>NC_134468.1:34905616-35427739 GCF_964194025.1 Convolutriloba macropyga | reverse complement strand
GATTTCTAATAGCCTTGTAATTGTTATTTCCACATGAGAGTTTAATGCAGAAATTTTTGCATTTGAGAACAATTTTAAAGGTTTTGTGTAATGGCATATCCTTTTTATTGCACTGACAACGCGTGGGGTGAAAGAATTGATATTTGGCTTTACATTTTTGAGCTCTCATCTTTTCAATTGCCATCGAAAAGAAGCAATTTTTGTAAACGTGTGCTTCTTTTTACGACTCGGGAAGGAGTTTTGAGATTCTACAGGTTTTTTACGACTCGAAGAGGAGTATTGAGATTCTACAGATTTTTTAGATTGTCATGACTTCTAATTCGTTTTCTGTTTTCAAACATTAACTTCTGTTTTAGAATTTTGGCTCCCAATTTTGAACAATCGACTTTTAAAAGTAGCTCAGTTTGTAATGTATAGTAATTAAGAGCTGTAATATTAAAGGTCAAAAGATTTTTCCGATAAATTTTTGATCCCATATAAGTCCCTCCAACCTATCTAAACTACCCCACTAAAATATATAAACGACCCATTGAAATAAAATTGCGCAACTTTAGTTTTCATCGGCTTTAGATTTCATTTAACTTTTTTGAGACATTGATACTGTTTTGTTATTGAATTTTAATTTTGCGTAATAATTAGTTTTTGTTTTCTACAAAATTAGATATTAAACTCAATAATATGCACCTCAATGCCCCTTAGTGTGGCATTATAAATGAATCAATATTATCAGTTTTTAACTAGTTTTATTTAATGAGACGTCAATCATTTTCTAACATCTCTTTGTGTTTTTTTAAACGACTTCAAATGATAAAACTTCAGTTTTTTGGTATTTCGTCTTTCCATGTACTTAAAGAAACAGTGTTCAGTACTCTCTGACAAATAAAATTTTAAAAAGTTTAAGGTTTTTGGGAAATGACTTCATTTTTTATGAAATTTGCCCGCCAAGAAATTAAACCAGTTTGAGTTTCAATTATTTATTTTTTGTTGTTTTCGTTGCTCCTTTTATCGATGTCTTTCAAAGGAACTGGTGTGTAGGTTTTGCCACAAAACGTATTGTGGACGTTAATAACTTGTTGTGAATGGTTTTGATAGGTATAATAAGTTTGTTTTTCAAAAAAAGCGAGTTCTAAATTTTCATTCGATATCCCCGTATTAGGGTCGTTAATTTTGTTAGCAATCGACGGCTGATGTTACATTAAAACTATTTCTATTCAAATCATTAGTTTTTTCAAAATCTTTGGGTTGTAATTGAGCTGTCAAACTATTTCATTGATTTCTGAATACATCGTCTTCTTCGATACACGTTTTGAGCTTATGTAAATTATTCCACCCAGTATAATTGATCTTTGCGCTCCCATTTTGAATATCAATTGAGAATGCAACTTTTTCGACAAGTAATAAAATCTCAGTTAAGAAAAGTTTCGAGGGTTCTTATTCAAATATAAACGAATCTATAACGTAGCTTTCATCGAACCGTTTTTTACTTCGATAATTCAAGTTATTGAAAAGTTGTTAACTTCGATTATTTCAAAACATGATTGATATTCTGTCAAAAAAACAAGTTTGATTTTTAAAAATAAACAATTTCCTCGGCCCCCCAATGTAACAGTTTTTGTTTCGCGTGGTGTTGCTAGTCTTTACCCAACGTTTTTTTCTACCTAACAATTTAATTTTAAACAATTAAATTTTTTTGGAAGCTTGCTTTTATGATGTTTTTTCTTACGCACTAATGTTTTTTAGCGTTTGTCTGCTTACTGTAAAACACGAGATTGGCTTTTACAAAAGAATGGTAAAAAATTATTAAAAATATATTTCTAACGATTACATGTTCTTTTAAATCTAGCGCCGTTGCATTACAAATACTCTTTATTTTTCTGTCGTGTTTTTTGCCCTTTTCGTCGCTTTTTTGTCATTTTTTATTGCAATGTTAATGCATGTGTTCTGAGAACGCGTATTGAGCATTTCGTCGTAATGTGATTAATATTCCATATTTTTAATAACAGAAGCTTTTGAAGAAAAATGTGTTTATTTGGGATTGTGTTTCTGCTATCTTTGCTTATTTTTGTATGGTCTTTTTCGCAGTTCAGTTTTTTGTCAAATATATATATATATATATATATATATATAAATTTATATATATATATATATATATATATATATATATATGTATATATATATATATATATATATATATATATATAATATTTTAAACAGTTTTCGCAATCTGCATCTATTTGTGCCTAACATTTAAAGGAGCTCACTATCTGAGACTAGATTTCTCGTACACACACAAACCACGCACAATACATTACATATACAGTCACTCACATACATGAACACACAAGCGCACGCAAACATATGCACAAACGAAAACACAAAAAAAACCGGCACAAAAAAAAATTTTTTTCAATTTCTTTTTTCCGCAACTGAGCTTCAGCCATGGTTAGCACCTTTCATGTGTGGACAACGTGTGGACTTCTTGGGAAAATTGTTTCGGTAATTGTAAACTTAACACTGAAGTTTGAAATGAGGATTTAAGAAGTCTTTTCAAAACTTTTTGTCATCTTTGATGTTTCATGAGCATAATGGACCAATTCGTTTTTTAACATCTCTCAGTTGTGCAACAAGCAAAAAATAATAAATCCATATTTTTCAAACATTTTTCAAAATAGCATTTGCAATAAATAAAAAGTATATTTTGTAAATATTTTTTATTATTTTACAATTCTTGCATACTGCTTCTATTTGTGTTTAATATTTGAAATAACTCTCACAGACTAGCTCTCTCGTTGTCTCTCTCTCTCTCTCTCTCTCTCTCTCTCTCTCTCTCTCTCTTTCGCTCGCATACTCTATCTCTTTATCTCTCTCCCTTTCTCTCTCTCTCTCAAACACATATATCACACACATTACACACACATGTTTACAAGTATATACTCTCACACAAACGCAAGCACACATACGCAAACACAAAAACACATACAAACCCCGAAACCAAGAAAAAGCATTTCAAAGAATATTGTTTTTGGCAACGGATTTTTACACATAGTACGTAATCTTTCATTTAAGGTCTTTTATCTAACTTAGAAAACCAGGTGTGCATTTTTTGAGGCAATTGTTTTGGTATTTTTAAAATTAACACTAAAATTTGAAATGAAATTTTTGATTTTTTTGCAAAATTGTTTTGTCTCTTTGAGGTTTCTTGAGCTTAAGGGATCAGTTCGTTTTTTGCAAAAACTTTCGGACGTTTATTTAGCCATATTGCATAAACAATGTCTTGTTTTTAAAGATATTCAAAACCACAGTTTGTAACAAATATTGCGTAATTTTCATAATTTTAAGAATTCTTAGACATTTTGCACTCAGCCTCCACTTGCATCTAACATCTAAGAAATTGTTGAAAGCTGTCATTGAAAGTTCTACTCTAGAAGTACCGAAGAGAATTAGAGGTATAATCAAATTCTAAAATTCAGCTTTTAAACTCTTTGTAGTATTTTTAAAGAATAGAAAATTTTACTAGTTTCTAAAAGAACTGAAAAAAAAAGAAAATGTTTTCATCTTTCATAAACACTCTGCGTTTTTTCTATTTGAAGAGTTTCACAATCAACAAATTGTAGAGTTTTTTTTTAACTTACAATAACCCCCATTGTCTGCAAGAGATAAATTTGAAGAGAAATTTCAAAGTACAGAAAAGAAAAAAACGACTTTCCTCTAGTTTTCAAAAAATCTAAAAATTCTGTATTATGTTTTTCATACTGACTATCACTAAAAACTCTAACTCTGAAATTATTCTGCCTTGCGTTTGACTTGGGGAGGATAGTTCGAACGATCTGCTCTGACAACATAAGGAATACAAATAAAAAAGATGAGAAAAGAAATCCATCTTCACTTTGTAAAACCGAATTTGGTTGATTTGGAGATGGTGCTGTGAAAGCGACATTATTTACGTCTCCGCGGTTTTACCCACTGGTTTCAAAAATACTGAAGTTGTTATTTCCAATGAAATAAAAAGAATTGATTGCAAAAACAACTCTAAAAAAGAATACATTTTTCTGCTTTTGTTTTTCATTTTCAAAGTTGATTTTTACTATCTTGATAGCTATAAAATTTTCGATACAGAGAATGGTTTGCTTTTTCGAATATCTTTTTCATCGCCGGAAACAGAGATGGAAAACAATTTAGATACAATTTTTAAATTAAAAAAAAATTATTTATCATAATTTTGGTCAAAAATTGTTAACTCTAGGCTTGAGACAGCGCAGAATTACTCCTGACAATCAAAGCTCCTTTTGATCTAACTAGTTTTGCAATAAATTTTCCGTTATTTTTAATTTCAACGCGATGTGTTGGCCACCCCCTTTTGATGCCTAAACAGAAAGTGAAATTTTGACTGAAGAAAAAAGCCAGCCTCGGATCCATATTCCCCATTTTTAAAACGAAATGTTGGAACAACAAGTAAGTGCACTCAAATGCATAAATAGCTGAAAATGAGAAGATTAAGTAGTACTAGAATGGTACCGTTTCATTTAGTGTTCAGAATAAACTCCCATCATATTGTTGAATTACTTCGCGTTCGTGTTTCTAAAAAAAACAGTAAAAACATAGTCTTCTGTTAAAAATTTTCCAACAATTAGACCGTTTCAGTGTTTACGGGGGTCAGTTCTAGGAAGTTCTGGTCAATTCCATGTAGCACTTCATAACAGATGCTTTACATGAAATGCGGGGTTTCTTAAACAAACTCAAAAATCATTGTCTCATTTGAAAAATCAATGCATGCTTTGTTCGAAAAATTTGTTCGAGTATTTGGACAAAATTGTTGACCAATTTAACCAATTAAACCGCATGAAACCAATTTAACCAATTAAACCGCATGAAAATTAGACTAAGATGTTTTAAGCTTTCAGCCCGGCCTTATGAACAAAACAACAGCAGCCATTCGGGCAAAAAACTGCCGCACTTAGAAAGTAAAGAGTGTGTTTTAGATTTTCAAAAGCAGGCTTCTATCGCTAAATATTTCAGCTATCGATATGACGTCACATCAATAAATGGCTCAGGGATGAATAATTTAATCAGCAAGTATTGCTAATTGTCCTGGTGATGCGTGTAGTCATTTATAGGTCTAATTACTCTAGTAACTTCCTGAAAATTGTCACTCTTTTGTTTCCTTTTATCTCGAGTAACGCTATATTCCCAAATCTGAACAAAATCTCCTTGACTGCAAATGGTAAAAATAGAAGCATCTTCATGTTTGAAAAGTGAGATGTTTAGATATTGAGAAAAGAGAGAAACTAGCATAAATGGTGTTGTTGTTTATTGTTGCATCCTTTTGTGTTTAGAGAACATTAGTGACTTCATTAGCAAGAGAAACTTGACTCTCTTTATCGCCATTTTGGATTACGATCGTCGTTAATGGGGCTTACCACTACAACTAATGCAGCAGCAACCGCAGCCACGCAATACTCCACCATTCCACTTCTAGCTGTCATTTTATCCACCATAGCTCACCTATTCATATTGCAGTCATGTGCATTGTTCACGACACCCTCTCTCGCCACGACAGAAGTCGGCCAAATCTACGAACAAACGCAACAATCACAGCCCAACAGTTTGCCACAGATCGCCACCGCCTCCAACACCCGTCAGATTATGAATAGCAACCCGCTTGGTTACGCCATTCCATTCTTTGCGCAACCAGTTCGAGATGCAAGCGGAATTAGTGACGTCAGCAACCCCCTGGGTTACTACTCGCCTTTGGGTTCGTCGGCGGCATTTGGGGATGTGTATATCAACGAGAGGTATGAAAAGTTTGTAGACGGGGGTCCAGCAGGGGGGCTCTTTCTGGGGGAGGGAGGGACGAGGCTGAGGAGTGTCCCAGAGACAGTGATGCAGATGATTAGAAGGGGTGCCGTGGAGGACTTTTCTGTCACTAAATATCAGCGAAACACTAATGTGAGTAGCTTATTCACTATTTCACAAAAAATGCACAACAGAATCTTTCTAAGCCGCGTCTGATTATGGCCAATTGTTGACTGAATCATATGTTTATACTTTCAACTCACTCCGGGTTGTCTTGTTATTAGCACGATTGTCTCACTTTTTAGGGTGCGGTTGAGTTTCACTCTATTTCGTAGGGCCGCAGCATTTCTTCCCACATAATTGCTGGATAATCATAAATAAATCATTGTTTACATTTTATATAGCGAATTATCAGTTCCTCTTTACGATAAATTAATGTTGTAGCTAACAAATAACTTAAGAAAAATTTTGAGCTAAAAGTTTTAAAGTTATGAACTTGGCATAACCGAAAAACTAGTTTGCTTCTCTTCTCTCTTTTTTCGCTAACAGTTATCAGAAGAGTTTCTTACTCTGTCAAAATAATAGCAGATTTCTGATAATTTTTTCACGAGCAAAAAAACTGAATTCCAAGAAATTACGTGGGCCAACAATAAGAGTAAATACACAATTTATAAACTTTTGATACTTTTCGAATTTTTTTTCAGCTCAAGCAAATTCAACTATTAGATCGTATTTACTTTTAAAATGTGATTAAATCGACAACAAAATAAAATACGTCATGAATGAAGTTTTCAGCTGTTCGAATTAATTGGGCACCGAAGCAATTTAAGAACAACAGAGCATTGAGTGAAGTTATTGCTTTGAAAACATTGGAAAACACTGAAAATAATTGTCTAATTTTCAAAAACATCCATTGTTCAGAAGAAGTAAAAAAAATCAGCTAACAAACATCAAAAATCAGAAGAAAAAATCTTAGAAACTAATTGTTGTACAAAATAAAAAATTTTTTCCTTGTTCATTTCCCCTTGTTCATTCAGGCTTATACTAGCAGTTTTATTGTTACCATAATCCCAGCGGCACTTTTCTAACGATGTGTCTGATTTTTTATTGATTCTAAGCAAAAAAAAAGTTCAGAAAAAAACGAACAAATTGGAACATTTTGGCAAAGTCGTTCCAAAAGTGAACTGTTTTTAATAAAATGGTAAGGCCCATAAAATGTTTCTCTACAAACTATACTGTTTATGTGATCTACAATTAACCTTTTCATTATGACTAGCTCAACTTTCCATCAATAGATTTTTCATAGCTGATTGAAATTTTTTACTTTTTGAGGGCAAACTAATAAAAGTAAGTCATCGACATTTCTTGATAAGATACGCCAAAGGAATTAATGGCGAACGCTCAATCAGGCAAAATACATCTTTCAGTTTTAGAACTATTTTTTAATTGCTTTCAAAAGAGAAGCAATTATTGTAAACGTGTGTGTCTCTTTTATGCAGATTTTTCCCATCACCATTTTTGCGTTTTTCTTCTAAAATAATCTTAAAATTCTCATGTGACTTTTTCACGCTTATTTTTTTCATTCTTGAGCAATTTCAATTGCTCTCACTCCGCAAAAAACTTTGTTGTTCAAGCAAAGCCGATTGTTTGGATAAGGATGACAAGGTACTGACAGCCAAGTGTTTAAGGCCTCTGTCGAGATGACAGAACCAAATTCAGGAGGTCGGCGTTCAAACCGCACCTCCTTCAAATGTTTTTGCACCCATGTACAGAAATTTTTGTAGGCTAAAGCCCCTGAATCAATTTAGCCGCCTGTCATTCGAGAGCAATTTTTCCGACGCTAGTCAGTTTATGTTTCAATATTTGGGGACCTTGGTCAAAACATTGCCTGACTGAATATGCGCATTGTTATCAGATAGAAGAAAAAGGAGATCGTTATTAACTATATGGAGCCGGAGAATGTTCAATGAAAATTTTGGGCATTTTCTAGTGCAAATGTCTTAAAATTAGAATTGTAAATGATTTGAGACAGAAATGACAGTCGAGAAAACTGACTCAAGGTTGTTAAATTTCGGATGAAAGCGTCATTATTAATCATGAAGTCAACTTCATACCATCATTTAAAAGACAATGACATTTTTTATTAAATGATTTTTTGGTCATAGTCACTTTTGTCAACATCAGGTTCTTTTTCAATTTTTTGTTTATTCTAAGTAATTGTATTTGAACTAGTCTTTGCAAATCAAAAGTCACAATTTTTCCTTTTTATTTAACCAGATTTTTTTATTCATGTATTTAACAAAATTTAAATACTATAAATTTCGTTCAATCCTACGAAAAAATAATGCGAATTTCGTGTTTCATTTGGTCATAAACTATTCGCCAGCTATTCTTTTAAACTAAAATAACATTGATCTATTCAATCATATAAGATACATCCTGTAGTTTTATCAATAAAACAGAGTTTTATGTGCAACTTTGAAGTTCTAGAATGTCAACTGTATTTTTCTGCTGATAAAAATAGGACTGACCACTTTGATTACTCTTCTGATTGCCTTCTGTCGTTTTCTGATTGCTTTGGAATTACTTAATGGTAACTTAAATATTGAAAGCAAAATGAATTTCGAATTATTGACTAATTGTCTTAAAAAGTTTATGAATATATATATTTTAGACATATCATGATTTTAACGTCACTGCTTCGGCTATTATTCTAAACAACTTTTGACTTACAACATCTATTTCTTGATAATGTCTTGCTCTCGACCTGGCCAGCAGATTATATAACGTCTTCTAGTGGATCAAGTTCCCGGCTTCTTGTCATATCTGGAAATCTGTGCTGAGATTTTTGTCAACCAGGGCCACAGGGAACTGAGTTTTGCCAAATGGTTGCAGGCCTTGATTTGTGAAAAAACATACTCTACCAATATGTAGAATGAAAAGATTATGCTCTAATACTCAAATTTTTCAGGAAACCACATGAGCTCGACTTCAGGTGTCATCTTGAGTTTAGCTCGACCCAAGTTCTTGTTGCTGGTAATTAGCTCGACTCATATGTAATTCTAGAGTTTTGCTTGACCCAAATTTCGTGCAGGATTTAAAAAACTTACGTTCACTTTTAAAGCTATTTCATTTAAAGTACAGCACTTTATAAATATCTTTCTATTTTTGTAATCAAAACAATATTAACTCTCTGCCGATGAAAATGATTGATAGAGCTATAATAACCAGTTCCGTGCAACTGAACACATTCGCAATGCAGCCTCCTTGCGACAACTATTTGATTCAAGAATTCCGTATTTTTTAAGGTTCTTTGACAAAATGCCAACAATTTTATAAGTTGGAATGCCTGTTGAAATGCTAGTTTGTCGTTCTGTTCTTCTCCCGCAACATATCCCTAAAAATCAATTTCTGGGCTTCTCAAAATACGATTCTCGACCATAAAGTGCTGTGAGAAGACCATGCTTGACCCATCCATGAAGACACTAGCTGAACTTTATCTCTGATTTTTGGTCGTTTTTTATAGTCAGTAATGACCCCCCCCCCCCTTACTCTAGACTTTTAAATTCATAATTCGAAGTCTAGACTAGAATAGCATTTATTTTGTTTTGCTACAGATTCATTGTTCGACTGACTCGCCGTGCAAGAAAGCACACGAGACATCGTTCAGGTGCAAGTGTGCCCGGATACACAAGTGTTGGGCTCCCGGAAGATTCAACGATGCAACCTGCAAGTTTGTTGCCCCACCCTTTGGTGTCAAATTCTATCAACCCTAATCCAATAACCAGCTCCAATCATCAACCGACAACCCATGCAATAAACACCTAGCCATACAACCATATGTAGTCACTGCAACCAATCAATACAAACATACAAACACGCTATTAGCAAATAAATAATCGTCACGCATCAGAGACAATCAAAGTGGACTGAGCCGAGATAAGTTTCTACAAACTGAGATATCGGCTTGCTAAACGTCGTAGTCGTCATTTTGACCTCTTTTGGCCCTGTTCTAATATGCGATTGAGTGAATGCAAATTGAATGATAATCATCAAATGAATATTTTGGTTAAAATAGCGTTTCATCTGTCCATTATCCAAATTTTCGCTCAAATATCTATGGTATTAAGCGATGTTACGGCTAAATGGCAAGCTTTAATCGCATTAGATTCCTAATTAACTGTTTACTAAAACGCAATTTAATTGACGCAAGTTAAGATTCTGTCGAATTTGTGACGTCAGTTATCTTATTTTGACTCAATGGTTGGACTTATTGTTGAGAGAGAAAACTTATTGTTGAGAGAGCTGTCAGGTTTTCATATTCTTGTACAAAAACTGTTATAAAAGTTATACTCGTACACCACGAGAACGATCTAAGTTTCTTGGGCTGAGGATTCACTAGGAAATAATGTAAAAGATTGCGGTGAATTACAATAAGGATAAAAACAGCAGCTAGATGATATTGAAACTGAAATGGCCTATAAATTCTTAAAGTAAACGTTAAGAGCATACAGGGTAACTTGGTTCGACCGTTACAAGAAACGAGTTGCCTCAGCAATAGTCAGTTTCAAAAGCATTCTAAAAGCTGGTTTAAGCAAAAACTTACTCATAATGCGACAGTGCTAGAAGCCGCCTAGAAGGTGCCAAAGGGTTCTGAGGACTTCTGAAGAGAGCCTAATGAGGCTGAGGTTAGACAAACTTTCAAAACCTTGATATCGAGAAAAGCACCAGCAAAAGTTGAGAAAGAAATGCTAAAAACAATTGAGAAAGAGCTGGTTCCTCTTCTCACAAACGAGTGCAAGACCATTTGGACTAAAAGAATTGACCCAAAAACAAAACTAGTAAAAGTCCTGAGATTTTACATACAAAAAAGTTGAAGGACCCGAACAGCAGTCGGTTCATGCTAGAAGTGAAAAAAAGCTTCTATGCAAAATCATTAAAAGCAAAGTTGAATGACAAAGAGATTACAAAATGGACGAATAGTAGTTTGGCTTCATTTGAGGAAGAAGCACTCTGAGAGAAATATGGAGAGAAATCATACAAGAATACGAAGAAACTATAGATTAGTTGTTATTAATAGCTGCCGTCAGCTTCTCAGCGGTTATTTTTAGGCGCTCTCCTTCTTTTTCGCTTTACCTTCGATGGCGTTTTTTGTTTTACATAAGTTAAAATTTTCACGTTTGACTCGCGAAATTTCCCACTCACTGTTTCAACCGAATGGAGTTCGGATTCTTTCACGCATTGAATGACGCAATGCAGCGAATACGGTCAATTTTAATATAGTAAGAAAACGGGACAAACCGATAGAGCCGTACATAGTGCATTAATTTGTGAAACTCATTTAGAGAGATTGCAAGCTGCCATTAGTATAAATTCTAGTAGTTTGCATTTTAGAAGCTAAATTAAGCATAGATTTAGATTTCAACTGAAACAGATCACCGAGTTGGAGCAATTTGTGAAAATTGGGGGAAATTCTTTCAATTCCTATCTCATCTTGTTTGCTTTTCTGTTTCAATTCCGCTGTCCGTCAAGCGCTTCACCGGCTGTGATTTTCCTGCAATTTGCCGGCTATGATAGATCTTGTTGTAGCTTTTGACTTGGTTAATAGAGAAGAGCTGATGAAAATGGTAAAAACTTATGCAGTTGAGGCACTATCACTAGACTGATATCGCAATTATGCGACTATAACCACGGCGAACAAGACTTTAAAGAAAAATACACCACCTTTGAAATGAAATTTGAGACAGAGATGTTTCATCAAATCGCAAACAGTAAATTTTTTTCAAAAATCCAGCTATCAAAAATTATCTTTTTTGCGCGGATTACTTACTCATATTGGCTGCAACTTAACAAATCGCACAGAGCCAGATGGATAAACTCAAACTGTAGGAAGAGAATTTGAGCATCGAAATATCATTTCAGAAAACTAAAATAACAGAAAAAGCAGGTAATGTTAGTCTCCGCAGAAAAGGACTAAAAGAGATCTGTTAGTTTAAGTTTCTGGGTCCAATAAGAAAAGCAATCTGAAAAAGATACAGCTCTGAAGAGCAACTGCAGAGAGGCTTGAAGAGGCATTTGTTAAATAGAGAGCTGTTTAGGGCAACTTTACTCACACAATTATAATCAATTGTCGGTTGATCGAACTTTGTGCGAAACCAGTACTGCTCTCTGGACTGGAAACAGTCATAACACAAAGGAAAGATATTGTCAGTGCGCGTGTTGTTTTCATCAAAGACCGTCGTGTAGTCCTTATGACATGCAGCAGGAAAACAATCGCGAAATCACGAAGGAAGTACTGAATCACGACGGAAGCCTGAAAAGTACTTCTGAGGTACATCAAGATAGAACTTGAAGTGGGAAGAGCCAATTTTTGACTGACTGATTCTCAGGAATTTGCATGATTAGGAGAGTTCATAACTCGAAGAGGAACTGCGTTTACAAAAAGATTGCTAGCGTGCACTTGGACATGAGATACAGGTTGTGAGTGGACGATCTCGCAGATTGGATTGATCATGCAATTACACTAGCATACATTAAGGAAAAACTATTTAACCAAGTTTAGGTAGTGGGCAAACGCAAAGTGATTGTTGCACGCAAAGAGAAAAAATTTGAAGGTCACTTCGCAAGAGGAAATAGATGTTCAGGCATCTCAGAAACTATCATAATTCAAGATACAGTGGATTGGACACGGTTCATTTCTAAGCAACGAAAACCACTTTTTTGCTGGTGATATGTTCAGCTAGGTCTCTCTTCTTCTTCCATTGCCTCCACTCATCTAACTTAAAATCATATTGTGTTTAGAAGATGTTTACGCTATAGATGAAGGACAGTAGCAGCGTAGATCTTATAGTCTGATCAGACGAGTCAATAAAAGAATAACATAGAGCTCAAGATGTGAAGAAAACTATCCATCGCTACAAAAAATACTGTGTGTCCTTCCAAAAATTGCCGTTATCTTTTTTCTTTATGTTCACCTAAGTTCCATCTCCCGCCTACATCTCCCGCCATTCATAAAGATTCTTCAGTTTTTCGCACTGAAATGACAGATATCTTCTTTGGGTCAACATAAAATTGAACCAAAACAAAACAAATTATTAAATATTTGATGTCGGTTAGCAAGCCAGTGAGCTATTGCGTACAAAAATTTGAAATTAACAAGAACTTTCTTTTTTTCAAAATTTTTTTCACAGCAGGATGATTGTATCAAAAAACATAAGTAGTTTACATCTCGATTCCTTGACCAATGATTTGTCAAGAAAAAAGTTGAGAAGTTGCGTAAACATAAAAGACACATCCGCCTGTTTCCTTTATCTACAACTAATTAGGTTTTTGAAGATTTTTTACTAATTTTTTTATTGTCGTTAAATGAATCGACGATAACCAAGAACAATGAAAACGACTTGTTAATACGAGAATTAACCCAATTTTCTAATAATTTTTATATTGTACCCAAGTTTATAATAAAAGTGAAAATCACAAAGACTGAGCAAAGTTCCTTTGACACTTGCCTTCAACAATCAATGATTAACAACCAGTCAGTTAAAATTTGCCATTCAATTTGCCATCTGAATTTTGTTTGATTACTAAAACCTGTCTAAAAAATTAAGACACAAGGAAATTCAGTTTCCAAAGAAATGATAAACGGATCAATTCATAATTTCGATATTTCCAAAGCACCAAAAACATAGAGGGCGAGTTGACAGAAAAAAGCTGCAAAAGCTGTGTATTTCTGTGGTCTCAATAAAATAAAAAACGAAACACCAAAGGAAAAAAACCTTTTTATTGAATGATGAGATATTAAACTTTGATTTAGAATCAGTTTAAATTTTTGCTGCTCCTTTTAGCAGCCATCAAACAACATTTAATTAAATTTCACCCTATCTCTATGAATTAAAGTTAAGAAAAGTCATTTTCGGAGTGAGGAAGTCATTTTTGAGAGTGACGTAACTCACGTGTGAACAAATATTTAATCACGAGAATGAACAAAAAAACTTTCTCCACTAAGAGTGAAAAATGACGTCGCGCACGCAATTCAGTAAAAAATGCATAAAAATGCCCAAAAAGAAGATTTTAAGTGATTGTGACGGCATATGGCTGTAACAAAAATCTTAACGACGAAATGAAAAACAGGGCCGCAAGACTCCTGATTCTACTCGAATCAGAACTTAACTTTCGCCCTAGTCGACCACTAACTAAACTAGGCAAACTATTTACTTCTTAATACTGGCCAACATGAAAAAAGAACACAGACAAGAAAGAAATTATGGAGGAAAAAAACTGTAAAAACATAAACCTGGCAATTTTTCAGGAATACCAATTCCAATAACACTGTTCGAAAACACGTTTTTCTGTTTTACTCCATTTCTGTTCGGAAAAACTGCATGTAGAAGAATAAATATGGGGCAGATCGCAGAAAAGCCGTTGATTCTCATAAAACCGATTGGGGTTGCAAGAAATAATTGAAGAAATTGATATTTGCACAAAACTATTTTAAAGTGTGAACTATGTTGATTTCATTCCGTAGTTAGACATACTCTTGTTTCTCATGAGCAGCTAGAGGAGCTAGTATCAATACCCAGAAGCAATAGAGACGGCAATCAACATTTATTAGAAAAATTTAAGTAACGAACATCTAAATGCCGTCTTATGGGTTTCCCGTTTCTGTTTTCTGATTTCGATTTGGTTTTTTTGATAAAGACTCTGTTTGATTGGGTTTGTTTTTCTGATCAACTGCCTCTTGAAAGCACTGTGAACAGACCTTAACAAAAATCTAAATAGAGTAGAGATGTTGAAGCATTTTCAAGACGAATGTTGAACAAGCTGGGAACTAAAAAAAACGAAACATGATCTTATTTGACGAAAAAAAAAAAACAAAATATTAGAAACCTGTTAAACTTTTAAATAACATTCTATGAACATTTAATAGTCTTAACAGATTCTTAAACTTACTTTTTCGTCCAGCCATCACACGACAATCAAACGCACTTAAAAATAGAGAAAGAAACAAAAACTACATAAAATCCATATAAAAACTGATATGTTTATTTTACAAAAATATGTGCTATCAACTATTTAAATCTTTTCACGTAAAACAGCAGCCTTAACCCCAACCCCAATTAAATAATTGAATATGAAGAGGACTCTGGAAGGAAGCAAAAAACATAAATTAGTCCAAAAAATCTTTAACGGAAAAATAATCTGGAAAAATAGAAAGTTTTTTCTAAAAAAATACCGAAAAAATTATTATTATGTATTATTAATAATTATTGTTTTCTTCAACTGAAACAAATTTCAAATGATAGCAGCAAAATTAAAAGGGCATGATAACCCATGTGAATAATAATTTCAATCAAAAAAATATCGCTGACACTAAAAACTTGAAAAAGGAGTGCAAAAACCGCTAAAAAAGCCTCCAAAATGACGAAATCACAAAAATTGCTCAAGATTGCGTTTAAAATTGAAATACATGATTGAAGTGCTGCAAAATGCTCTCAAACAAACAATTAAAATGGTGGTTAATAACCATCGCTTTTCCCGAAAAGTAAATTAAAAACTAAGAAAAACAGCTTCGAAAAAGCCGCACGTGATCACAAATATTCACTCCATAAGAAAAAATTTTTTCACATCTCATTTACTTGCTCTCTCTCAAAAAACGCAGCATGCACTGAAAATTATTCTTTCCTCTCTCTCTCTCTCTCTCTCTCTCTCTTTCTCTCTCTCTCTCTCTCTCTCTCTCTCTCTCTCTCTCTCTCTCTGACTCTCTCTTTCTCTCTCTTGTCTCTTTCTCTCCCGCTCTCTCTCTCTCTCTCTCTCTCTCTCTCTCTCTCTCTCTCTCTTTGCTCTTTAATTCGTTCATTCTTTTGAACTGAACAGTTAGTTTTCACGTGTAGCATTAAATTTTACATCCTGTTTTGAATACACTAAAAAACGCTTCACCAATACTTCTCTTCGAGTCGTGTTAAAATCAGCGGAAGGCCAATACAAGCTTGCTATCGCTTTGCTGCTATAATCTATAGAAGGAAAAAAAGAAAAACCGCAATTTCACGGATCGTTTCTTTGTTTGTATCTAACTGATATTTCTTGTAGTTATCCTGCAATGTTGTAGGTCGTTACATTTTTTTCTCTCTCTCTCCCTCTACAAATTTTCATCACAACTGTTTGGTAATTTTTTTGATGTATTTAACAATTTTGATGGATCTATGCTATGTTAATTTTTTCATTTACAACTTAGGTGGTAGTAATAAAAATCTAAATCCTTTCATTGTACTTCTACAGAGGAAACTTTTTGATCGAAAGAAAACTTATCCCTTTTGTAGCTTGAAATTGATTGACGACTTTTAATTTTTTTAAATTCTGAGCGATCAATAAAAAATTCAGGGTAATTTTTGTCAATTCAAAAAAAACTAGGGCTCTAAGATACGCAGAGAAAAATGAAGAACAAAGATGCGGTTTCTGATTGCTCTTTCAAAATTCACAATATATTTTACGTAACACCCTAGCCAATGTCGCAAGATAACCAAATTTTGAGCCAGTAAACCCAAGCGCCTGAATGTTACCTAATTGTTTTAACTTTGCCGAATCGTGGACAAACTTAATTGCTAAAAAGGTTAGCCTTTTTTATTAAACATTTTCCAACCTGATGTTTGGTTGCATATTTTTCAATTGAATGAAAGCTTCGAAGCAATTCTGCTAAATTTATAATGGAAGATTGATTAAAAAATTAAAAGAAATCGAAAACGAAACAGAATTATTCCTACAGCAAGAAAAACTTCAACCTAGATATTCCAATTGATTGCTGTCTGAAGCAAATAAATTTTTTTAAAATTCTTTTAACGAAAATTACAAAAAAGTAAATTTTAAGCCATGGCTCTAAAAGAAGTATTTTCCTCAATTGTGTCTCCTGTTTACATAGAACTAAAATAATTAAACGAAAATAATGAAATTTGCAATTTTATAGTCAGTCCCATAAAAGTACGAAGCAATCGAACGTTTCAAAGGTCAAAGTTCGATTTTAATACATATAGAGATAACTACTTTGATGTCTTTGTTTGCATGTTGAAATTCTATCGAAAGTTTGCTTGCGTTTCAACTTTATGGGACTTAGAACACATCACAATTTGTCATAACTCTGGTCCTTCAGCTAAAAAATTCAGCTGTCACGCAGCAAGCAGGATTTCAAAAGCTAAATGATATTTTATGTGTGTGGAATATTCTGTTTAAAGGGGCATTACCAAATGCTTTTTTCCCGCTTTCTCGAATCTGCTAGTTAGGAGTAAATTCGTTGCACTGTTTTTTGTTTTCTAATCTTCCATAATTCAACTTCAGGGCAATTCAATATACTCGAAAACTATATATATATACACACTAACAATTTTGCCCGTTTTTTGCCAATTTTGTCGATAACTACTCGAAGTGCATAATTTATTTTTGATATATTGACATTTCGTCAAATCGTCCTTATCCATAAAGTTACGAACAATAACGTGTTCCTAGTGATAGGACAGCAAAATGAAGGCTAGTTTTTGTCTAATCGTTGCTTTTTACATTCAAAAACTATATGGATTGTAATTGGACTCTGTCTTTTTACGATTCAAAGAATTTGAATCGTATTGGGGCGGTCTTTTTTAAGATATGTTCACACGTTTTTATGATTTTTGAAGTCAAATTGGAGTAGTGATTTTGGTCACGCCGAAACAGGAAATAGAGTGAAAAAGCAAGAGGCTTTGCGGCGTGAAATTTTTTCGCTCTAATTTTAAAGTAGAGTGAGAAAATGGTGTTTGAACAAAAATTCGTTTTCTAGCTAGTGTTTTTTGTTCTCATGCGGCCATTTCACTCTGATTTTTGCTGTTTTTTCAATTTTTTGGCTGGGATTTTTTTCTAAATCGTTTTCCTAATCCATTCGTAGTTCACTCTAGGCCTAGTTTTTTGTTAGAATCAAGTTAACATTTCTCGCTATTGGTTTTTTGTTCTGGCTAAAGGCCTTATGACATTGATTTTCCGTTTTTTTATCTGATATTTTAGAAATGGTTTTCCCATTTCACTCATAGTCCGTTCTAGATCTAGTTTTTTGTTCATTTAGTGAAAATTCTTTAAACTGTACGTCGGGACTTGTCCTGCTATGTTTTTACTTTATTTGAATTTGTTTTTTATTTTATTATATAAGATCACAATTCAGATCGAAAATTGGTGACGAAAGGTGCAATTGGCTTCCTAAGGAGTTTCAAGGAAACTTATGAAGTTTTATTTAGTCAAAAGTTTACGGTAGATGTGACCTTTAAAAATGCTTCCTTTCAAAATAAGAAATGGAATAATGAGATTTGCCACTTTTTTCACTTTTTGGTCAACTTGTAGTTTAGCGTCAGAAGAAACTATTTGCACAGTCTTTCTAACGGGTTAACATTAAATATTCATTTCGGTTTTACGTTTCACGCAAGGTTTTTCAGATTCAATACAATGATTTTTCACAAAAATGTAGACTTTTTGATTTTCCTCATCTTTGATGTTCTTTTTGTGGTCTTGTCACCTTTTTGACCAACCATATATAAAATTTTTCCCGCTAGAAAAAATGCACAAGGGAATATATCGATTTTTTCGCGAATATATTATTGTTTTGAACGGCTTCGGCACCGTCTTCTAAAAGAGTTCAATAGAATTTTTGTTTTGTCTTTTTGCTATTCTTTTTGAACTTATGGAAAATTCAGGATAACTCAGGCCGAGTGGTATCCTATGTATAAACACTGGAACCTAATTACTGATTTGAGTTTATAATTAAAGTGGTCCATGGTTCCGAAACAAAAAGTTTTGCGAACGTTACAAAATTATGCAACCATGCACTTATTTTTAACATTGCATTTTGCTATTTTTGTCTACTTGTTACCCAGACTCATTAATTACAGGTTGCGTATGCAAATATTGGTGATTTAAAAAAGCAAAATTGATTAAAGTGAATATTGGTTGTGCATTGCTTATTGTTTTAACGAGTTTGACACAAGATTTACTGCAAAATTTTCTATAAATCGGAATTTTGTCTGTATTTTCCGCACTTTTTAGAGGTATGAAATTCTGAATAATGATAGATCTCAATGGAGTTCTTTGGAGAACAAAAATTAAATTTATTTTTTCATTTCAGTCGATAGCTAATGTTTTTTTTTATTTTTAAATTGTTTTCGAAAATTAAAAATGTATATTTTAACTTCTTTTTGTTTTTTTGTCTAATGGTTGCCTAGTATCATTAATCATAGGTCGCATATCACTTTTGTTTCAAAATAGGTGGAATTGCTAATTTATTATGTTTTACGGAATAGATTGTTGTTAAAGGCTTCGACACTAATTTCTCGGAAAGTTTGAAATTCTTTTTTTCTCTGTATATGTCGTTTGTTTTTGTAGATGTACATGCTCTACATAATGTCAGTTGCCAATGTCTCTATAAGGGATGAACGAACAAACATACTTAAAGGTTTGAGTTGATATTTTTTTGTTTTGATAGAAATTATTTGCTTCGAAAAATTTGTTTCATATTCTTCACCTTTGCCAATGTTCAATTTTGTCTACTTTTACCAAGTCTTTTGTCTACTTATTAAGGACTAGCCCTATGCTTTTTCACATGAAATACAAATTTTATTTAGTTTAGGGTTAATTTAACGCTATTTGTACTTCATCGAGTTGTTTTTTTCCAGATAGATAGATATTGAGTTTTGCATGTAAATAATGTTTGTTGTTGCTGTTTGAGTTTGTCTTGTCTTGAACTCTTAATAATGGCAGCTCTCATCAGCTCATCAATGTGACATTTTTTACGTTACCAAGTAATTTGAGTTTTAAGCAATTTTTTTCATACGTTAGTTCTGTACAATATTCGAATTTTTGAAAGGTTTCAATCTCATTTGGTAGACAATAAATGCAAAAATGTGGATGAGCAGGGTCGGAACATTATGAGCAAACGCACATTAATGAGTCTCTTTTCTTAAAATAAACTTAAAATCTAAGATAACAAATTCTCTCCGCAAAATTAGACATCTTGCTTGCAAAACTTAATAGGAAACGCTGCGAGCTCTGTAAAAAACTTTCCCACTGCTACGCATTGAAAGCAATTTTTTGCCTTCTGCTACGCATTGAAGGCTCAAAATAAATTCTAGAGTTGGAGTGTAATGTTCTTAAAACTCTGTAATTAAACTTTACTATCCAATTTTCTGTTCGTGGTATTTAAATCAATCTTCGGCTCATTTTGTGATCAGCATTCTGCCTTTCTGACGCTTAACTAAAAATTTCTCTCACTTGGGGTCTGGTAATAGTAGTACTATTAAGTGGTTATAGTTGTGATTAAATAACGCAAAGGTGATGGAACATTTTTTCTGGTTACACACTCATTAATGTTACTTTCGATATTTAGGGCTAGAAAATCGCATTCCGTTAGTGGTTAAATCGTGATACTCCAGCTTCCTTTTTGTCAGCTGCTTTAGAGATGTACTCAAAAAAGTTGCAATGGCTTTAGTTGCTAGCAATAAATTTCTCGCTAGCGTTAGCTTCATTGTATCCTATAATTTCAGAATCTGCTTTTCCTGCTGCTTAACATCTGTTTTTTTCAGAGCATGATAAGACCAGACGTTGAGAAGTAGGTCACGTGTGAACAATTGGTACACTCAATTTGAACTTCCATTTTCTTCCATAAAAACCAAGAAATGCTACTGGACAATGACATGCCAAATTACGTCGGCGGAGGTTCTACGCGCGATTTAGGTTTCAAAAAGGTCAGATCATGAATAAGTCTTCAGAGCTCAAAAAGTTCACGTACATGTTGAGTGTGCTCAAATTACAAAACAACAATTGAAAATAACTCGACTAATTAGCATCCCCTTCCAAACTCAAGAGACCGGTAGCAAGTTAAAACTTTTCTGAAGAAAACTGAATTTACAGGTAATGCAAATAAAATCTAGAAACTATGCAAGTAGTGTAGCACCCTTTACACGTAATACAAGTGAACCAAAGCTCGCTATACTTTATTACATTTCATGTACATAAACATCTAACTATCCTCAGAGCATGACTTTGTTATTTTAAATATCAGTGAGATTTTATCCTTGTCTTATATTTTCTTTTATACAATAGAGGTACCATCTTGTACTCCCCACTTGTGACACGTAACCTAACAATAATCATTGTCATGCTGAAACTAAGTAAGATGTGGATTAAAATAATGACGAATTTCTCACATTGCAAGATTGAGCTAATCATTTCTGAAATCAATTCTGAAATGCCATGATCAATTTGCGAGCTGATCATTTCAGGGAGCAACTTTGAATTAGTGATTGTTGAAAGTGTGAACGATATGATAATAGAGGAGATTTATTGGATCTATTCATATAAAATCATCATTAGATAGATCGATATATACAATGATAATACAGCAACATCAATACTTACACCGTTGGCATCTTTAGAGACCTATTTCACTACTGTTGCCGCAGCAGCTGATGAGTGAGTGAGTGACGGTCAAGGAAATGTACATAATTAACATCAATAGCAAGACAAGACTTAGAGGTAAAAGAGTCGTTGACAAGAAATAGACCAAGAATTAGAACCTTTTCCTCATCATTCCTTAACCTTTTCATAGACCATAATGCGGACACTTAACTTCCAAGTCATTAGTTTTTCTTCAACTATTCAGAGTCCAAACAACTAAAAAGAAAATAGGACACCGAGGAGCTGTTAATTACGGTGCAACCAAAATATAAAGGTAGATTCCTGATTATAGATCGCTGTTTCAAAGCTATGGAAAATAATTTTGGAGTCTTTTAATTTTTGAATATTTTAACTCAATTCCCCGGTAACCTCAATTCAATTACGGAACAGTTGTTTTTATAAATAATTCCCTTATGAAAATAATCACCGAGAGGACATTTGGTTCGTATTAAGTGCAGTAGCAGAAACATAGAGGAAAGATAAGAAAAGGTTCTTGATTGATTATAGAAGAGATAGAAACAGGAAGACACTTTGAATATAAGTTTGATAGGCTGTTGTTAAGGACATTCTTACAAGCACTTCTTCATTAGGGCATTCCAAACAGCTGAAGTTTCCAAACTGACTTTTGACAGGTATTAGCAGTGGCACCTCAGCCTCAGCAGTCTTTCAGCATTGGCATCACATCTGAGACTGTGTCGTTGTCTGACAGCCGGATGCGCATATTGCCCGACTGGCGATTGTTGCTGCCCAGTTTGGGAGACAACCTCCCACTTCTACCTTCCACTATCACCGCAAGAAGCTATCAACACAACACAGCTCTTAAAAACATTCATGACTGCGCTTCTGAAACGTATAATTCTTTTCCGCAGATTTTATGTTAATTCTAATTCGCAACATCAGTTATTTAAAAACAAACTACTAACGTCGGAAGAAATGCTCTCAAACGACTAGTGGGAGCTCCAATCTATTGCAGCCGTCTTTAGTGGTGGGGGGTGAAAAAATCACTGGGGCTTCAAATGACGTCATTAAGGTTATTACATACCAATATCGTAACTAATGAAATTTAAAGTGAAAAAATTGCACCAATTTTGGCGCAGTTTTCATTTGACTTTTAGTAATGAACAGCCGCCACTTGAGTTCAGCTGGTTAAAACTTTGAATGAGAGAGAATTTTAAATCGCGGAAAACGAAAAAGTCAAGGGCGCAAAATTCACTCAAAAACGGTCAAGCAAAAATTTTGCATAAAAAACCAACACGTTTACAATAATTGTGTCAAACTTCGTTGGTGAGCAATTAATAATGAAAAATTTTGGGTATATTATTTCTACGAATACTTGTTCCAACCATCCAAGAAGTGAGGGTTAGAAAATTATACCACCCCGCAATTTTTGTCCACTAGAAACTGCATCGATCGTTGCAGAGTTATTTTCAAATTTTTGATTTATCGGGGAAAAAATTCAGGTTTCAGGTTTTCTGAACTTTTTAATAATCGCATTTTCAATTTTCAAATACGTTGAAGTTCCTTGAAATCCCTTTAGATACTCAAGAAATATTAGTTTCTACGACTTCTGAAAGACAATTAAAATTACGCAATTAGGAGAAAACATTCAGTACATTTTTGCAACAACAACTGAAAAAAAAATTGGAGAACATTCTTACGGAATTTCTTGGATTCATTCAACACGAAATTTTGCTTCTTTCTAAGTTTTGATGCAAACGTTTTAGCTTTAGCGCTGTCAATAGGTGTTAATGGTGTTAATAGGTCTATGATAATTATCCTGTTATCGTGGTTACTACAACTACCCAGTCAGAACTCATTTTCCACAATTTATTGTTCCGACCCCCACTTTATACTCAACTGGGTTTTTTTGTTCAGTCAATTTTGGGCGACCGATATATATATATTCATCGTAGAGAATTGTGAGTGGAGTTCTCATTAAAAAGCCCGTCCAGCGTAGAACACGGAATTAAAAAGATTTTTTTGATTTTTGTGTTTTACAGGGAGTTATCGAGGTTTACAGTTTTGTGAACATTCGACTGTTCACATTTTCAGTAATTTTCGCTAAAATTTGGCACATTTTCGCTAATATAATTCAAAAAAAGTTAACATTTTTAACGGCAGAGCATAGTTGTTACCGTTAGAGAACGAAGAGCGTTGCTGAATTGATTGAAATTTTTTTGGCTAAAATTTTTGATAAAAATTTCAAAATTCAAACTTTTTTCATCAAACATGGCACAAAAAACGCTTTTTTGGTCCACTTTATTAAAGTTTGCTAAAGTTTGCCAGACTTAGTGACCTAGAAACCATAACATAGACTCCCTAATCTCAAAAAGAGCGCTAGTTGCAATTAGATGCCGTATGAAAGTCTTTTGGAATTAAAACTTTGCCATTTTTTGCAGATTTAACTCGATAATTATACAAAATGCATCTTCTTTTCAATATTTGAAGAATTCCACTCAACAATTGGTCTATTTCGCAAACACTTGGAACACTTGGTCGGTTTGCTTGGCGCGCGACAAAAACAAGGAGAGGTTCGATAATATCATGGACTCTTAGAATCTGAGACTTTTTGGCTTTTATTTTGATGCTGCCTTTTTCAAAATATTTTGCTTTTTGTTTTTTATGTTAATTACTGACAATATTTTTTATTCACGGCTCCGTTAATGACAGCTCCAATTTACGTAAATTAGAGGCCAAATGTAGATACAGTTTGTTTTTAGAGAACCAAAAGATTTTTATGGCTTTGAGGAAGACTTTTAGTAAAATTTAACTGAATTCTTGTCTTTTGCATTCAATTGTTATTCTTTTGTCAGTCTGATTTTTAAGTTTAACCACTCAAAGATTTAACTTTCTTCCTCAAGAGGTGCAAGCAAAATTTTCAATTCATTCGATTTTTACCTAATGTCTCGTATGCTATTGAATGTATTTGTTCTAAAGAAATGTTTAAGATTTTTTTGAACTTGTCAATTTTTTACATTATTCAGGTCAACATTTTGCTTATTCTCAGTTAGTACAAGTCAACTTTTCCTCCAAATAGAATAAAAACTAATTTTCTGGCTAATTATTTTAACAGGTTTTTTCGCTTTTGGTACTACGAGTTTTCATACAAAATTTTCTGATTTTTGTGCATAATTGCCCATTTTTGCTCTTGTTTTTGTAAATTGTCATATTATTTAATGGAGAAAGCTTTATCTAACGAAATAAAGCTTTACATTATTTGAAACTGAGCATAATTTAAGTTTTCATAACATATGGTTTGAAGGGCTGCGACACCGATCTCTAGCAGATTTTTGCCCTTTGTTGTTAATTTTTGTTGTCATATGCCAAATACTGTGTAATTTAAGGTCTCAGTGGCCAACTATAGATAAACACGTGAATTTAAAAAAGCGATATTGGTATATAACTAATGGTTGTTTTGACTTTCGAATTAAATTTCTAAAAAAAGAGTAATAGTATTCTTCAACTTATCCCTTTTTGTTCTGGTTTGCGTTTTTTTCGTATTTTACAATGTTGTATCGTTTTGGTGAAGGAGCCTCATTATTTAGAGCTCTGTTTAATATTTTGTTGAATCAGACAATAGTTTTTCTGTTATTTAAACTTTTTAAATGATGTCTTCAGAGCTTAGACAATTTGTTTCAGAAGAATTTTGTGAAGTTTAGATAATTTTCAGATAGTCGTTTTTCAAAAAGATGTTATGATGATCAAAGGAGACGCAAATGAAGCTGTTAAATTCTCGCGGTTAATATCTGATAAATTTAATGGCTTCAAAACTGGTTTTTTAAAGTTAATTGTGAAACTTATTTGTTCAGCTTGTATTTAATGTTATTTTATAGTCTTATAATTTAGTCTCATTAATAAAAGTCGCAATTAGTTTTCCGAGTAGTTGCAATACAAACTGTCTACTTTTTAGTCGAAAGCTTTCGTTGGCTATGAATTTTAAAAATACTTGTTTTTAGTAAAAAAAAGATCGGTTTTTGCCTGTATTTGTCGTTCTGTTTGTAGCCATATGACATATCCTGGATAATGAAAGACCTCAGTCGCTCTCTATTGAGGTATAAGAGACTCTCTCAATGATTTCATTTGATTCGTAATAATTCTAATAAGTTCGAAGTTAATACTTTTTTTAAAAAGCAATGTTTTAATAAACTTTTGCCGCTTTTGCTCATTTCTAGTCGACTTGTTGCCAAGTCGCATTGAGGAAAAGTCCCATATTTTGTTCCAAAAAGTACCGGTTAATCTTCTTAGTATAAATTTTATCTGATGCCCTTTTGATTTGGTTATTACAAGTTTTTTAAAATGGACAAGGAGTTTTGGTCGTAATTAATATTTGTAACTATTTGCTTTTTATTGCCGTCTTTTCTGGTAGTCATATTTAGGTAGCCACAGGTCTCATAGGCCCTCTAGAGTAGATTGTTTTATTCTTTTAGTAGTTTGTTGATTGATATGTTGATATGTTAATTTTTTTTATCTCTTCCTCATTTGGTAGACAATTAAGTGAAAAATGTAGATGAGCGGGGTCGGAACTTAATGTGCGAACGCACATTACCGAGCCTCCCTGTCAATTCTATATTACAAAAACGCTGCTGAAGACAAAACTACGGGATTTCTGGAGAAACTTTTATTGGCTAATTTCTTTACGCGAAATCCGCCTGTAATGAATATCACTCGTTCGACAAAACGAAATGTTGCACTATTCACAGTATACAAATTCTCAATATAATAAACTGTATATACTAATTCTCGGTTGCATCAATTTTAAATTTAAGAATTCTTCTGAATGGCATGCAAAATCACGTAAACATGAAAAAGCTAACTTATCTAATCAGCAGCTATGCATAACAGTTTAAACAAAAACGCAAACAATACCATGAAACAGGTAAGCGTCAGAGCTTGTACCGCTTTGCACACTTTCGCGTTAAAAACATGCTAATGGCGTTTTGCATCAAAGATAGCAAGCTATATAAAAATCAACGTCATTAAAATTAATTGACGTCTCATCTCGAGAAATACTCAAAATCCAAAACTAACTAATCATAGCGCTTTTAACTCTGCAAAAGCAGTTCATAGTTTACAATCATTACCATATCAACATTTACAATAAAATATAACGACATAGTGCTACAGGTTAAATTTGAAGGAACAATTTTCGACAAAAAATTTCTAATGGAAGAACATCTGTGCACTAAGATAATAACACTGGGAAAATTCGACGTCTTCAAAAAAGCTGGTCAACGAACAGTATCCAGCATTAAAAGTCATTAACAATGTCCAATTACCAACAATTAAAAAAAAGATTATTTTGACTGAAACCTGCCACCTTCCATGTCCAGGTATCTACAATTTAGGCCATTCACTATTGATGACTACATACCTCCTCATGTGCCACTAAACAAATTTAACAACTTGAAACAACGTATGCGGCATAATGCGCGTTTAAAGCAACCAAAATTACAAAAGAAACGAGCGCAATTAATCCAATTTCACTATTTAGAACCCAGCATTTAAAAACATAACCGGCAGATTGCCGGAAAATAGCTGCCGTTGACGCGCTTGATGCACATCGGGATTGAAACAAAAAAAAGAAAAAAAGAAGAGACAAATTGACCGAATTTTTCTTTTCAGAGTCAAAAAATGTTTAAATTGGCGTGCAGTTTGCTATATTCTAAAACTATACTTAATTCAGATTCTAAACTGAAAGCTAACAAGCTCAAAACCAATGTCAACTAGCAAACACTCCAATGAACTTTGACAACCTAATGCACAATGACTTAACGACCGGGCTTTTTGTCATCTGTTTTGATTTTTCTCTTGACATTGACCGTATTCACCACATTGCGTAATTCAATGCGTGAAAAAATTTAAAATCCATTCAGCTGAAACAGTGACTGAAGTAGATGAGAATTCAAACGTGAAAATCGTGACCTATGTAAATTGAAAAACGTGATCAAAAGGTGAAGTGAATTTAAAAAGAGCGCCTTAATAATAGCCGTTAAGAGGCTGACGGCGGCTATTAAACGATGTTAACAATGACATCAGTTAACAGACAAAATTAGGTAATCCAAAATATAAGCCTCAAAAGCTAGAATCAAGGGCACTGGGTTACGGGTGGAACGATGTACAGGGGTTTGGATTGGAGGGGGAGATATTGAACTGGGAGGCGGGCTCAAGCTCTAAGCTCTAAGCTCCGCCATTCAAGCCTTGAATAACAACCGCCTTTCCCACAATAAATTTATGTCTCCAAAACTGTTTCGGTGACTTGCCCACTTACGAGGTTAGTAAGCCGAAAGCCTCTAATAAACCTTGATCTCCGGGCGTTACCTGTTATCCTATTTTTGAGAAAGAGGAGTCAAATGGTTCAGACAAAAAATCGTTCGAGTGAATAATCGCATTAAAAAGCAAACATGATTAATACAATTGCTAAAAAAAAATCGTTTGAGAACAACTAATAAATCCCGAATTATAACTTTTCAAAAAATGACAAACTACAAAACAGAATCTTTAATAATTGACAAGCTGCCATTAGTTCTTGAACTCCAGCAGTTTCGTTCTCAAAAAGAAGCAAAGCTATAAAATTCTAGTATGCTACAAACTCTGTAAAGATCCACAATGCCAAAGATTATATTAGATTAGAATTGAATTCAGGTGACAGAAGATGCAAACAATTATTATTAAACATTAATTCAATTGGCAACCTAGGACATCATACGAGTCAAATGACTCTTCAGGAGGTGCCCACAGAACCTACATGAACGTCCAATACCTAATAAAAACGGACCGAAAACGTCTTTCTTATCCAGATAATACGTTCTAACTTTAGTTCGAACTGAAACATTCAATTCATTTCACAGTTCATTTCAATTTACCAGTATTGGCAAAAAACTTCATTAGGGAAGCAACTGATCAATTTTATAACCGAAAATCTTCGACTTGGATTTTTGGTATATGAACTAGTGAATTAACAGATGACCATTTGTTTGGCCTGTTATCGGCAATCTTGAAAAAGATCTAAGTGAGAAGTCTTCGCTATCTGATCCAGAACCTCCTTTACAGGAGCGTCAAGCTAAATCAAAAACAGCACGTTGTACCACTTGAAAAGTTAACCAACCTGATTTTTTAAATGGTTCTTGAAATGCAATTTTTGACGGCAATAAATAGTATTGAGTTTAGTTTTTCATGCCAATCCGTAAGCTCATATGACATACAATATTATTGGCTTGTCAGACCTATTATTCAATTGAAATAAAAGGGCTTTCGAAATAATATTTCGTTAGCTTTTCCTATTTCTTGCAAACGTGTTCAATATGGAGTTTGAAATCGGGACGCTTGTCAATAAAAACCCCCGGTATTTGAAGGAGCCAACTTTTTCTAGCACTTCACCGAGAACGGAAAATGTGACTTCCGTAGATTTCTGACAAAGCCCATAATTTTACGATTCACTGTTTATCACAATTTGTTTTTCAAACACCAATTTTTTCCAAATAATTTAAGGTTATTTCGAACTTGTTTTTACCTGACGTTAAAATTGTGCTTTCATATGCAAAAAGTATTATTTATGATCTGTCGGCAACAGATTGAGGCTGGTCATTAAAAGATAAGAGAAAGAGCAATGGAACCAAAACTGTAGCTTGAGGAGAACCTTTATTTCTATCAATTTTCATCCACTGTTTTGATCCATGCACAACACATTGTTTTCTTTCCGAGAGGAAAGCAGACATCAGTTTTTTTTTTCATTTGACATCGGAATCTCATTTTTTTCTAACTTTTTCAGATGAATTGTATGATTAATTGTGTCAAACGCTTTTTAAAAAACAATCCAACAAAACCTAGACGAAATTTAATGCGAAATACAAAAATTTTGTAATAAAAATGTTTTAACTAAAGGTTCTTTTTGCTAGAAGAAAGAGCCACACACACGAGTCTAGATTTTTCTTTAATGTCATTCCATCTATTTTTTTGACGCTCAATATACCAAACAAAGATTTTTTTAGAAAAAAAAAACGAAATTTACCGGAGGTGTTTCTTTTAGTTCATTTCAAACTAACATAGCGGCTTCGAAGAAGTGTCCCCAGTTCAAATCGACAAACAATTGCAGCACTCCAAATACTATGACAAAACAAAGCACAATTAGCTTGATCGACTAACACTCCGAATTTTACTATGCTTAGAGAACAGGACGTTAAATTTATGGAATTTCACTTCGTGAAAACAATACAAACCTCGATAAAATTTACAATTATTCATTCATTTATTCCGTTTCAGTTAAAGAGAGACACCCTAACGATTCAGTCCCGGCAAAACTTATATCTCGAAACTACACTCAATATCACAATCACAAGCAGATGTACTCGTAAAAACTTTTCTTTGGATTATCAAAAATGTATTGATTTCAACAAAACAGACATTACCAGCTTTTCTGCACTTTTCAACTAACAAAATTCTTCTTTTAGCCTGCCATTTATTCATTTTAATCTGTTGTATATTGAAGTAGCTTTCATCTACCAATTTCATGAGATGCTTTTTCTTATATTGCCTTAAGTATATTTGTTCCGACCCCATGTGGGAGGGGGGAGTAATTTTTGTTCAAATTAAGATTTTTTTCTGTGAAATTATTATATCAAAATTAGTTTTCACGCTACAAAAAGAAACAATTTTATGTTCCCAATAGACGAAAGTTTATAAAAAAAGGCTTATGCTGGTCTCATAGCAAAGTTAACTATAAAAAAAATCTAATTCTATTTGAGCTGTTTTTTAAAAAACTTTTCATATTTTGTTTCTAAGTCACTTAGAGGCTAGTCACTTTTCATATCGAGGTTCCGTAAATGACAAACCTCATTTAAAGTCAGATGATGCCAAACGAACAAAGTTCGTTTTCAAGGAATCGGTCGTTTTTTTGGCTTCGACTCATCGTAATTTTTATTGAAATTCTAATTTTCTACTCCAGATTTTACTAAATTTTGTAGTCCTATGGAATAGACTCGTTGACTATAAGTGCAATAGTTTTTCTAGTGAGCATTTAGTGAACCTAGCTAGTGCATTGAGTGGGCATCAAATGGCTGTTAAGACTTTAAAGATAATTTTACGAAAATTGTTTTTTAACATTAACCGATCTTAAACCTGTTTTTGTGAACTGTAAGTCAATAATGACAATACCCACCTTTGTTCTACAGAAACCAAAATTAATTTGGTTTGCGTTTTCTATATTCTAACTATTGGTTGTATGTTTTCAACGCCACGATTTTTCACAAATTTTCAATTTCTGGATATTTCTTTTTAATATTGGTTCCCTATGAAATCTAAACATATTATCCACTTATTGATAGTTCCCATTAGTTTAGAGAAGACGTTCAATGGACGATAGATAGAGTTTTAGAGAGAAGAGCTTATGGTTTAAATGTCTTTGACAATTAGTTATCGCATTTTCCATTGATCTTTTGGTTTTTGCCATTGTATTTGTTGTTGTTTTCACAGCATTTGTTGCTGTGTCCTATTGATGGCTTATGAATTAAAAACATCATTGTCTTCCCATCGAGGCATAACTCTGCGTTTTTATTGCCTTGTGGTGAAAGCTACTGTATTTAATGGCGTTGATACTGTGGTTTTTCTCAAAAAAAGTTCGTTTTTTAATGGCTTCGACACTTTTCTCAATTTATTTGAATTAGCAATTTGCTTTTCGGCCTGTTTTTTGAGAGAGCTCTCATAATCTATCTCCTAATTGGCGATTGAAACAAAAAGTTTAACTAGCATGTAATGAAAAGTTTATAGCGAATAGTCTTAAAGCTTCTGATATTTGTTTTCAATTTTTTTTTAACTTTTCAGTTTTTGTTGTTCTTTTTGTCATCTTATAACTTGTCTCATCATTGAAAGGTCCCATCTATTTCCCTGTAATTAAGAACTTAACGAGTTCATTGCTATTACGTCGTAACTGATGTTTTGTTCATTAGACAATGTGTTTTCATAAGTTTTGTGTAATATTCAGATAATAGCTAATGATTTTAATGCCTTCATTAATTTGTGTTTTCGCAAATTGTTTGTAATTCTTTTGAGTTTTCCTGCATCTTTAGTCCGTTTCTATAGCTTAGTTTAACCAAAGACAAGTTCTATTGTCTTTGTAATGACTTTTTAGTAAATTTATCAAGAATTTTTTGTTTAAATCTAATTATTTTTGGTTTCAAAAATGTTGATCGAGTTTTGAATTTGCCAAATTATTTCTTCTTTTTGTCAACTTGTTACCAAGTCTCATAAAGAAAAAGTCCCATCTGTTGTGTAGTTGAGGTGAAGTAAATTTGCGTAGCTAAGTTTTCATCTGATTGCATTTTAAATTTGTTACTAGGTGGTTCAAAACTTGGATATTGAATTTTCACCGTAAAAATATTTCCTTTTGCTTATTTTGTTTATTTTTATTTCTCATAGTCTTATTGACGGCAGATCTCGTGAGCTCTGTATTGAGGCATGGAATTATGTAATTCAATTTGTAGTTTGGGTGTGTAATCATTTTTTTAAAACTCAAACATCTATTTTTGATTATCTCTTCATTTGGTTGACAATGAAGTCAACGTAGATGAGCTCGGGTCGGAACATCATGTGCGAACGCAAATTAACGAGCCTCCTTGTTAATCACTAAAGCGTACACAAAGTGACACAAAGGAAATGTGACAAACCATAAACAACTTTGAGCCTTCTCGAGAAATGTACTCTAAAAAATCACTTCACGTCCCGATAAAGTTTTTAAAGAGCTTTCAATGGCACCACTTTTGCATCAATCTGAAACAATCTCAGTGGACCAAAAAAGGCAGGATAGCATGAAGTTCCTGACCCTCCAAATAAATTTGGAGGTTAGAACAATGAACATTGGATCTATTCTGTTTTGCCCCCCCCCCCCCCAGTGTTTTCTACGCCCCCGGTTTATGTTATATAGCACGTTACTATATAAAAAAAATAGCACGTGCGCCTGGGGCGTATAAAATATAAGCCCACTAAGCTGGGGGGCAAAACCAGAATAGATCCGAACATTGTTTATAGGTGGTCGGGTCTAACTGCTAAAACTAACAATTGAAACGTGTGTGACTTTATATAGCATTATTGTGTGTTAAAATAGCACGTGCGCCTGGCGGTTTCAAAGCATACCCGGCAGATTGCCGGAAAATAGCCGCCGTTGATTTCAATTAGCATGATTGGGATTGAAAGAATAGAAGATATTGAGAAAAAAAAGATTTTTGTACAAAAACATTATTTAAGTCCGATTTATTCTGATGGCATTTCGTAGTTGAACATAACGTACATCTGTTTCTTAGAGAGAGGCTACAGGGACTACTATCAATACCAATATGCATTAGAGATGGTAACTAAGACTTATAGGAACGACGTTCAAATAGCGGGCATCTAAAATTGGGCTTTATGGGTTCATCCCGTTTCTACTTCTGACTTCAATTTTTTATACTGACTCTATTCATTTTGAATTGCTTTGCTGAGTAACTGATGTTCAAAATCCCTTCTAGCAGAATGAGAGAAGAGAGAAACTAGCCTAGAGAAGTCAAAAAAGCCAAAAGCCTAGAGAAGTCAAAAGATATCACGCAAAATGTTGAACAAGCTGCAAAATGAGGTAAAGCGAAACATTTTTTTATTCGACGAAATAAAAAAAACATAGCAGGACAAGTCCTGGCGTACAATTCAAAGAATTTTCATCGAGTAAACAGAAAACTGGACCTAGAACGGACTATGAATGGATTGGGAAAACCATTTAGAAAAAATCCGATCCAAAAAATCGAACAAACAGTAAAAATCAAAGTGAAATTGCCGCATGTGAACAAAAAACCACTAGCGAGAAAGCGAATTTTTGTTCAAACACCGTTTTCTCACTCAACTTTAAATTTAAAGCGAAACAATTTCACGCCACAAAACCACTCGCTTTTTCGCTCCACTTCCTGTTTCGGCGTGACCAAAATCACTACTCCAATTTGACTTCAGAAATCATGAAAATTGTGAAAAGATCTTAAAACAAAAGAAAAAGACAGCTCCCCAATACAATTCAAATTCTTTGAAATGTAAGAAAAAACATAGCAGGACAAGTCCGGACGTACAATTCAAAGAATTTTCATCGAGTAAACAGAAAACTGGACCTAGAACGGACTATGAATGGATTGGGAAAACCATTTAGAAAAAATCCGATCCAAAAAATCGAACAAACAGTAAAAATCAAAGTGAAATTGCCGCATGTGAACAAAAAACCACTAGCGAGAAAGCGAATTTTTGTTCAAACACCGTTTTCTCACTCAACTTTAAATTTAAAGCGAAACAATTTCACGCCACAAAACCACTCGCTTTTTCGCTCCACTTCCTGTTTCGGCGTGGCCAAAATCACTACTCCAATTTGACTTCAGAAATCATGAAAATTGTGAAAAGATCTTAAAACAAAAGAAAAAGACAGCTCCCCAATACAATTCAAATTCTTTGAAATGTAAGAAAAAACATAGCAGGACAAGTCCGGACGTACAATTCAAAGAATTGTCATTGACTTAACAGAAAACTAGACCTAGAAAGAACTATGAATCGATTGGAAAAACCATTTAGAAAAAAATCCGATCCAAAAAAAACGAAAAAACAGTAAAAATCAAAGTGAAATTGCCGCATGTGAACAAAAAACCACTAGCGAGAAAGCGAAATTTTGTTCAAACACTGTTTTCTCACTCTACTTTAAATTTAGAGCGAAAAAATTTCACGCCGCAAAACCACTCGCTTTTTCGCTCCACTTCCTGTTTCGGCGTGACCAAAATCACTACTCCAATTTGACTTCAGAAATCATGAAAATGTGTGAACAGAACTTTAAAAACATAGGACAAGTCCTGACGTACAATTCAAAAAATTTTCATTGACTAAACAAAAAATTAGACCTGGAATGAACTATGAATGGATTGGGAAAACCATTTAGAAAAAAATCCGATCCAAAAAATCGAAAAAACAGTACAAATCAAAGTGAAATTGCCGCATGTGAACAAAAAATCACTAGCGAAAAAGCGAATTTTTGTTCAAACACCATTTTCTCACTCAACTTTAAATTTAAAGCCAAACAATTTCACGCCACAAAACCACTCGCTTTTTCGTTCCACTTCCTTTTCGGCGTGACCAAAATCACTACTCCAATTTGACTTCAGAAATCATGAAAATTGTGAAAAGATCTTAAAAAAAAAAAGAAAAAGACAGCTCCCCAATACAATTCAAATTCTTTGAAATGTAAGAAAAAACATAGCAGGACAAGTCCAGACGTACAATTCAAAGAATTGTCATTGACTTAACAGAAAACTAGACCTAGAAAGAACTATGAATCGATTGGAAAAACCATTTAGAAAAAAATCCGATCCAAAAAAATCGAAAAAACAGTAAAAATCAAAGTGAAATTGCCGCATGTGAACAAAAAACCACTAGCGAGAAAGCGAAATTTTGTTCAAACACTGTTTTCTCACTCTACTTTAAATTTAGAGCGAAAAAATTTAACGCCGCAAAACCACTCGCTTTTTCACTCCACTTCCTGTTTCGGCGTGACCAAAATCACTACTCCAATTTGACTTCAGAAATCATGAAAATGTGTGAACAGAACTTTAAAAACATAGGACAAGTCCTGACGTACAATTCAAAAAATTTTCATTGACTGAACAAAAAACTAGACCTGGAATGAACTATGAATGGATTGGGAAAACCATTTAGAAAAAAATCCGATCCAAAAAATCGAAAAAACAGTACAAATCAAAGTGAAATTGCCGCATGTGAACAAAAAATCACTAGCGAAAAAGCGAATTTTTGTTCAAACACCATTTTCTCACTCTACTTTGAAAGAAGAGCAAAAAAATTTTACACCGCAAAACTACTCGCATTTTCGCTCCATTTCCTGTTTCGGCGTGACCAAAATCAGTACCTTAATTCGACTTCAGAAATCATGAAAATGTGTGAACAGATCTTTAAAAAAAGACAGCGCCCCAAAACAATTCAAATTCTTTGAATTGTAAAAAATAGGAGCGCTATAATAGCCGGCTGAGAAGATGAGGGCGGCTATTTAAAACTAGCCTAGAGAAGTCAAAAAGATTTCACGCAAACTGCTGAAAAAGCGGCAAAATAGTAAAGCAAAAAAGTTCGACGAAGTAAAGAAAAAAAATAGCAGGACAAATCCTGACGTACAATTCAAAGCATTGTCATTGACTTTACAGAAAACCAGACCTAGAAAGAACTATGAATCGATTGGAAAAACCATTTAGAAAAAAATCCGATCCAAAAAAAATCGAAAAAACAGTAAAAATCAAAGTGAAATTGCCGCATGTGAACAAAAAACCACTAGCGAGAAAGCGAAATTTTGTTCAAACACTGTTTTCTCACTCTACTTTAAATTTAGAGCGAAAAAATTTAACGCCGCAAAACCACTCGCTTTTTTGCTCCACTTCCTGTTTCGGCGTGACCAAAATCACTACTCCAATTTGACTTCAGAAATCATGAAAATGTGTGAACAGAACTTTGAAAACATAGGACAAGTCCTGAAAAAAACTAGACCTGGAATGAACTATGAATGGATTGGGAAAACCATTTAGAAAAAAATCCGATCTAAAAAATCGAAAAAACAGTACAAATCAAAGTGAAATTGCCGCATGTGAACAAAAAATCACTAGCGAAAAAGCGAATTTTTGTTCAAACACCATTTTCTCACTCTACTTTGAAAAAAGAGCGAAAAAATTTCACGCCGCAAAACCACTCGCTTTTTCGCTCCACTTCCTGTTTCGGCGTGACCAAAACCACTACTCCAATTTGACTTCAGAAATCATGAAAATGTGTGAACAGATCTTTAAAAACATAGCAGGACAAGTCCTGACGTACAATTCAAAGAATTGTCATTGACTTTACAGAAAACCAGACCTAGAATGAACTATGAATCGATTGGAAAAACCATTTAGAAAAAAATCCGATCCAAAAAAATCGAAAAAGAGTAAAAATCAAAGTGAAATTGCCGCATGTGAACAAAAAACCACTAGCGAGAAAGCGAAATTTTGTTCAAACACTGTTTTCTCACTCTACTTTAAATTTAGAGCGAAAAAATTTCACGCCGCAAAACCACTCGCTTTTTTGCTCCACTTCCTGTTTCGGCGTGACCAAAATCACTACTCCAATTTGACTTCAGAAATCATGAAAATGTGTGAACAGAACTTTGAAAACATAGGACAAGTCCTGAAAAAAACTAGACCTGGAATGAACTATGAATGGATTGGGAAAACCATTTAGAAAAAAATCCGATCTAAAAAATCGAAAAAACAGTACAAATCAAAGTGAAATTGCCGCATGTGAACAAAAAATCACTAGCGAAAAAGCGAATTTTTGTTCAAACACCATTTTCTCACTCTACTTTGAAAAAAGAGCGAAAAAATTTCACGCCGCAAAACCACTCGCTTTTTCGCTCCACTTCCTGTTTCGGCGTGACCAAAACCACTACTCCAATTTGACTTCAGAAATCATGAAAATGTGTGAACAGATCTTTAAAAACATAGCAGGACAAGTCCTGACGTACAATTCAAAGAATTGTCATTGACTTTACAGAAAACCAGACCTAGAATGAACTATGAATCGATTGGAAAAACCATTTAGAAAAAAATCCGATCCAAAAAAATCGAAAAAGAGTAAAAATCAAAGTGAAATTGCCGCATGTGAACAAAAAACCACTAGCGAGAAAGCGAAATTTTGTTCAAACACTGTTTTCTCACTCTACTTTAAATTTAGAGCGAAAAAATTTCACGCCGCAAAACCACTCGCTTTTTCGCTCCACTTCCTCTTTCGGCGTGACCAAAACCACTACTCCAATTTGACTTCAGAAATCATGAAAATGTGTGAACAGATCTTTAAAAACATAGCAGGACAAGTCCTGACGTACAATTCAAAGAATTGTCATTGACTTTACAGAAAACCAGACCTAGAATGAACTATGAATCGATTGGAAAAACCATTTAGAAAAAAATCCGATCCAAAAAAAATCGAAAAAACAGTAAAAATCAAAAGTGAAATTGCCGCATGTGAACAAAAAACCACTAGCGAGAAAGCGAAATTTTGTTCAAACACTGTTTTCTCACTCTACTTTAAATTTAGAGCGAAACAATTTCACGCCGCAAAACCACTCGCTTTTTCGCTCCACTTCCTGTTTCGGCGTGACCAAAATCACTACTCCAATTTGACTTCAGAAATCATGAAAATGTGTGAACAGATCTTTAAAAACATAGGACAAGTCCTGACGTACAATTCAAAGAATTGTCATTGACTTTACAGAAAACCAGACCTAGAACGAACTATGAATCGATTGGAAAAACCATTTAGAAAAAAATCCGATCAAAAAAATCGAAAAAACAGTAAAAATCAAAGTGAAATGGCCGCATGTGAACAAAAAACCACTAGCGAGAAAGCGAAATTTTGTTCAAACACTGTTTTCTCACTCTACTTTAAATTTAGAGCGAAAAAATTTAACGCCGCAAAACCACTCGCTTTTTCGCTCCACTTCCTGTTTCGGCGTGACCAAAATCACTACTCCAATTTGACTTCAGAAATCATGAAAATGTGTGAACAGATCTTTAAAAACATAGGACAAGTCCTGACGTACAATTCAAAAAATTTTTATTGACTTAACAAAAACTAGACCTGGAATGAACTATGAATGGATTGGGAAAACCATTTGGAAAAAAATCCGATCCAAAAAATCGAAAAAAATCAAAGTGAAATTGCCGCATGTGAACAAAAAACCACTAGCGAGAAAGCGAATTTTTGTTCAAACACCGTTTTCTCGCTCTACTTTAAAATTAGAGCAAAAAAAATTCACGCCGCAAAACCACTCGCTTTTTCGCTCCACTTCCTGTTTCGGCGTGACCAAAATCACTACTCCAATTTGACTTCAGAAATCATGAAAATGTGTGAACAGATCTTTAAAAACATAGGACAAGTCCTGACGTACAATTCAAAGAATTGTCATTGACTTTACAGAAAACCAGACCTAGAACGAACTATGAATCGATTGGAAAAACCAGTTAGAAAAAAATCCGATCCAAAAAAAATCGAAAAAACAGTAAAAATCAAAGTGAAATTGCCGCATGTGAACAAAAAACCACTAGCGAGAAAGCGAAATTTTGTTCAAACACTGTTTTCTCACTCTACTTTAAATTTAGAGCGAAAAAATTTGACGCCGCAAAACCACTCGCTTTTTCGCTCCACTTCCTGTTTCGGCGTGACCAAAATCACTACTCCAATTTGACTTCAGAAATCATGAAAATGTGTGAACAGATCTTTAAAAACATAGGACAAGTCCTGACGTACAATTCAAAAAATTTTTATTGACTTAACAAAAACTAGACCTGGAATGAACTATGAATGGATTGGGAAAACCATTTAGAAAAAAATCCGATCCAAAAAAAATCGAAAAAACAGTAAAAATCAAAGTGAAATTGCCGCATGTGAACAAAAAACCACTAGCGAGAAAGCGAAATTTTGTTCAAACACTGTTTTCTCACTCTACTTTAAATTTAGAGCGAAAAAATTTAACGCCGCAAAACCACTCGCTTTTTCGCTCCACTTCCTGTTTCGGCGTGACCAAAATCACTACTCCAATTTGACTTCAGAAATCATGAAAATGTGTGAACAGATCTTTAAAAACATAGGACAAGTCCTGACGTACAATTCAAAAAATTTTCATTGACTAAACAAAAAACTAGACCTGGAATGAACTATGAATGGATTGAGAAAACCATTTAGAAAAAAATCCGATCCAAAAAATCGAAAAAAATAGTAAAAATCAAAGTGAAATTGCCGCATGTGAACAAAAAACCACTAGCGAGAAAGCGAATTTTTGTTCAAACACCGTTTTCTCGCTCTACTTCCAAATTAGAGCGAAAAAAATTCACGCCGCAAAACCACTCGCTTTTTCGCTCCACTTCCTGTTTCGGCGTGACCAAAATCACCACTCCTATTTGACTTCAAAAATCATGAAAATGTGTGAACAGATCTCAAAAAAAACATAGCCGGAAGAATTCCGGAAGCGACTCGAATAAACCATAAACTCATTACCCCCCCCGGTCTGATCTAAAAATTGGTGAAAACCACTGTCACCAAGAGAAACAAAATGCCGCAAAAATATTTATTATTGAAAACGTTTGGTAAGGATAAGTGCAAAATAATTAGGATAGTCAAAACAATGATGGTCTCAAAAAAATTGACAGGGCTATCAACTGCCCTCAAATAATTCATGATTCTAATCTCAAAAAGATCGCTAAAGCAAACAAAAAATTTTAATTTAAAAATTTTTCAAAAAATGCTCAAAGTTAAGAATCAGAAAACTACTACAGTTAGATTTCTCATCACTGCAATTAAGACAAAAACAACAAATACTTTTTTCTTCTTGTATATATGCAAGACAACATGATTTCAAACTAATTCAAAAATTAAAATAATCATAAAAAAGCAACCGAGTAATATTTAAAGGCAAAAAATGTTTAAGAACAATACCAAGGTCGGAAAAAATACAATAAAAAGTAATAAGTAGCAATTCTGGAAAATGCTTTCTAGTACACTCTTAGTACTGCCTTATGTTGAATGAAATCAATTGCAACCCAAAGAAATGACGAAAATCTAAGAAAAAGCCGAAATCATTCAATTTGTTAACAACTGAAAAAATCAATAAAACCAATATAAATGTAGGTGCCAGGACAGAGCTAGAAATTTTAAAAACAAGAAAAACTAACACCATTTCATTTTTCAGCATTCGAGACATAGAAAATACAACGATACATCCGAAACAAAAATCTATCCTCCTGAACAGATCAAAGAAAAAGAAAAAGCAGAAATCAAACATACGAAACATTGAAACATTTTGCAAAAAAAAGTTCAAAAAATTTTTAGGACTGCATTTATAAAAAAAAATTTAACTAATTTTCAAAAATTTAACGCTAAAAAATTATTGACGTTTTTATTGAAACGAAATTAAAGACCCTCATTTTGCACAAAAAGAATATTTCTCGTAATTAAAACCAAAATACAGACAAAAAACTGAGAAAAATAGGAAAAAAGATACCAAAATCGGATTAGCATATGTACAATTTGATAAAACAAAATTACATCGAGGTAAAAAGAGGCACCGAGTATATGAATTGTCAACGGGAAGTTGTCATTTTGACTGATTTTTGACAAACAGACGGCTAAAAGATCCAAAAATGAAGAAAATAATAGGAAAAAGGCCAAAAATTAATTACAAAATCAAGAAACTTATGCCAATTTTGAACTTGAAACGCGTTTTCAGGCTCTGCAAAACACTGTGCTTTTAATTTCCAAGGTTTACATTTCAATATAGCATCGAATAAAAATCATTTCTACAAAAAACCAAATTACAAGCAAAAAAATGGGCCACTTAGACGAAAAAACGGCTAAAAACGGTCATCTATATGTGCCATTCAGTCAAAAACTACTTTTCAATGTCAAAAAGTCATTCACTAAACGCAGCGCATGATCAAAAAACTTCTCTCGCTCAGAAAAAATTAGTTCACACTGCAATTTTACTCGCTTTCGCTTTTAGGTCAAAACAGCGTCTGAACGAATAGTACTTCCGGTAAAAAAAAACCTTAAGAAAACCAATACTCCTCTTCGAGTCGTAAAAAGACAGCGCCCCAATACAATTCAAATTATTCGAATTGTAGAAATAGGAGCGCTATAATAGCCGGCTGAGAAGATGAGGGCGGCTATTAATAATATAAAACGACTACTAATCTTTGCATTAACTGTTTCTCGACTATCCTCCAAGGTATTAGGGTTTGTAATCAATAGCGTAAATCGCGTCTCAAAATTCCCTTTAATTAAACTCACCCTTTGTTTCTTGCAATATCCGACATAGATCATCCCGATTAAGGCAATACCGATGAGCGAGTAGGTCATGAATCCAGTGGGCTTGGCCTCGTCTTCTTGTATGTTGAAGTAGGCCAAATCTAGAACAAACAACTAAATGAAGTGCCGACTTTATTATGTCCGTTAAATGAGTTCTTAACGGAATGCTTAGAATTTCATTGTACATAAAACACTCATACATTGCGCATAAAAACTTTTGAACAAAAATAACTTCTTAAATTACGTATTCGCAACGTCAGTCAACTAGAAGATACAATATGATAACCTAAACTTTTCTAAATGCTGAACATTGTACACAAGGCAAAAACTGACCAAAATTATACAAAAACAGCGAAGCCAGCAAAAAAATACAAAATTGTGGTTCCATTTCTTTAAAATCATAAAGCAGAATCTGAAGCCTAAGCCCATTGCACTCTCGGAAAAAAATACAAATAAAGCCTCATTTCGAATTCAGGGCTAACTTTCTCTTCGACAATGTTTTCTGCCTCCACTGGTTGAAAAAATTGAACATCTGGTACTTATGTTTCCAAAAGTAAAAGCAGATTGATAAAACTCTTAAATAACGTTTTTAAACACATCGATTGATAGCCAGAATTTTATGATTTGACCTCAAGTCTCAAGAAAATTTTGTTCATTCAGTTTGTGGAATTGGTCCCAATAAGTTCTTTATATCGAATCTACACGCAATGTCACAATCATAAACAAATGTAACGGCGCAAAACTTTTCAATGGATTATCAACAATCTAATTGATTACAGTTTTCAAAGAAGCAAAACAATTTTTCTGCACTTAAGTAAAAATTTGTTTTATCAGCCTGCCATGCCAGATTTTTACATTTTAATCTGCTGTATAAGTATATCAGAAACTACTGGCGAAGCGAGAATTTGGCGTTGGTATTGGAAAGCTTAAGCTTAGGGGGCTTATAATCCCTCGTGAGATTAGGTAGGCGCAAGAAAGGTGCAGGAGGTAACCAATCAAAACAATAACCGTCAAAAAAAACAATAACCGCAAAATCAATATTAAAAAATCGCATTAAAAGACCAGCAGAACAAATTTAATTGCTACAAAATTTGTTTGAGAACAATTCAAAACGAAACAAGCAGCCAAAATTACAAAAAAGGTCCCGGGGTCAGAACTACAAAAAAATGTCTAGTTGTATGCATTTGGAGTGTTTAGAAAATAAAACCACACCTAATAGCTAATATCTAAAAAAGAATAGAGCTGTAAAGCAATGAAAAATAACCGACTAATGTTGGTGCAGCTGATCTCAAATAACTGGCGAGCGGTTGTTTGTCAGTAGCTATCAGCAGCTTAGGGAGGCTAACGAAAAACTGATATTAGCTGAGAGGGCGTGCGTCTGGAGCCCTGGGTTTGAGCGCTTTGTGTGTGTGTGTGTGTGTGTGTGTGTGTGTGTGTGTGTGTGTGTGTGTGTGTGTGGGACAGAGTGGTTGGGGGATTAAGCGTGTAATGGTTACGGGTGAAATGAGGTGGAGAATGGTGTTCGAGTGTGAGGGTGGCTGAACGAGTGTAGGGGGGTCATCAAACTATTCAGAACTATACTTCACTATTCAGACTAGTAAGGTAAAATATGCGCAGTGATCTTCACTAATCTGTTTTTTTACAGACAGTTTGGTTAAAGAGGTTAGCGATATTTTAGCAAGGATTTGAAGGATAAAAGAAAATATGATGCCGGAAATATTATTGAAGATCGATTTTTGGTCGATAATGACGAACTAGAAATTCAATTTTAATTGCCAATCTATCCGAAATTCTGGTACTCTCTAGAGAATGGCAAACAATTTTTCTAAAAACCTAAAAACTGGAAGACTTTCAGCAGAAGATTCAAAAATTGAACAGTGTTTGCAAGATTTAACCTGAGACCAAATGAAAAACAACTGAAAGACACAATCAATGATTCCTCAAACTGCAACAGATTTGAAATCTAACTTCAAATTTAAAACATACTCTGCAGATTGCTGGAAAAGATCCGCCATTGATTCCCAGAGTACACTGATTGGAATTAAAAGAACAGAGAAAATTAATAAAATGATTGATACAAAGAACTTTTTAAAATTCAAATTCTTTTCATGCCATTTCGTAGTTGGACACAATTTCTTAATGAGAGGATACAGGGGATAGTATTAATACCAAAAACCATTAAAGATGGCAACAAAGACTCTCGTTGTGGCTGCTCAAGAATCTCAGCGGAACCCAACCTTCACAGCCTGGTCTTTAAATTGTGAATCAGTGTGATTTGATTTTAAAAAAACAAGCAAGAAAATCCATATTTTATTAAATAAATCACACAAGATACTTTACCGGTGCACAAGAAGCAAGCAATTTCAGTTTTGCATGCCCAGTCAAGATTCGAACACACAAACAAGAGTCTCATAACATCAAGAACTTATGCCGAAAAATACTCGGATAATCATACCGGCAACGACAAAAATTGCACTAAAGACTGGCAGGACCTCAAAAACAACAAATTTTGTTTCAGCAACCAATTGCAATAAATAGTGCTGTCATATAGATGTGAAAGATTCCATTAATCTCCTTGTATCATAAAAACAACAATGCCTCGTTCCATTTTTATTTTCCATAGTTGAAAGGAACTTACATAAAAACAGGCCAGAGCTAATGAGACTAAATCAGCATAGCAGAGCATAAAAATCTCTCAGTATAAAGATATCTTCGAATCTCTGCACAAAACAAAATTAACTAACTTTTGACTGGCTCTGCTTTCTTGACCCCGCTGCCTGCGTGTTTCTCTTCAACAACTGCCACCGATTGTTCTTTCTCTTTCTCTTTTTCTTCGTAATCCTCTTCTTTGTAATCGCCGTCGTAATCTTCTTCTTTTTCGTCTCCTGGGAGTCCTTCGATTCCCACTGCTCCTGCATGCGCGGTTCCATCCTCGACTTTTTCGTCAGCGTTTTCAGTAATTTCAGGCAAAAGTGATTTACCTTCCTGGGCCACTTTAGCCGCCGAGTCTCCAACGGAAATATCAGTGTTCAATTTCTGTCCATCATGCGCCTCCTCGGGACTCTGTCCAGCAGGTTGCCCCTGACTCGCTTCATGAGCAGGTTCAGCAGCACCCACATTTTCAGTCCCTTGCTGTGCAGTTTCAGCATTTGTAGCTGCAAGACCTGCACCTTTTTGGGTCTTCCCTGCGCTTTCAATGGTTACATTAGGTTTGTTAGCAAATAGTGCTTTTTGGATATTTTTATCAGCAGCTGAATTATTGGCTTTCACAGGAACCAAAACTTGGCCGTCGTCAGCCTTAGCTTGATCAGGTTGCGTCAAAACAAGTCCTGATTGCTCTGCTTGTGGCGCAACTTGAACCGTTTGCTCTGATTTTTGTGCATTTTGGCCAGTTTGTGGAGCTTGAGTGGTTTGTTTCAACTCCGATGTGACTTGACCTGCTTGCTCTGATTGCAGCGCGACTTGACCAGTTTTTTGTGGTATTGGTTTAACCATTTGCTCAGGTTGTGATGCGGCTGGGCCAGCTTGTTCTGACTGCAGTTTAGCTTGTCCAGTATGATTGGAATCTGGAGCAACTTGACCAGTTCCGGGTTCAACCTGACCACCTTGCAGCGGCATCACTTCTTTTCCAGTTTGCTCTGGTTGCGGCACAACTTGACCAATTTGCTGTGGTAGCACTTCTTTAGCAGTTATCGCTGGTTGCGGTACAACTTGGTCAGTTTGCTCTACTTGTGTTGCAACTTGGGCAGTTCCCTCTGACTGTGGTTCCACTTCGTCAGTTTGCTGCGGTAACCCTTCTTTACCAGTTTCCCCAGGCTGTGGTGCACTTTGACCAGTTTGCACTGCTTGAGGTAAAACTTGGCCAGCTTGCTGTGGTAGCTCTTCTTTGCCAGTTTCCTCTGGCTGTGGTGCAATTTGACCAGTTTGCACTGCTTGTGGTACAACTTGGCCAGCTTGCTGTGGTAGCCCTTCTTTGCCAGTTTCCTCTGGCTGTGGTGCAATTTGACCAGTTTGCACTGCTTGTGGTACAACTTGGCCAGCTTGCTGTGGTAGCCCTTTTTTACCAGTTTCCTCTGGCTGTGGTGCAATTTGACCAGTTTGCACTCCTTGTGGTACAATTTGGCCAGTTCGCTGAAGCAGACCTTCTTTACCAGTTTCCTCTGGTTGTGGTGCAATTTGATCAGTTTGTACTGTTTGTGGTACAACTTGGCCAGCTTGCTGTGGTAGCCCTTCTTTGCCAGTTTCCTCTGGCTGTGGTGCAATTTGACCAGTTTGCACTGCTTGTGGTACAACTTGGCCAGCTTGCTGCGATAGCCCTTCTTTACCAGTTTCCTCTGGCTGTGGTGCAATTTGACCAGTTTGCACTGCTTGTGGTACAACTTGGCCAGCTTGCTGTGGTAGCCCTTCTTTGCCACTTTCCTCTGGCTGTGGTGCAATTTGACCAGTTTGCACTGCTTGTGGTACAACTTGGCCAGCTTGTTGCGGTAGCCCTTCTTTACCAGTTTGCTCTGGTTGTGGTGCAATTTGATCAGTTTGCACTGCTTGTGGTACAACTTGGCCAGCTTTCTGCGGTAGCCCTTCTTTACCAGTTTCCTCTGGCTGTGGTGCACTTTGACCAGTTTGCACTGCTTGAGGTACAACTTGGCCAGCTTGCTGCGGTAGCCCTTCTTTGCCAGTTTCCTCTGGCTGTGGTGCAATTTGACCAGTTTGCACTGCTTGAGGTACAACTTGGCCAGCTTGCTGCGGCAGCCCTTCTTTGCCAGTTTCCTCTGGCTGTGGTGCAATTTGACCAGTTTGCACTGCTTGTGGTGCAATGTCACCCGTTTGCTGTACTTGTGGTGGAACTTGGCCAGTTCGCTTTGGTTGTGGTAGTGCAACTTGATCACTTTGACTTGGTTGCCGTTTTTCTGTGTTAATTAGAGGTGCTGTACCTTGACTGTTGTCAACATTTTTTTCCTGTTTTGCCAGGTTATTAGCTGGGGCACCAGGGGTTTCTGGACCCGCACCTTGGATGGGTACATTTGCTGCCATGCCTTGAGAAAGGGGCCGCTCTAGTACAGCTGCTCCTTGATTTTGGTCAAAAGCATCGGTTAGTTGCTGATCAATTCCAGATTTTTGCACTTCTGTCTCTTTAGGTGCCTCGAATTTTAGAACTCCCTCTACTTGCGTTTCTGCATTCATTGGGTTATCGTTTCTTCCAACTACCTCTGGATCATTTTGTTTCACTGCGCTCAGTTCAGGCTCTGTTGCGCCTTCCTTTTGCGCTTCTTCTGGAACATTCGCCAGTAATTCTGGAGAAGGAACGTTTACCTCCCGAGATGGAGGAGCATTAGCAATTTGAGCTGCTTCCTGTGGAACTTGCCTGCCAGTGGCAATTTCTTTCTCACCTTGATTCTCACCCTCCGTACCTAAAATAAACTGTATTTTATAAGTTTCCATCCTTCATAGCTTTAAAACATCCTTCGATCGGTGACAAGTACTTATTGCTTTTTCAGTATCTGCACGCGTGTTGATGAGAAAAATAGGATAATTTATACTGTTAAATTAAAAAATTTTATTATAGTAACTGTTCAATAATTATTAGGGTATTTTATTGTTCTTGATTACTTTCTAGGAATAAAGTCTTGCTACACCATTTCCTTCGTTTTCAAGAGATCGCTAAATTTGATCCAAAACTCAATATTACAAGCTTTGCAGATCAGGTTTGAACAACAAAACGAACTAAAGCCTACTTTTCAGCAAAACCATGGTATTCCTATTAAAATTAGCGCGCCTATTGAACGAAACAAAGTCCGGATCTTTTCCGTTTGTGCCCCCTCCCCCCCCCCCCCCCCCAGTACGTTATGCTCCCCCAAGTTACAGAGCACGTGTCATTACATAGTAAATCATTATGTAAAAATATTGCACGTGCATCTGGGGGTTGCAAATAATATGCACCCACTAAGCTGGGGGGGGGGGCACAAACGGAAAAGATCCCAAAGTCCATTTATCAAGCAGTAACCCGATCTGTTTCGGCCCCGTGTTTTTTTGTTAACCCCCCCCCCCCCCCCCCGCATACAAATTGTGTTGTTGTATAGCGCGTCACAAAAAATAGAACTGGCGCCTGGACGATGCTTGTAAGCTGGGGGACGAAAGATCCAAAAAAATTTTTGGTCATTCCCCACCTTAATGGTCAGATAACCTATACCACCCCCCCCCCCCCCCCCCCATTAAGGTAAACAAAAGCGACAACCGTCGGTGAATTGCTCTGAAACGACTGGCGAGCGGTGGGCTTCGGTAGTAGCCAGCTGGGGCTTAGAGATGCATCAGATGGGTGTATGTGGGTCAAGCGAGGGGGGCGGGGAAAAGTGCTGGGGGTAGGGTTGTGAGAGAGCTGGACAGAGGGGGGGGGTAAAAATCCCCGGGTTGGGGGATGACAGAGGGAGTCAAACTTTTCAGGCTGAGAACATCCTTTGACGAATATTAACACCTTTAACTCCTCAAGAGTTTCGGTGAATCGCATACTTATAGACTAGTAAGTCGTAAGGCTCTAGGAGAACTGCTCGGGCTGCTTAATGGCCTCCGAGCGCTACCTGTTTATCCCGTTTTTGAGGACGATAAGTCAAATGGGTCAGACGTAAAATCGGTCAGGCGAAGAGCCGCCGCATAAAAGACCATAGGAGTAATACGATTGCTACAAACTTCGTTTGAGAGCAATTAAACACACCATAATGGGGGTTATAGATTTGTGGGGGGGGGGGGGGGGGATATAACGGGAAAGCCCAAAAGTTTAACAAGTTCTATATGACAATAGCGTAGATTATGTTTGTTTGTTTTGAGGATTTTCAGTTATGAGTGAGGGGACTATTTCCCTAGAGTCACACATTAAAATTTTAAAACTAACTTTGTTTATCGAGGGGAGCAGTAAATATCTGAACAAAGAGCAAGGTGTAGATAAGCACAAAAGAAAACCGTCCTGCCATCTTTCTGAAATAACATCTCAAATATTTGCATAATGGAGAATACATGCAAAGTAGTTATGCAGAAAACTATACAACTAGATTTCAACTATAGAAACGAGAGGTCCGTCCTGAAATCCAACTTTGTAAATCGAGGCCAGCACGGCAAATGTCATCAAACTATAAGATAATTGCCAGTAAGTCTTGTCGAAGAAAAGAATAATTTGATTATTTGATTGTGGGTTGCCGTGGTGGCCCACTGACAAAATTCTGACATCAGATGCTACTACTTGCAGCCAGTTCATTGCGCCGTGCAATTTTCCCGAATATCACTAGAAGACGGAATTTAGAACAAATTGTCATTCCCATCAGATTCGACATCTACACAATCCCTGGTCTCAGTTTCAACTTCTGACAACCCAACCCAGACAAGCTTGCTCAAAATTTGTTGACCGAGAAGTTCAAAGGCAAGACAGACGTGATATTGTGGCCGGACTTAGTCAACAATTCTGTTGCTAAGCACCCAGCCAACGCTTCATCCCTGTCTCCCCAAGAGTTGCTCGACTTATTGACCCAGTTCAAAGTTCGTATCAAAGCAGTTGTATACATTCCACCTGAATCGACCCCTGACATCCTGAAAGAACTCAAATCCACCGGCCTCCTCGTTATCGACGTGATCAAGGATATCCTCTCTCACAGGAAGCGCACTGACGACGACTACGTGAGAAACCTCAGGGAGCTGCATATCCTCGATCGAGAACTGGAACTCAGCATTCTTCACACGATCACGCGAAGTCAGTACTGTCTGGACGGGATCCCGAACAAAAGAATAGATTGAACCCTAGAACAAAATGCACACTCAATAACAAAAAGCCACAATCTTCGACCTCAGCTTCAGCTGAGGACAACTGAGTGAGTTTCTCTCTTGTAACGCCTTTAGGTAGGAATCACAAGACCCTTTTATACTTTTTCTGTATCTATTTTCCCTCTTCTATCAATTGACGTCCTCCTCTAAGTTATTTTTATCTTACTTCTGAGAGAATTCCCTGTGATACCTTTCAAAAGGAATCACAAATCTCCTGTTATCATCTCTTGTTATTCGCTCTTGTAATACCTTTATGTAGGAATAACATTTCATTCGCTCCTGTGATACCATTAGGTAGGAACGTTAGTTCAATCGCTGCTGTGATGCTTTTAATTAGGACTTGCAGCTTATTCGCCCCTGCGATTCCTTTAAGTAGGAATCGCAGTTCATTCGCTCCAGTGATACCTTTGAAAAAGAATTGCAGCTTATTCACTCTTGTGATACCTTTAAAAAAGGATCGCAGCTTACCGTCCCCTCTGATACCTTTAAGTAGGAATTGCAGTCTTTTCATTTATTTGTTTGTTTGTTTCTTCGATTATTTGCTCCGGTATTACCTTTTCGTAGGAACCGCAGTTTATCCCCTAGACTCGGCCCAAAGCTCGTAATACCTTTCGGTAGGTATCAGCAGCATCCCAAAATAAGGTCAGAAAAGGGGAGACTCCCATCTACTCCCGACTACTAACCGACGATTAAAGAACTGCTTTCTGCAGATGACGATGAACTGAAAACCTTTATAAGCCGTCAAAAGAAAACATCTCTCGTGCCTATTGAGAGAAACACTGTCGCATTTGGGAAGCGTCGTGAGTCAGAAAGAAACCCGAACAAGAGGCAGCTAGATACGATCTCCGAGAGGATGAATGACGTAAATATCAGTTGCAAAGACCTGTCGTTCCAGTAAAGAACTAGGCCGTCCTCTACACGTTGTCTGAAGTCAAGGAAAGACTTAACCAGACCCTGATAGACGATGATGATGAATGGCAAACACCTTTCCGCGAATTCAAAGCCGAAACAGCTAAGTCGAGAAAGGTCACATCGCTCATGCAAACGCACGACAACAAGTCAAAGGAAGAGAAACTATCCGCAGAAGCCGAGCTCGTTCAGTACCATCTAAGGATCGACGGCATTCCAGAAACAACCAAAGATGGACCTAATAACCCTGTGATCAAACAAGAATCCGATAACGTCAAAGCTGTACTGGAAATTCTGGAAGAACCCCCAGAAATTGAGAATATTTGACAACTTGGAAAGCACGACCCGAACCACGAACAATGTTGGTTACCCTCAAATGTTGGGATGTGCAAAAAACCCTCGCGAAGTCCAAAACCATAAGGAGCTTTGACGGCTGTTTCTTGCCCCAAGCCTGAATGCAAAAGATCAGGATCTCGAGAGACGCATCCTCATAAAACGATAAAAAATTTTTGACGGAGCCTGAGTACGCAAACAAACCGAGCAGAATCAAGAGAATCAATCTAAAACTGATTGTTGACGGAGTCAAAGTGTAGGTCCTGAGCTCTGAAGAGACTCCCGAAGTCTGACTAGAGAACAAAACCAGTCGAATTCTTAGTCACAAGCTGAGAAGTCTCATGAACACCCAAAAAAGAGTGTACCTTGCAAATTTTATTTCAATGAACACATTTGACAGTCTTTGTTTATGCGAAACCTGGCTTGACAGTAGTTCTAAAAACGGGGAACTTTTCTTACCTGATTATCTTTTCGTTAGATGTGAAAAAGATCTTGGACAACATGGAGGAGTCCTTCTTTGAATTCGCTTTTAAATTTACTTCGAAGAAATTACATTCCCTGAGAACACGAATGTCAGCAATTGCTGTTTCGCTGCGGTTCACATCACCTGTGGAGCCTCTTTTATTATTCTTTGTGTCTGTAATCCTCCACGCTACTCAAATTACATCTGGTCCTCCGCTCTGTTTTGTTATTTTCTTAGCACACATTCTCCTATGCTTCCCATGGTTCCCATTATCCTTGCTGGGGACGTTAAATTACCAACAATCAACTAGAACGAAATGTCTAGCATCAACGCTTAGAAGAAAGAGTGTGTTGACATCTTTCTAGATTTCAATTTCACTCAACTAAACACGACAAACGATCGCATTTTTGATCTATGCTTCTCGAATAGCCCACACTTAATCGTATCAGTCAGCACATATCCCTCACCAATCTTGGATGACTACGCAATGTCAGATCATGAACTGCTCTTCATCCACACCATGATGCCCAACGGCTCACACAGAAGGACTTATCGATCCCTCTTTAACTTCAAGAAGATTGACAAAGAGGGTATCCCAAAAACACTGACCGAAGATCCATTCATTCCATACTGTTGGAAAAACCTGCGCTGAGGGTTCAACAAGGGCACGATTGGTTAGAAACAAAGCTGGAAATCTTTTTCCCTAGAAAAAACTGCACATCGATCATCACTGCCTCACTGGAATACTCCAACTACTTCCAACGTCATCAGGAGGCTCAAAACCGCGGAAACCCGAGCTGAAAAAGGCGCCATAGCTGAAGAGCAGAAATACAAACTTGCGCAACTGAAAGCTGAAGTCTGAGGATAATCAAGCTGGATATCAAGACAATCTTTTTGCTAGATTTTCAAAAGAAAAAATATTGAAACGTCTGAAGCGAGTCAAAGGGGAACCTATTCTACCGCTTGTGCTGAAATTAGCAGACAAGAAAGCCACAACAGTGCTAGAAAAGGCCAACATGTTCAATGAGTACTTCATCTTAGTGTACAATCCAAGAGGCACTGGCGAAACTGAGAATCTCCAACTTTTACTATTGTGTGACTTTGACACAAGTCCTGAGAAAGTATGCGTAATACTAAGGGAGCTTGATATCACTAAGGCAACATGTCATGACGGTATTCCTCCATGTTTCCAGCGAGGTTGCGCGGACGGGTTAGCCATGTCGCTGTTCTTCATCTTCAGAAAAGCAAAAGAGTCCGGCAAATTCCCTTCCGGCTGAAAAACCTCTTGCTTTAGGCCACTGCACAAGGAAGGAGCCAAAAACAAGGTCGCTAGCTACCATCCAGTTGCTTTGCTATCTTATATCAGCAACGTTTTCGAGAAAAGCACTCACAAAATACTACTCGAAATCGTTGATCCCTACATCTTTTTCGTGGAGGCAGATCGTCCGTTCTCCAGCTTTTGGTCTCTTTGAACAAATTTGCGGAGATCTTGGACAGCTCAAAGGCAACCCATTCTGTCTACTTAGACCTCAAAAAAGCCTTCAAAAAAGTGGATCATTCCATTCTAGTAGCAAAACTTCAAGCTCTAGGAGTCAGTGGTCCATTGCTCAAAACAATCGAAAGCTACCTATACGCTCGAAGACAATTTGTTCTTATCAACGACGTCAAATCATCCGAAGGGAAAGTGACCAGTGGTATACGCCAAGGTTCTAGATTAGGAACGCTCTTCTTCTTGGTGTACATATACGATCTTCCCGATGCTATCAATGATTTGTTCGTGAGTGTGTTTCTCATGGCAGACGAAGGCAAGCTTTTAGCCAGCAGATGTCCCTTCAACCTGGTGAACCTGGAGAATTGGTCGTTAGCCAACGAAATGAAGTTTCGCGCAAGTAAAACCAAAATAGTGATATTCTCGGGGCTGCAACCCGAATACAAGCTCTGCAACGAGTCAATCGGCGAGGTAAATAGTCACTCGGACTTGGGCCTCATAGTTTCATGAAAACTGTCATGGTTAGAACACACATCCAGAAGGCTTGGCAAGGCATACGAATCCCTCAATCTGCTTAAGGGGTACGTCTCCACCAAGCTGAGAGTTAGTGCGAAGCTCAACCTGTACAAAAAGCCCAGTCAGTGCTGTGTCATCAGGTACGCATCGCCCTGTTTGTACGCTTCAAGAGGCGAAATGCGGAAGTTAGAACTGCTCCAGCGTCGCACGAGGAATTGGATTCTGCCAACCACCAGTGACTACATAGAGCGCTTTGTCTTTCTGGAGGTGCTCCCAATTTCACTTCACTACAAATAAAATGTTTAGTGTAAAAAGTTTCCGTGTGTTTCAGACCAAACTTTCGTTCTTTTCAGACTGAAAATGAATTAGGGCTGCATTTTCTTGCTGCTAATTTTTATCTTGACAGTTCTGCTTGTAATCTTTAGCTTAGTACTATTCAAGAACGGGGACCGTATTTACATTTGAGAAATCATAGGGCAAATTCATCAAGAATAACCCGAGATAAAGCTTCCTGCATGTTCTGGCACCTGCGGGACAATTGAAGTAACAATAAGAAAGTGTACTGTAATAAAAACGCTACTGATCACTAGTATTTTAATTTAAGCTCCTGGTTTCTGTACTCATCACGCGTCCTCGGCAATGAGTTCCCCTGTTGTGTATGTATTGCCTCGAAAGTGTTAAAATTTTCTGGTACATTACACTGATCAATTGATCTGATCAACCATGCGTCAGGTGTGACAACATTCACTAACGTGGTGACCAATAGGAGATTATGTTTTTTGAAGATATGTCAACCAAGTGGTAATATGTCTGCAGGTTTGCTAGACAGCTCTGAATTCGAAGCTTTGTCCCGGTCAAAAGTAGTGGTTTTAATATTTCTTGAGACTTCTGGTGGCAAATTATTTTTTTGAGCATTCGGATATTTCAAAAGTACACGAACACTGTATTTTCGTATATCACGTCAATTGTTGCTGCTGATCAGAATTATACTTTAATCATGGTAAGCAGGATTTGAACTTCAATGTTGAGTAGATCTCTCTAATATTCGTTGTTTTTCGCAGTTTTTGTAGAAAAAAGGCGTGTTTTTCATTTTAGGTTAATTTCGAATCTTTTCCGTCGTAGATTTCAAGATCCTTTATGAGTTACTTAAAAATTTTCTAAATATCTTATTGACAACGCTTCACGACTACTTTTCTGGATAAACATTTTTCTGTCAATGGTTTCCTATGTCTGTATAGGTTTCATCAATATATTGCTAGTTGATTTTAGATCCAAAAACATATGGATAGTACGTTCTAAATTATTTTCTTAGAGGACAGTGGTGTGCAGCTACCAAAACTCATTTTTTTCCTGTTTCTGTTGGCTTTTGGTGCCATAAGAATTTTTTCGCTGTTCGTCAATGTACGCTGCCATATCGATGAAAGGTAGTTCAATGTTGTCACTCAGTTTCTCCATTGTGAACTCGAGAATTTTTTTGCAAACTAGTTCCTATTCACAGCAAATTTTGATGGGTCGTCTTTTTTGCACATATCTTTCAAAAAAATATATCTTTTCATTGTTTTCTTTTGAATTGTTGTATTTTGACATTGAAATGTTTTCAAATTTAAGAAAGTTTACAAGATATCAATGAAACGACAGCGAAAAGCTGATGTTAAAAACGGAGAAAAAATTTCATCCGGATTAAGATCGGACTTCAGGAAAATATGACAATGTTACATAAGTCACAAAAAGCTTGCCTTGCGTTTCTGCTGAAGTCCTATTCTTTATAATGTTAATAGCTAACATTTGGTACCATTTTTGTCCGTCAATTTTTGTCCTGCCCAAAAAAGTGGTTTTAATGATTTTTGAGACATTTGGTGGCAAAATCTCTTCGATGTTCAGACGGTTCAAAGCTACACAAAAAGCTTCTATTGCAAAGTTTTCTAGAGGCAGATCAACAGTACGGAGGTCAGTCCCAATATCCACAGGATTCTAGTCTTCAAATTTGTTTTTTACCAGGCCTAATGTGTTCTTGATGATTTTTTTGGTTTTTTTTTCTGGTTTCCAATTTACAAGATTTCAGGTCTGTAGTACTTTTGATCATTTGGCTTGAGACTAACTTGTAATTCACCAGGGGCATAACTTGGATCTCTGCGGATCCAGTAAACTGTTTTCATGCGTCTGCAGTTCATATAGGGCTATGTCTTGGTTTTTTGAGGAATTTAAGAACTATCAGCCTGAATAGCAAAGCATGTAGAGGTTATTTGCAAAAGAGGAGCATGTTTGCACATTTTCATTTTTCATATATCCATTGTTTTTGCGTTGCTTCAGGTCTTTTTCTTGAATTCATTAAACTCAGTAGTCTCAACCCTGATAATCAAACATATAGAGTAATACAGCCACATCTGAAGAAATGTCAAAAAGTTGTTGCAGAAGGCTTCTCTCAGGAAACCGATCAGGACCACATCCCAGTGATGGTAAAATTCATGTTCTTATCTGGTAGTGCAGTACAGAGGGTCTTGCAGTCCGAATTGCAATTGATAGCGCACAATACGTTTTCAAAATAGTTTTGTTTAGGCCTATCAAATAGTTTTGTTTCGATACCAATTTGAAGAGTTTTCGATTTAGATTGGTGTTATAATTTGGGAAAACTTAGTCTAATGGTAATTTCTGCAAACTTTCGTGATTTTGCTTCACTTCAAACTAATCAACGGCACATTGCCTGACAATGTCTCTACTGTCCTCATCTTGCTAGAAACAAAACATTCAAAGACGTTTTGAGTGTGACGGATATCAATTCTATGGTAGAAATATTTTGCCCCAATTGTTCGAAATTCAGTTACAATTATGATTAAACACAATTGTTTGCTCTTTGGGGTACTCTTGAGCTTTTGTCTGTGAAATTTTTTTTTAGATTTCAAGATTGACTTCAATTGTTCTTTTATTGTCTCTCTTGACAGAAATCGTCTTTTTTTGATAGTAATGATGAATCTTCAATTACTGGCATGTTTGTTAAAATGGACAAACAATTCAGATACCCAGACAATCTGAAAGTTTGTTAGTTGTAGAGTACTACACTTCCACATGGTTCCAAAAATTTTACTCATTGCATTTTTTACAGCCAACTATTTTGGTTGCTTCGAGTACTGGGTCACAGTGGTTGTTTCCTATCTCCTTGCTCCATGTCATATAAAGCGATTTGCTCTGCCTTCTTGTTATCAGGGTTTTTCAGGATGTTTGAGGTTTTATGATGTTGCAATATTTAAAAAGCTATCCCAAAATACTGGATCTGGTTGAACTATTTTGTGAATATTTCAGTGAATTCACTGGTGAAAGTGTTCCGATTCATATAATCGTACTACTGGTTTTCAACTTTCAACTGACATTTTCGGAGAGACAAGGGCTACCATGGACGCCGCAGGAGCTCCAAACAAGATACAATTATGTTGAGTGTGTCAGCGACAGCTGAATATGTGCTGACTTTGAAAAGCGGATACCTTTATCTCGTTCCATTAGAACTGCAATGTATTGAACAGATAGTGCTGCTTTCTTAATAAAATCAATTTGCCGTATTTACCATCGACTTAGTAGTAATCGTTCTGAATTGAGTTAGAGTGGATATGATTCTGCTTCTCTTTATGAAAACGTCTTTAAACTTTGTAATAATTAACTCTTATAATTCTCATCTTTTCCCATATCAATTATTCGTTTCTTGATTTTGGTTGAACAGGGAGTCAGCGGTTGGAATTCACTTCTGAGCAGAACTGACAGCTAAAAGTTTTTTTTTGAAAAATGTTTTGATCTACGACTGAATTTTCTGGTTTCTGATCTTTAGCTCTATAATTTTGGTGAAACTCCAGAAGTTTATGCAAACTAGTTCCTATTCACACCAAACTTGGATGTGTCGACTATATTGCACATATCTTTCAAAAATTTATTGTTTTATCGTTTTCTTTTGAGTTGTTGTATTTTGACATTGAAAAGATTTCAAATTTAGAAAAAACTTATAAGATATCAATGAAATGACCGTGGAAAACTAATGTTAAAAGGGAAAAAATGTTCATCAGGATTAGGAAGGGACTTCAGGAAAATTTGGCAATGTTACATAAGTCACAAAAAGCTTGCCTTGCGTTTCTGCTGAAGTCCTAATCTTTATGATGTTACTAGCTCACATTTGGCACCATTTTTGTCCTTAAATTTTTGTCCTGGTAAAAAATTGGTTTTAAAGTTTTTTGAGACTTTTGGTGTCAAATTCTCTTGAAAATTCAGACGGTTCAAAGCTACACAAAAAAACTTCTATTGCAACATTTTTTAGAGGCAGATCAACAGTACGGAGGTCAGTCCCAATATCGGTAGGATTCTAGTTTTCAAATTTTTTTTCCACCAGACCGAATGAGTTCTTGATGATTTTTTTGGTTTTTTTTCCTGGTGTCCCATTTACAAGACTTCAATTCCTTGGTACTTTTAATCACTTGGCTTGAGACTAACTTGTAACTCAACAGCGGCATAACCTGGATCTCTGCGGACCAAGAAAATTGCTTCCATTCGTCTACAGTTCATATAGGGCTATATCTTGATTTTTTAAGGAATTGGAGGACTATCAACCTAAATGGCATATCATGTGGAGGTTATGAGTTTGATTAATTGCAGCAAAAACAAGAGCATATTTGCACATTTTTTTCATATATCTATTGTTTTTGCGTTGCTTCTGGTCTTTTTTTTAATTCATCAAACTCGGTAGTCTCAACCCTGATAATCAAAAATTAGATTAATACAGCCACATCAGAAGAAATGTCAATAAGTTGCTACGGAACGCTCTTCTCAGAAAGCCGATCAGGACCACATCACAGTGTTGGTAAAATTCATGTTCTTATCTGGTACTGCAGTAAGTATGGTCTTGCAGTCCGAATTGCAATTGATAGCGCACAATTCGTTGGCCTATCAAAAGAGTTCTGTTTCGATCCCAATTTGAAGAGTTTTCGATTTCGATTGGTGTCATAATTTGGGAAATTTTAGTCTGATGGTAAATTCCGCAAAGTTTTGTGAATTGGCAGTACTTCAAACTAATCCAAAGCACATTGCCTGACAATGTCTTTACGAACCTCATGTTGTTAGAAACGCAAAATTCAAAAACGTGTTGAGTGTGACGGATATCAATTCTATGGTAGAAATTTTTCGCCCCAAGTCTTCGAAATTCAGTTACAATTATGTTTAAACACAATTGTTCGCTCTTCGGGGGTACTCTTTATCTTTTGTCTGTGAATTTTTTTTATAGATTTCAAGATTGACTTTAATTGTTCTTTTATTGTCTCTCTTGACAGAATTCGTCTTTTTTTGATCGTAATGATGAATCATCAATTATTGGCGTTTTTGTTAAAATGGACAAACGATTCAGATATACAGACAATCTCAAAGTTTGTTAGTTGTAGCGTAATACCATTCCACATGATTCCAAAAATTTTACTCATTGCATTTTTTACAGCCAACTATTTTGGTTGCTTCGAGTACTGGGTCACAGTGGTTGTTTTCTATCTCCTTGTTCCATGTCATATAAAGCGATTCGCACTGCCTTCTTATTTTCAGGGTTTTTTTAGGATATTTGAGGTTTTATGATGTTGCAATAATTAAAAATTTATCACAAAATCCTGGCTCCGGTTGAACTTTTGTTTGAATATTTCAGTGAAATCCCTGGTGAAAATGTTCCAATTCCTATGGTCACACTAATGGTTTTCAACTTTCTACTGACATTTTCGGAGAGACATGGGCTGCCATTGACGCCACAGGAGCTCCAAAGAGAGATACAGTTATGATGAGGTGTATCTGCGACAGCTGAATTTTTGCTGGCCTTGAAAAGCGGATATCTTTTTTTCGTTTATATTTAGTAGTAATCATTCTGAATTGAGTTAGAGTGGATATGAGTTTGCTTCTCTTTATGAAAACGTCTTTAAACTTTGTAATAAATAACTCTTATAATTCTCATCTTTTCCCATATCAATTATTCGTTTCTTGATTTTGTTGAACAAGGAGTCAGCGGTTGGAATTTACTTCGGAGCAGAACTGACAGCTAAAAATTTTTTTTGTTGAAAAAAGTTTCAATCTAAGACTGAAGTTTCTGATTTGTGATATTTAGCTCTATAATTTTAGTAAAACTCTTCAGTTTAGTACTTTTCAAAACCCGGGACCATAGTTACAATTGAATGAGCACATCAAGATTAATTAAAGATAAACAAAACTATGCAAAGGTTGGTATTCGCAGGACATTTCAAATGAAATTAGATAAGTGTACAATAGTATTTACAAAAACCGCATAGAAATTTCAAAAATTTCATCGTTGAATATAATTAAATAACAAAGATAAGGAGGAAAATAATCCATTAAAAAAACTGCAAAAGTTAACACTATATTAATGAAATAAATATTTGTTTTACAATTGTAAAAAGGGAATAAATATGGGTCTAGATTTTGTTTTATAATGATAGCACTAAATAAAAGAACAAGGTAAAAAAGGGGGAAACGTGTTCGTCAGAATTAGAAATGAATTCTCCAAGACGCTACACTACAAAGGTTTAACAAAGATTTAAGTCAGAAACTCTAAGCGCCGCATAGAAGGACATGTTAATAAAGGGTCACCTTTAACACTCTGTTGCGTTGTCGTCTTCGTCGGGTTAATTTGCGTTGAGAATGTGCAGGTAAGTAAGTATCGAATGAGAAGAAAGTTACCAAGACAATTCAAATTGATTAAATAATCTATAGGTTTTTGGTTGTTATGCTAGCCAAAAGTTCAATGTTTCAAAACCTTGTTCCACTTATATTGTGTATAATGTTATTTGCTAATATTTGGAACAATTTTTGTCCATAAATATTTGTCATTAACAAAATAGGTAATGGCAAAAAAACTTTGCAACCTTTACAGTCAACAAATTGTTGGCATTCAAAAAATGCAAAGCTTCTCGAAAAATTTGCGATTGCAACCTTTTTAGTGCAATATTATTGCATAATTCATGCTCAATTTTGGTAGGATTTTTCATGTCCAATTTTTTTGCGTTCTTGATGATTTGTTGGCGTTTTGTCAGGCTTCCAATATACCTTTCATGGCTTTAGCACCCTTAGCCATTTGGCTCCGAACACATTCTCTGGTGACTTGGGGCTTAGTTTGTATCTCTGCAGATCGTGAAATGTGTTTTTGCGCTTCTGGGTTTTATATAGGGCATTGTCTAGATCTTTTTGTGCTACTCACTTCTGTTGTGATTTTTTTTTGAAAAGGTTAATTTTTGTCATATATATGGTAACTTAACTCACAAATTGTACTATCACTATCAGTGGCAACATATGTGAAGGCTATGAGTTTGATTCTAAAGTGCATTTGTTGTTTCCAATCTGAATTTGATTCAGAACATTGCAGATAAATAATGTGCACATTATGCATTTTGCAGTTATTTGTAGCTTTTTTGGAGTGATTTTGACTTGTTCGGATTTCTACTTCAAATGTTCAAATGGCATTTCCAGATTACCAATACAATTGAAATGTAAAATTAATGAGCGTATCTGATACTACAGTATAAAATATTATAAAATACCTTTATTTAAGTCTAAAGAGCAATTGATAGCGTACAGTACCTGGACATATTGAAAACTTCTCTTTCGTTGAAGACAAATTGGAGGCGAAAACTTGCTCTAATTTTTCCAACTTTAACGAAATTTGTGCTTGAACGCAATCTCTTGCTCCTTTTGATTGTATTCATGATTCTGCAATTACTCGATATTTTTTTGGATAAGATAGAAAAATGTTTCGGGTTGGAGGCAATTTTGACGTTTGTGAACGTGAGTTGTAGCGTGAAACAGTTCCCCATGATTCCCTATTTATCACCCATTGTATATCTGCTAATCTAACTTGATTTTTGTTGCTCCAAGTACTTGGTCTCGGTTGTTGTTCTATATCTTTTTCGTCATGTAGTGTGGTTCGCTCTGTCTCCGTTTTACCAGTGTCTGTTTACAGGATTCAGTAGTTTTTCTGCTTTTGCAGTTTTGTCAAAACTATCTAATAAAACTGGCTCTTGGTGAGTTATCTGGGTAAGCATCAATTGGCAATTTCACTGTTGAAGTTTGTGAGCTTTCCCCTGGTGCTATTAATCATATGAGCTATATTACTGGCTCTCTGAGAGACAGGGATCTATAAAAATGCGGTTCTTTCATCTTGCTCCAATAGAATTGGAATATATCAGATAGTTCTGCTTTGTTAAAAACGCTTGGCCGTGTTAAACAACGAATTAGCATTTATTCTTAAGAATGTTAGTCGAATGGTTATGATTTTGCTTTTTGCTCATAATCAAATTTGTAGGGCTTGTAAAAATTAATTGTTATAAAACATATCTTTTGCCACATCTCTGCTTCCTTTAATTGTTGATGTTGAGCAGCTTGTGAGTGTTTAAAATTTAATTCTTAGCAGTGCTGACAGCTAAAAAAATTTTCTAGTTGAATACAACTCCAATCAAAGGCTGAATTTTTGCTTAACAATTCTTGTTGAAATCTTCAGCGTAGTACTTTTTGAAACCCCTGGCCAGGTTTACATTTGATTATTCAAAATGCAAATAGAGCAAGATTAACACCCGATAAATAAACTTCTGACGCTTGCTGGTACGCACCTGACAAATGAAACTGAAATGAAAAGGAGTTCAATGTAATTATAAATACCGCTAAGCACTTTCAGAAATTTTTCCGCTATTTATATATCAAATAACAAAAATAACGAAACAGTGTTTACATAAAATACAATTGAGAAAATTTACAGGATAATATTGAAGCAATTATTTGTTTTATAGTCTTAACTATAAATGGGTCTACCGATCTTCCTTAAAAAATAGCACAAACGAGACATTCATGGTAGAAAAAGAGAACAAGAAGAAACATTCAAATAGAATAAAGCTAAAGAAATGCATTTTATTGCAGCTTTTCCAGGCCAATTGAGTTGGTATTCAATAAGTGTACCAAAATGCTTTATGTAATGAGCAAAAGAGCAAAAAAATCAGTATCAACTCAAGATAAACAAAACTTCTGGTGAAAGCTGGTACGTGCAGGACAATTGAACTGGTATTGGATAAGTGTTCAGTCGTAATTACAAAATCAGCTTTGCACTTTCAGAAATTTCTCCGTTGGACGAAATCAAATAACAAAGATAACGAAGTTGTTATCACGGAAACTACACTGAAATTTTAATGGACATTAACAAAATAAATATTTAGTTTATTAAACGAACGAAGGAAGAAAAAAAGGAACTAGTTATCGCCGTAAAAATTTAGCGCTAATAAAAAGAGATTGTGTCAAAAAGGAGGAACTTTTTAAATCAGAATAGGAAACAAGTTCTTCAGAAAGCTACATTACCATTGTTTAACAGAAAAAATTAGAAACAATTTTCGAAATGTGTACTGAACAGAAAGGGCCACTCGTAACACTCTCTTCCGTTTTTGTTTTTCTGTGGCGTGTTTCGAGTTGAGGTCATGAAAGGACCTAAGGTTCAAATGAGAGGAAGCTGTCTCAGACGATTTAAACCGATTGACTAATTTCAGGTATTTTAGTGGTTGTACAAGTTAAAAGTTTTCTATTTCGAGTTTGGGTTCCACTCAACTTCCTTAAGATGTTAGTAGCTATCATTTTGCACTCTTAAAAAACTTTGCACCTTTAAAAAAACTTAGATATAGTCTCGTTCGTGGGGACCTGGGGCTCTATTTGTATCCCCTGAGGCTTTGAAAGATGTTTCCGGGTTTCTAGGAATTATATAGGGCAATGCCTGAATTTTTTTAAGGTTAAATTATCCGATATTCATTTTTTGACAAAAACTTCCTTTTAATCACTCATAGCGTAGATTATCAAGGGTTTGGAACAGTCAGCATCAACAGCAAAAATATCAAATGTTTGAGTTTGAACATTGTAGCTAAAACAAGAGTAAATTTGCACATCTTTTTGTTTTTCATTTATTTGTGATTTTTTCGTCGATTCCCACATTTTTTCCTCATTTTTTTTTAAAAAATTGGTTATCATTTTGCACCTTTTGTGTCCCTAAGTTTTTGTCTTTCGTCAATAGGGATGGTTTTAAAGTTAATTACAAGTTTTGACGGAAAAAAATTTTGGGCATTCAAACAATATAAAGCTAACGAAATGCTTTTTTATTGCAACGTTTCCTGATTCATATCAAAACACGGAGGTCATTCCCAATGGTGGTGGGGTTTCTGTGGCCACTTGTTTCTGTGGCCATTTGTTTTTTTCACTTAACCTGATGTGTTCCTAATAAATAATTTGGCCGTTTCGTAGGGTCCCAGCTAAAAGATTTCATGTGCGCAGCACTTGTAACCAACTGCTTTCAAACTCACTCCTACGTGATCTGGGGCTTAGTCTGTATCACTGGAGGTCTTGAAAAAACGATTTGGGCTTCTAGATGATATGTAGCGCTGTACCTTGACGTTTTTCCAAATCACATTTCTGTTTCAAGATTTTGATAGTTTCATCTGACAAGTTCCTTTTTCTAGTACACAGCGTTTTTTAAATTCTGTTAAAAAATCTTCAACTCAGTACCTTTAAAAGATCGGGGCCTTATTTACAATTGAGCAGACACATCATAATTTAATCAAGATAAGTAATAAAACTTTTGGCGAAAGTTGGCCCGTGAAGGACGATTGAATTGGTATTGGATAAGTGTACAGTCGTAATCAAAAAGACCGCATTGCATTTTCAGAACTTTCTCCGTTGATCAAAATCAAAAAACAAAGATAACGAAGTTATTATTACAGAAATACACTTGAGAAAATTTAAAGGACATTAACAAACTAAATATTTAGTGTTTTAAACGAAGGAAGGAAGTAAATTTGGGTCTACTTATCGCCGTAACAATATAGCACTAATAAAAAGATTGTGGTAAAAAGGGGGAACGTTGCTCATCAGCATAGGAAACATGTTCTTCAGAACGCTACACTACCATTGTTAAAAAAAATTAGACATAAATTTTGAAATGTGTGCTGATGTGGATGTGAATAAACGGCCACTCGTAAAAATCTCTTGCGTTTTCATTCTTTCGGCGTGATTTGCCTTGAGGTCATGAAAGATCCTAAGGTTCAAATGAGAGGAAGCTGTCTCAGACGATTTAAATCGATTGACTATTTTCAGGGGTATTAGTTGTTGTGCAATTTAAAAGCTTTATATTTCGAGTTTTTGTTCCACTCATATTCCTTATGATGTTACTAGCTACCCTTTTGCACTTTTTCTCCGAAAACTTTTTTTTTCAGCAATGAGGGTGGTTTTCAAGCTCTTATTGACTTTTGATGTTAAGAGTTTTTGCGCAGGCCGACAATTGAAAACTCTTTAAAATACTTAGATTTAGACCCGTTCCTGGGGACCTGGAGCATAACTTGTATCCCTTGAGACTCTAAAAGATGTTTCTGCGTTTCTAGGAATTATATAGGGCAATGCCTTAACATTTTTAAGGTTAATTTTTCAGATACTCCTTTTTTGACAAAAAAGACTCCTTTTAAGCATTCATAGCGTAGATTATTGAGGGTTTGGGACTGTCAGCAACAATGACAAAAAATATCAAATCTATGAGTTAGAACATTGTAGCTAAAACAAGAGTAAAATTGCACATTTTTTGATTTTCATTTATTTGTGGTTTTTTCGTCATTCCCCACATTTTTTCCATAATTTTTCAAAAAAATGGTTTTCATTCTGCACCTTTTGTGTCCCTAAGTTTTTGTCTTTCGGCAGTAGGGGTGGTTTTAAGGTTAATAACAAGTTTTCGCGGAAAAATTGTTTGGGCATTCAAAGAATATAAAGCTAACGAAATGCATTTTTATTGCAACGTTTCCTGGTTCAAATCAAAACACTGAAGTCAGTCTCAACGATGGTTGGGTTCTTGCGGACCCAGACGAGAAAATAGATTAAATCTGAGTTGCAGAAAACCACAACTTGAGTCATTTCCACAACGAAATTTTTGCTTTAGCAAGTCGACTATAACCATTTCTTCCCTCTATTGACATTAAAATACCTATTAAGCTAAAACCATCGTTTGTTCGAATATTCTGGCAATACTTAACTGAAACCTTTGTTCTTGGAGAGTTGCTTGCAGATGCCATAACTGTATTGAATGAAAAACTCATAAACTTTTAGAGAGTCTCCTCAACAAGTTGTTGTAAATTCAAACTATTTTTACTAAAATAGAAAATAGCGGATAAAAATATCAACTCAAGATCTTGGCTTCCAACAGACAACTGTTTTCATTCATAAATTGTTTTCAAATTTGAACAAAAACGAAATCAAATCGTCATTCAGTACCCTAATCCCACGGAGCACCTAGATGACCATTAACAAATTTAATACTGAAATTACAACTTTAGGTGCGGAAAAGTAAGACCTTACAAATTGAAGCCCGTAGTTATTAAGCAAACAACAGTTTCAAAAATACTTGTAAGGAGACTTTGGGGCTTCTTTTGTTTTCTAAATTGTCTGAGTGATGTTTCACGCGAACTATTAACTGTCATAAGGCATATATTTTGCCACATAAATTATTCGTTTCAAAATTTTGTGGAAAAGAGCTGGAACGTTTAAAATTTACTTTTGAGCAGGAATGACAGCTAAAAAAAATCTGTAGTGTAAAAAAGTTGCAGTGTTTTTCAGACCAAACTTTTGTTGTGTTTCAGACTGAAAATAAATTTAGGAAAAATAAGGCTGCATTTTCTTGGTGCTAATTTTTATCTTGACATTTCTGCTTGCAATCCTTAGCTTAGTACTATTCAAGATCCTGTGACCGTATTTACAATTGAGAAATCATTGGGCAAATATATCAAGATTAACCCGAGATAAAACTTCAAGCATGTTCTGGCACATGCCGGACAAAAGATGTGACAATAGAAAAATGTATTGTAACTTAAACGCTGAGCACTTTCAGTAATTAAATGTAATTAAAAATCGTTAAATGTAATTAAATAACAAACATAACGAGGTGCATTTTATATCTAATATACTTGAGAAAAGACTGAGTCAATTAAAAAACTATATTTAAATATATTTTCTCTATATCTAATCTCATTATATTAAATTCAGCAAAAAGGCAATTAACTTGCAAAAAAACAATTTCAATTCAATTATGAAATAAAACAGCAAGTAAAGAACTTCTCGAAAGCCTTTTTTTGTAAAAACAAAAGTATTTGAAATTTCGTTTTCGTTTAGATTTTAAGCTTGGAATCCAGATCGTATCTTTTATCACATAAAAAATTTCTATAATTTTCCACAGTTTCGTTGAGTTTTTGGAACAATTCAATATTTTGATTCGCTAAATCGTATTTTTCAAATGAATCAATATGACTACTGTTAAATAGTATTTTAATATAAGCTCCTGGCTTCTGTACTCATCGCGCGTCCTGAGCAATGGGTTCCATTGTTGTATATGTATTGCCTCGAGGGTCTTTCTGGTACATTGCACTGATAAATTGACCTGATCAACCAAGCGACAGGTGGGACAACATTCACTAGCGTGCTGATCTATAGGAAATTCTGTTTTTCGAAGATCAGTCAACCACGTGGTAATATGTCTGCAGGTTTGCTAGACAACTCTGGAATCGTCCTGGTCAAAAATAGTTTTAATTCTTTTTGAGACTTCTGGTGACAAATTTTTTTGAGCATTCAGATGATTTTAAAGTACACGAACTTTGTAATTTCGTATATCACGTGCGTAGTTGCTGTTGATCACAATTATACTTTGGTATGCAGGATTTGAACTTCCTTGTTGAGTGGATCACTCTAATATCCGTTGCTTTTCGCAAATTTTTTAGAAAAAGTGAGCTTATCTTTCATTTTAGGTTCGACTAACTTTCGACTTTTTTCCGCCCTAGTTTTTAAAATCTTTTATGAGTTACTTAAAAATTTTCTGAATGTCGGTTCCACAACGCTTCACGACTACTCTTCTGGATATTCATTTTTCTGTCAAAAGTTTCCGTTGTCTCAATAGGTTTCATCAGTGTATTGCCAGTTGCTTGTAGTTCCCAAAAGCCTTACTTACTAGCTAACATTTGGCACTATTTTTGTCCGTAAATTTTTGACCTTGTCAAAAGCAGTGGTTTTAATGTTTTTGAGACTTTTGGTGGCAAATTCTTTTAAAAAATCTTCAACTCAGTACCTTTAAAAGATCGGGGGCCTTATTTACAATTGAGCAGACACATCATAATTTAATCAAGATAAGTAATAAAACTTTTGGCGAAAGTCGGCCCGTGAAGGACGATTGAATTGGTATTGGATAAGTGTACAGTCGTAATCAAAAAGACCGCATTGCATTTTCAGAACTTTCTCCGTTGATCAAAATCAAAAAACAAAGATAACGAAGTTATTATTACAGAAATACACTTGAGAAAATTTAAAGGACATTAACAAACTAAATATTTAGTGTTTTAAACGAAGGAAGGAAGTAAATTTGGGTCTACTTATCGCCGTAACAATATAGCACTAATAAAAAGATTGTGGTAAAAAGGGGGAACGTTGCTCATCAGCATAGGAAACATGTTCTTCAGAACGCTACACTACCATTGTTAAAAAAAATTAGACATAAATTTTGAAATGTGTGCTGATGTGGATGTGAATAAACGGCCACTCGTAAAAATCTCTTGCGTTTTCGTTTTTTCGGCGTGATTTGCGTTGATGTCTTGAAAGATCCTAAGGTTCAAATGAGAGGAAGCTGTCTCAGACGATTTAAATCGATTGACTATTTTCAGGGGTATTAGTTGTTGTGCAATTTAAAAGTTTTATATTTCGAGTTTTTGTTCCACTCATATTCCTTATGATGTTACTAGCTACCATTTTGCACTTTTTCCCCATAAACTTTTTTTTCAGCAATGAGGGTGGTTTTCAAGCTCTTATTGACTTTTGATGTTAAGAGTTTTTGCGCAGGCCGACAATTGAAAACTCTTTAAAATACTTAGATTTAGACCCGTTCCTGGGGACCTGGAGCATAACTTGTATCCCTTGAGACTCTAAAAGATGTTTCTGCGTTTCTAGGAATTATATAGGGCAATGCCTTAATATTTTTAAGGTTAATTTTTCAGATACTCCTTTTTTGACAAAAAAGATTCCTTTTAAGCATTCATAGCGTAGACTTTTGAGGGTTTGGGACTGTCAGCAACAATGACAAAAAATATCAACTCAAGATCTTGGCTTCCAACAGACAACTGTTTTCATTCATAAATTGTTTTCAAATTTGAACAAAAACGAAATCAAATCGTCATTCAGTACCCTAATCCCACGGAGCACATAGATGACCATTAACAAAATTAACACTCAAATTACAACTTTAGGTGCGGAAAAGTAAGACCTTACAAATTGAAGTCCGTAGTTATTGAGCAAACAACAGTTTCAAAAATACTTGTAATGAGACTTTGGGGCTTATTTTGTTTTCTAAATTTGTCTGAGTGATGTTTCACGCGAACTATTAACTGTCATAAGGCATATATTTTGCCACATAAATTATTCGTTTCAAAATTTTGTGGAAAAGAGCTGGAACGTTTAAAATTTACTTTTGAGCAGGAATGACAGCTAAAAAAAATCTGTAGTGTAAAAAAGTTGCAGTGTTTTTCAGACCAAACTTTTGTTGTGTTTCAGACTGAAAATAAATTTAGGAAAAATAAGGCTGCATTTTCTTGGTGCTAATTTTTATCTTGACATTTCTGCTTGCAATCCTTAGCTTAGTACTATTCAAGATCCTGTGACCGTATTTACAATTGAGAAATCATTGGGCAAATATATCAAGATTAACCCGAGATAAAACTTCAAGCATGTTCTGGCACATGCCGGACAAAAGATGTGACAATAGAAAAATGTATTGTAACTTAAACGCTGAGCACTTTCAGTAATTAAATGTAATTAAAAATCGTTAAATGTAATTAAATAACAAACATAACGAGGTGCATTTTATATCTAATATACTTGAGAAAAGACTGAGTCAATTAAAAAACTATATTTAAATATATTTTCTCTATATCTAATCTCATTATATTAAATTCAGCAAAAAGGCAATTAACTTGCAAAAAAAACAATTTCAATTCAATTATGAAATAAAACAGCAAGTAAAGAACTTCTCGAAAGCCTTTTTTTTGTAAAAACAAAAGTATTTGAAATTTCGTTTTCGTTTAGATTTTAAGCTTGGAATCCAGATCGTATCTTTTATCACATAAAAAATTTCTATTATTTTCTACAGTTTCGTTGAGTTTTTGGAACAATTCAATGTTTTGATTCGCTAAATAGTACTATTCAAATGAATCAATATGACTACTGTTAACTAGTATTTTAATATAAGCTCCTGGCTTCTGTACTCATCGCGCGTCCTGAGCAATGGGTTCTATTGTTGTATATGTATTGCCTCGAGGGTCTTTCTGGTACATTGCACTGATAAATTGACCTGATCAAACAAGCGACAGGTGGGACAACATTCACTAACGTGCTGATCTATAGGAAATTCTGTTTTTCGAAGATCAAGTCAACCACGTGGTAATATGTCTGCAGGTTTGCTAGACAACTCTGGAATCGTCCTGGTCAAAAGTAGTTTTAATTCTTTTTGAGACTTCTGGTGACAAATTTTTTTGAGCATTCAGATGATTTTAAAGTACACGAACTTTGTAATTTCGTATATCACTGCTGATGATATACGAAATTCGATTCAGCTAAACAGACAATCCCAAATATTCTGATGTGAGTTGTAGCGTACTACGATTCCGCATGATTCCAATAATATTACTCGTCGCATTTTTTGAAGCCAACTTTATTGGTTGTTTCGAGTACTGGTTCACAGTGGTCGTTCCATATCTTTTTATTCCATGTCATCTAAAAAAATGATATTCCATGTCATATAAAGCGATTTGCTCTGCCTTCTTGTTATCAGGGTTTTTCAGGATGTTTGAGGTTTTATGATGTTGCAATATTTAAAAAGCTATCCCAAAATACTGGATCTGGTTGAACTATTTTGTGAATATTTCAGTGAGTTCACTGGTGAAAGTTTTCCGATTCATAAAAACGTACTACTGGTTTTCAACTTTCTACTGACATTTTCGGAGAGACAAGGGCTACCATGGACGCCGCAGGAGCTCCAAAGAAAGATACAATTTTGTTGGGTGTGTCTGCGACAGCTGAATATGTGCTGACTTTGAAAAGCGGATACCTTTATCTCGTTCCATTAGAACTGCAATGTATTGAACAGATAGTGCTGCTTTCTTAATGAAATCATTTTGCCGTATTTACCGTCTATTTAGTAGTAATCATTCTGAGTTGAGTGAGAGTCGTCATGATTTTGGTTCGTTTTATGAAAACGTCTGTATTTTTGTAATAATTAACTCGTATAATGCTTATCTTTTCCCATGTCAATTATTCGTTTCCTGATTTTGTTGAACAGGGAGTCAGTGGTTGGAATTTACTTCGGAGCAGAACTGACAGCTAAAAATTTTTTTTGTTGAAAAACGTTTCAATCTAAGACTGAATTTTCTGATTTGTGATATTTAGCTCTATAATTTTAGTAAAACTCTTCAATTTGGTACTTTTCAAAACCCGGGACCCTAGTTACAATTGAATGAGCACATCAGGATTAATTAAAGATAAACAGAACTTTTAGCGAAGGTTGGCACTCGCAGGACAATTCAAATGAAATTAGATATGTGTACAGTAGTAATTACAAAAACCGCATAGAAATTTCAAAAATTTCATTGCTGAATATAATTAAATAACAAAAATAAGGAAGTAATTATTTCAAAAAACTTGCGAAAGTTTACAGGATGTTAATAAAGGAAAAATTCGTTTTATAATCGTAAAAAGAGAATAAATATGGGTCTACATTTTGTCTTCAAATGATAACACTAAATAAAAAATCAAAGTAAAAAAGGGGCAAATATGTTCGTCAGAAATAGAAATGAATTCTTCCGTACGCTACACTACCAACGTTTAACAAAGACTTTATTCAGAAACTCTAAGCGCCGAACAGAAGCACATGTTAATAAAGGGCCACCTTTAGCATTATGTTGCGTTTTCGTCTTCTTTGGTGTAATTCGCGTTGATAACGTGAAGGAAAGTAAGTATCGAATGAGAAAAAATTTACCAAGACAATTCAAATTGATTGAATAATCTATAGGTTTTTTTGTTGGTATGCATTTAAAAATACCTTTATTTAAGTCTGAAGAGCAATTGATAGCGTACAGTACGTGGGCATATTGAAAAATTCTCGTTCGTTGAAGACAAATTGGACGAGAAAACTTGCTCTAATTTTTCCAACTTTAACGAAATTTGTGCTTGAACGCAATCTCATGCTCCTTTTGATTGTATTCATGATTCTGCAATTGCTCGATATTTTTTTGGATAAAATGTTTCGGGTTGGAGGCAAATTTGACGTTTGTGAACGTGAGTTGTAGCGTGAAACAGTTCCCCATGATTCCCTATTTCTCACCCATTGTATATCTGCTAATCTAACTTGATTTTTGTTGCTTCAAGTACTTGGTCTCGGTTTTTGTTCTATATCTTTTTCGTCATGTAGTGTGGTCCGCTCTGTCTCCGTTTTACCAATGTCTGTTTACAGGATTCAGTAGTTTTTATGCTTTTGCAATTTGTCAAAACTATCTAATAAAACTGGCTCTTGGTGAGTTATCTGGGTGAGCATATATTGGCAAACTCACTGTTGAAGTTGTTGAGCTTTCCCCTGCTGCTATTACTCATATGAGCGATATTACTGGCTCTCTGAGAGACAGGGATCTATAAAAATGCGGTTCTTTCATCTTGCTCCAATAGAATTGGAATATATCAGATAGTTCTGCTTTGTTAAAAACGCTTGGCCTTGTTAAACAAGGAATTAGCAGTTAGTCTTAAGAATGTTAGTCGAATGGTTATGATTTTGTTTTTTGCTCATAATGAATTTTGTAGGGCTTGTAAAAATTAATTGTTATAAAACATATCTTCTGCCACATCTCTGTTTCCTTTAATTGTTGATGTTGAGCAGCTTGTGAGTGGTTAAAATTTAATTCTGAGCAGTGCTGACAGCTAAAAAATTTTTCTAGTTGAATACAACTCCAATCAAAGGCTGAATTTTTGATAAGCAATTCTTGTTGTAACCGTTATCGTTGTACTTTTTAAAACCCGCGGCAAGGTTTACATTTGATTATTCGAAAAGCAAATACATCAAGATTAAGGCCAGATAGTTAAATTTCTGGCTCATGGTGGCACACGCCTAACATTGAAATGAAAATTGAGAGGAGTTCAATGTAATTATAAATACTGCTGAGCACTTTCAGAAAATCTTCCGCTAGTTATAATTCAAACAACGAAAAAAAAACAAAAATAATTTTCACAGAAAATATAATTGAGAAAGTTTACAGGATATTAATGAAGCAATTAAGAAAAAGTTATTCCATGTCAATTGAATTGGTACTGAATAAGTGTACGAACATGCTTTTTTTACAATGGAGCAAATACATAAAAATTAACTCAAGACAAACCAAACTTCTGGAGAAGGTTGGCAAGTGCAGGAAATTTGAACTGGTATTGGATAAGTGTACAGTCGTAATTAGAGAATCTCCATTGCAGTTTCAGATATTTATCCGTTGAACAAAAGATTAACAAAGATAAAGTAGTTGTTATTACGGAAACTACACTTGAGAAATTTTAATGGACATTAAATAACAAACTAAATATTTAGTTTATTAAACGAACGAAGGAAGAAAATCTGGGTCTAGTTGTCGCCGTAAAAACATAGCACTAATAAAAAAAGATTGTGGTATAAGGGGGATTTTTTTCATCAGAAAAGGAAACAAGTTCTTCAGAACGCTGCACTACCGTTCTTTAACGAAAAAATAGACGTAATTTTTGAAAGGTGTACTGAAGATGTTAATAAAGGGCCACTCGTTACACTTTCTTTGCGTTTTCGTGATTCGCGTTGAGGTCATGAAAGGACCTAAGGTTCAAGTGAGAGGAAGCTGTCTCAGACAATTTGAATCGGTTAACTATTTTCAGGGGTTTTAGTTGTTATGCTAGTTAAAAGTTTTCTATTGCGAATTTCTGTTGCACTCATATTCTTTATGACGTTATTAGCTATCATTTTGCACACATTTTACCCATAAACATTTTTTTTCAGCATTTAGGGTGGTTTGCAAGCTTTTTGAGACTTTTGATGTTAGGTTCATTGGCAGTCTGACAATTGAAAACACTTTAAAAAAGTCAGATTTAGATTCCCTCATGGCGACCTGTGGCCTTAATTTGTATCCCTTGAGGCTCAGAAAGCTGTTTTAAAAAAAACAATCATGTCCAGAAAAGAGGAAACTTTTTTAGGTTAAATTATCCGAGAGCTATTTTATGAATTAAAAAGATTCCATTTAATCAAACATAGCGTATATTATCCAGGGTTTTGGACTGTCAGCAACAATGACAAAAACATCTATGATTTTGAACATTTTAGCTAAAACGAGAGCAAAATTGAACATTTTTGTTTTTAGATTATTTGTGAGTTTTTTTGTCGTTTCCCACATTTTTTTCCTTCATTTTTGCAAAAAATTGGTTATCATTTTGCACTTTTTGTGTCCCTAAGTTTTTGTCTTTTGTCAATAGAGGTGGTTTTAAAGTTAATTACAAGTTTTGGCAAAAAAATTTTTTAGCATTCAAACAATATAAAGCCAAAGAAATTCATTTTCATTGCAGCGTTTCCTGGTTCAAAACAAAACACTGAAGTCAATCTCAATGGCGGTTGGGTCCTTGTGGCCATATTTGTTTTTCACCTAAACCTAATGTGTTTTTGACAACTTTTGACCGTTTTTTATGGTTCCCATCTAAAAGAATTAACCTGTGCAGGATTTTTAACTTTTTACCTTTTCATGAAACGAAAATGGAAAGGAGTACAATGAAATTATAAAAATAGATTAGCACTTTCAGAAAAACTTCCGCTAATTATAAATCAAATAACAAAAAAAACGAAATAATTTTTACAGAATTATACTTGAGAAAGTTTACAGTTCATAATTGAAGCAATTATTTGATTTATAGTCTCAATGAAGAAAAAAAAATGGGTCAACCAATCTCCGTAAAAAATGGCACTAAAAAAAGAATCATGGCTGAAAAAAAAGAAACATTTAAACAATATAAAGCCAAAGAATTGTATTTTTACTGAAATTTTTCCAGGTCAATTGAATTGGTATTGAATAAATGTACCAATATGCTTTATTTACAATGAAGGAAATACATAAAAATTAACTCAAGATAAACCAAACTTCTGGAGAAGGTTGGTACGTGCAGGACATTTGAACTGGTATTGGATAAGTGTACAGTCGTAATTACAAAAACCGCATTGCACTTTCAGACATTTCTCCGTTGAACAAAAACCAAACAACAAAGATAACGAAGTTTTTATTACGGAAACTACACTTGAGAATTTTTAATGGACATTAACAAGCTAAACATATAGTTTATTAAACGAACGAAGGAAGAAAACATGGGTCTAGTTGTCGCCGTAAAAATAAAGCACTAATGAAAAAGATCGTGGTAAAAATTGGATTTTTTTCATTATTTTCAGGGGTTTTAAATGTTCTGCAAATTAAAAGTTTTCTATTTCCAATTTCTGTTCATCTCATATTGCTTATGATGTTAGTAGCTATCATTTTGCACACCTTTTACCCAGAAACATTTTTTTCAGCATTTAGGGTGGTCTGCAAGCTTTTTGAGACTTTTGATGTTAGGTTTATTGGCAGTCTGACAATTGAAAACTCTTAAGAAAACCTCAGATTTAGATTCGTTCATGGAGACCTGGGGCACTAATTTGTATCCTTTGAGGCTCTGAAAGCTGTTTCCGGGAATTTAAGAATTATATAGGGTAAAGCCTTAACTTTTTTAGGTTAACCTTTCCGAGAGCTATTTTATGACTTAAAAAGATTCCATTTAATCAAACATAGCTTAGATTATCCATTGTTTTGGACTGTCAGCAACAATGACAAAAAGTCTATGATTTTGAACATTTTAGCTAAAACAAGAGCAAAATTGAACATCTTTGTTTTTAGATTTTTTGTAATTTTATTTGTCGTTTCCCACATTTTTTTCCTGAATTTTCGCAAAAAAATTGGTTATCATTTTGCACTTTTTGTGTCCCTAAGTTTTTGTCTTTTGTCAATAGAGGTGGTTTTAAAGTTAATTACAAGTTTTGGCGAAAAAATTTTTTAGCATTCAAACAATATAAAGCCCAAGAAATTGATTTTCATTGCAGCGTTTCCTGGTTCAAATCAAAACACTGAAGTCAATCTCAATTGCGGTGGGTCCTTGTGGCCATATTTGTTTTTCACCTAACCTAATGTGTTTTTGACAATTTTTGACCGTTTTTAAGAGTTCCCATCTAAAAGAATTCACCTGTGCACGATTTTTAACTTTTTACCCTTTCATGAAATGAAAATGGAAAGGAGTACAATGAATTTATAAAAAAAGATTAGCACTTTCAGAAAAACTTCCGCTACTTATAAATCAAATAACAGAAATAAAGAAATAATTTTCACAGAAAGTATACTTGAGAAAGTTTACAGGATATAATTGAAGCAATTATTTGTTTTAAAGTCTCAATGAGGGAAAAAAGGGGTCCACCGGTCTCCGTAATAAAATAGCACAAAAAAACAATCATGGCCAAAAAAGGGGAAACATTCAAACAATATAAAGCCAAAGAAATGTACTTTTAATGAAATTTTTCAGGTCAATTGAATTGGTATTGAATAAATGTACCAATATGTTTTATTTACAATGAAGCAAATACATAAAAATTAACTCAAGATAAACCAAAATTCTGGAGATGGTTGGTACGTGCAGGACAATTGAATTGGTATTGGATAAGTGTACAGTCGTAATTACGAAAACAGCATTGCACTTTCAGACATTTCTCCGTTGAACAAAATCAAACAACAAAGATAACGAATCTTTTATTACGGAAACTACACTTGAGAAATTTTAGTGGACATTAACAAGCTAAATATGTAGTTTTTTAAACGAACGAACGAAGAAAACATGGGTCTAGTTGTCGCCGTAAAAATGTAGCACTAATGAAAAAGATCGTGTTAAAAAGGGGATTTTTTTCATTATTTTCAGGGGTTTTAGTTGTTCTGCAAGTTAAAAGTTTTCTATTTTGAATTTCTGTTCAATTCATATTCCTTATGATGTTAGTAGCTATCATTTTGCACACCTTTTACCCAGAAACATTTTTTTCAGCATTTAGGGTGGTCTGCAAGCTTTTTGAGACTTTTGATGTTAGGTTCATAGGCAGTCTGACAATTGAAAACTCTTAAGAAAAACTAAGATTTAGATTCGTTCATGGAGACCTGGGGCACTAATTTGTATCCCTTGAGGCTCTGAAAGCTGTTTCCGGGATTTTAAGGATTATATAGGGTAAAGCCTTATATTTTTTAGGTTAAATTTGCCGAGAGCTATTTTATGACTTAAAAAGATTCCATTTAATCAAACATAGCGTAGATTATCCATGGTTTTGGACTGTCAGCAACAATGACAAAAGCATCTCTGATTTTGAACATTTTAGCTAAAACAAGAGCAAAATTTACCATCTTTGTTTTTAGATTATTTGTAATTTTATTTGTCGTCTCCCACATTTTTTCCACAATTTTCGCAAAAAAATTGGTTTTCATTTTGCATTTTTTGTGTCCCTAAGTTTTTGTCTTTTGTCAATAGAGGTGGTTTTAAAGTTAATTACAAGTTTTGGCGAAAAAATTTTTTAGCATTCAAACAATATAAAGCCAAAGAAATTCATTTTCCTTGCAGCGTGTCGTGGTTCAAAACAAAACACTGAAATCAATCTCAATGGCGGTGGGTCCTTGTGGCCATATTTGTTTTTCACCTAACCTAATGTGTTTTTGACAATTTTTGACCATTTTTTAGGGTTCAATCAAAAAGAATTAACGTGTGCAGGATTTTCTTTTAAACCTTTCATTAAATGAAAATGGAAAAAAGTACTATGAAATTATAAAAATAGATTAGCACTTTCAGAAAAACTTCCGCTAATTATAAATCAAATAACAAAAAAAAACGAAATAATTTTTACAGAATTATACTTGAGAAAGTTTACAGTTTATAATTGAAGCAATTATTTGTTTTATAGTCTCAATGAGGAAATAAAAATGGGTCCACCAATCTCCGTACAAAATGGCACTAAAAAAAGAATCATGGCCGAAAAAAAATGAAACATTTAAACAATATAAAGCCAAAGAAATGTATTTTTACTGAAATTTTTCCAGGTCAATTGAATTGGTATTGAATAAATGTACCAATATGCTTTATTTACAATGAAGGAAATACATAAAAATTAACTCAATATAAACCAAACTTTTGGAGAAGGTTGGTACGTGCAGGACAATTGAACTGGTATTGGATAATTGTACAGTCGTAATTAGAAAATTTGCATTGCAATTTCAGACATTTCTTTGTTGAACAAAATCAAATAACAAAGATAACAAAGTTGTTATTACGGAAAGTACACTTGAAAAATTTTAACGGACATTAACAAACTAAATATTTAGTTTATTAAACGAACGAAGGAAGAAAATATGGGTCTAGTTGTCGCCGTAAAAATATAGCACTAATAAAAAAGATCGTGGTAAAAGGGGAATTTTTTTCATCAGAATAAGAGACAAGCTCTTCAGAACGCTGCGCTACCATTGTTTAACGAAAAAAAAATAGATATAATTTTTGAAAGGTGTACTGAAGAGGATGTTAATAAACGGCCACTCGTTACACTTTCTTGCGTTTTCGTGATTGGCGTTGAGGTCATGAAAGGACCTAAGGTTCAAATGAGAGGAAGCTGCCTCAGACGATTTAAATCGGCTGACTAATTTCAGGGGTTTTAGTTGTTGTGCAAGTTAAAAGTTTTATATTTCGAGTTTCTATTCCACTCATATTCCTTATGATGTTAGTAGCTATCATTTTGCACCCTTTATTCCCATAAACATTTTTTTTCAGCATTTAGGGTGGTTTTCAAGCATTTTGGGTCTTTTGATGTTAGGTTTTTTTGGCAGACTGACAATTGAAAACTCTTAAGAAAAACTCAGATTTAGATTCGTTCATGGAGACCTGGGGCACTAATTTGTATCCCTTGAGGCTCTGAAAGCTGTTTCCGTGATTTTAAGGATTATATAGGGTAAAGCCTTAATTTTTTTAGGTTAAATTTTCCGAGAGCTATTTTATGACTTAAAAAGATTCCATTTAATCAAACATAGCGTAGATTATCCATGGTTTTGGACTGTCAGCAACAATGACAAAAACATCTATGATTTTGAACATTTTAGCTAAAACGAGAGCAAAATTGAACATTTTTGTTTTTAGATTATTTGTGAGTTTTTTTGTCGTTTCCCATATTTTTTTCCTCCATTTTTGTAAAAAATTGGTTATCATTTTGCACTTTTTGTGTCCCTAAGTTTTTGTCTTTTGTCAATAGAGGTGGTTTTAAAGTTAATTACAAGTTTTGGCGAAAAAATTTTTTAGCATTCAAACAATATAAAGCCAAAGAAATTCATTTTCATTGCAGCGTTTCCTGGTTCAAAAAAAAACCACTGAAGTCAATCTCAATGGCGGTTGGGTCCTTGTGGCCATATTTGTTTTTCACTTAACCAATTGTTTTTTTTGACAATTTTTGATCGTTTTGTCGGGTTCCCATCTAAAAGAATTCACCTGTGCAGGATTTTTAACTTTTTACCCTTTCAAGAAATGAAAATGGAAAGGAGTACAATGAAATTATAAAAAAAGATTAGCACTTTCAGAAAAACTTCCGCTACTTATAAATCAAATAACAGAAATAAAGAAATAATTTTCACAGAAAGTATACTTGAGAAAGTTTGCAGTTTATAATTGAAGCAATTATTTGTTCTATAGTCTCAATGAGGAAAAAAATGGATCCACCAATCTAATGAAACAAATCCAGCACTAAAAAAACAATCATTGCCAAAAAAGAGGAAACATTCAAACAATATAAAGCCAAAGAAATGTACTATTAATGAAATTTTTCCAGGTCAATTGAATTGGTATTGAATAAATGTACCAATATGTTTTACTTACAATGAAGCAAATACATAAAAATTAACTCAAGATAAACCAAACTTCTGGAGATGGTTGGTACGTGCAGGACAATTGAATTGGTAGTGGATAAGTATACAGTCGTAATTACAAAAACCGCATTGCACTTTCAGACATTTCTACGTTGAACAAAATCAAATAACAAAGATAACGAAGTTTTTATTACGGAAACTACACTTGAGAAATTTTAATAGACATTAACGAGCTCAATATTTACTTTATTAAACGAACGAAGGAGGAAAATATGGGTCTAGTTGTCGCCGTAAAAATATAGCACTAATAAAAAAGATCGTGGTAAAAGGGGGATTTTTTTCATCAGAATAAGAGACAAGCTCTTCAGAACGCTGCGCTACCATTGTTTAACGAAAAAAAATTAGACATAATTTTTGAAAGGTGTACTGAAGAGGATGTTAATAAAGGGCCATTCGTTACACTCTCTTGCGTTTTTGTGATTCGCGTGAGGTCATGAAAGGACCTAAGGTTCAAAGGAGAGGAAGCTGTCTCACACGATTTAAATCGGTTAACTAATTTCAGGGGTTTCATTTGTTCTGCCATCTAAATGTTGTCTATTTCGAATTTCTGTTTCACTCATATCCCTTATGATGTTATTAGCTATTATTTTGCAACCCTTTATCCCATAAACAATTTTTTTTCAGCATTTAGGGTGGTTTTCAAGCTTTTTGGGACTTTTGATGTTAGGTTTATTGGCAATCTGAGAATTGACAACTCTTCAGAAAAACTCACATTTAGATTCGTTCATGGAGACCTGGGGCATTAATTTGTATCCCTTGAGGCTCTGAAGCTGTTTCCGGGATTTTAAGAATTATATAGGGCAAAGTCTTAACTTTTTTAGGTTAATTTTTCCGAGAGCTATTTTATGACTTCTATGATTTCAAAAACAACAATGACAAAAACATCTATGATATCGAACATTTTAGGTAAAACAATAGCAAAATTGAACATCTTTGTTTTTAGATTATTTGTAATTTTATTCGTCGCTTCCCACATTTTTTTCCTCAATTTTCGCAAAAAAATTGGTTATCATTTTGCAGTTTTGCGTCCTAAGTTTTTGTCTTTTGTCAATAGGGGTGGTTTTAAAGTTAATTACAAGTTTTGGCGAAAAAATTTATAAGCATTCAAACAATATAAAGCCAAAAAAATTCATTTTCTTTGCAGCGTTTCCTGGTTCAAATCAAAACACTGAAGTCAATCTCGATGGCGGTTGGGCCTTTATGGCCAGATTTGTTTTTCACCTAACCTGTTTTTGACAATTTTTTGACCGTTTTTTAGGGTTCCCATCTAAAAGAATTCACGTGCGCAGGATTTTTAACTTTTGACACTTTCATGAAACTAAAATGGAAAGGAATACAAGGTAATTATAAAAATAGATTAGCACTTTCAGAAAAACTTCCGCTAGCTATAAATCAAATAACAGAAAAAACGAAATAATTTTCATAGAAAGAATACTTGAGAAAGATTACAGGTTATAATTGAAGCAATTATTTGTTTTATAGTCTTAATGCGGAAATAAAAATGAGTCCACCGATCTCCGTAAAAAAAGTCACTAATAAAACAATCATGGCCGAAAAAGAGGAAACATTCGAACAATATAAAGCCAGAGAAATGTATTTTTATTGAAAATTTTCCAGGTCAATTGAATTGGTATTGAATAAATGTACCAAGATGCTTTAATTACAATGGAGCAAAAACATAAAAATTAAATCAAGATAAACCAAGCTTCTGGATTAGGTTGGTACGTGCAGGACAATTGAGCTGGTATTGGATAAAAGTACAATAGTAATTAAAAAAAGAGATTCAGAAAAATCTTTGATGAGAAAAAATCAAATAACAAAGATAACGATGTTATTATTACAAAAAATACGCTTGAAAAAAATTACAGGACAATAATAAATTAAATATTTGTTCTTTTATACGAAAGAAGGAAGTAAATATGGGTCTACATATCGTCGTAAAATTTTGGCACTAATAAAAATATTAAGGAAAAAAGTGGGGAAAATTTTTTCAGAATTGGAAGCATCTTCTTCAGAATGCTACATTACCATTGTTCAACGAAAAAGTTTAGAATTCAATTTTGAATTATGTAGAGATGAGGATGTTAATAAAGGGCCACTCGTAACAATTTCTCTGCGTTTCTGCCTTTGTTTGCTGTGATTCGCGTTGCGGTCATGAAATGATGTAATGTTTGAATGAGTGAAAACCAGCTCAGACGATTTAAGTCAATTGACTATTTTCAGGGGTTTTATTTGTTTTGCAAGTCAACAGTTTTCTGTTTCGAGTTTTTGTTCCCGTCATATTCCTTATGATGTTAGTAGCTATCCTTTAGCACCCTCTTTCTCCAAAAAGTTTTTTCTTCAGCAATGAGGCTGATTTTGAAGCTTTTTGCGTTTTTTGGTGTTAACAATTTTTGGGCAGTCTGACGATTGAATTCCAAGTCTGATTCGTTCTGGATCATTTTTGGGCAGTTTTTCAAGAGTTCAATTTATAAAATTTTATGTCTGCAGTTCATTCCGCCATTTAAATTTAGACTCGTTCCTGGGGGACCTGGGCCTAATTTGTATACCTGGAGGTTATGAAAGATGTTTCTGGCTTTCCAGTAAATATACAGGGCATTGCCTTAATTTTTTAGGTCTAATTTTTTTGATTTTCATGTTTTGACTATTTTTTGGAAAAGAATCCTTTTTATTCGTAAATAGGGTAGATTATCCCGGTTTTTTTATTCTCAGCCTCTATGAGTTTGAACATTTTAGCTTAAACAATATCAATTTTGCACATTTTTTGTGTTTCAATTCATTGAACTTTTTTGGTCGTTACCAACATTTTTTTCAATTTTCGCATAAAATTTGGTTATCATTTTTTACCTTTTCTGTCCCAAAGTTTTTGTCTTTTGTCACTAGGGGTGGTTTTAAAGTTTATTGCCAGATTTGGCGGAAAAAACTTTTGTGCATTCAAACAATATGGAGCTAGGGAAATGCATTTTTATTGCAACTTTTTCAGGTCAATTGAATTGGTATTGAACAATTGAGCCAATATGCTTTATTTACAATTGAGCAAAAACATCAAGATTAACTCAAAATAAACAAAACTTCTGGCGCAAGTTGGCACCTGCAGGACAATTGAATTGATATTGTATGAGTGTACAGCCGTAATTATAGAAGCAGAATGCACTTTCAGAAACTTCTCCGTTGAAATAAAAACAAATAACAAAAATAACGATGTTATTATTACAAATAAAACGCTTGAAAAAAATTACAGGACAATGGTAAATTAAATATTTGTTCTTTCAACCGAAGAAGGAAGTTAAAATGGGTCTACATATCGCCCTAAAATTATAGCACTAAAATAAAGATTAAGGAAAAAAGGGTGAACTATGTTCATCTGAATTGGTAGCATGTGCTTCAGAATGCTACACTACCATTTCTTAACGAAACAATTTAGACATCAATTCTGAAATCTGTAGAAATGGGGATGTTAATAAACGGCCACTGGTAATATTTTTTTGCACTTTCGTTTTTCAGAAAATACACTTCAGAAAAAGAGGAATCATTCAATCAATAAAGAGCCAAAAAAATGTACTTTTATTGCAAATTTTCTAGGTCAATTGAATTGGTATTGAATAAATATACTAAGATGCTTTATTTACAATGGAGCAAATACATAAAAATCAAATCAAGATAAACCAAACTTCTGGAGAAGGTTGGTACGTGCAGGACATTTGAGCTGGTATTGGATAAAAGTACAGTCGTAATTACAAAAACAGATTCAGAGTGATCTTCGTTGAAAAAAAAATCAAATAACAAAGATAACGATGTTATTACTACAAAAAATACGCTTGAAAAAATTTACAGGACAATAATAAATTAAATATTTGTTCTCTTATACGAAAGAAGGAAGTAAATATGGGTCTACATATCGTCGTAGAAATATGGCACTAATAAAAATGATCAAGGAAAAAATGGGGAAAATATGTTCATCAGAATTGGAAGCATCTTCTTCAGAATCCTACACTGCCATAGATCTGGAAAGAGTTTTGACATCAATTCTGAAATCTGTATAGATGGGGATGTTAATAAAGGGCCACTGGTAATATTTTTTTCCATTTTCGTCTCTCAGAAAATACACTTCAGAAAAAGAGGAATCATTCAATCAATGAAGAGCCAAATAAATGTATTTTTATTGCAAATTTTCCAGGTCAATTGAATTGGTATTGAAAAAATATACCAAGATGCTTTATTTACAATGGAGAAAATACATAAAAATTAAATCAAGATAAACCAAACTTCTGGAGAAGGTTGGTACGTGCAGGACAATTGAGCTGGTATTGGATAAAAGTACAGTCGTAATTACAAAAACAGATTCAGAGTGATCTTCGTTGAAAAAAAATCAAATAACAAAGATAACGATGTTATTACTACAAAAAATACGCTTGAAAAAATTTACAGGACAATAATAAATTAAATACTGGTTCTTTTATACGAAAGAAGGAAGTAAATATGTGTCTACATATCGTCGTAAAATTTTGGCACTAATAAAAAAGATTAATGCAAAAAAATATTACGGCCACTGTTAATATTTTTTTGCATTTTCGTCTTTCAGAAATTACACTTCAGAAAAAGAGGAATCATTCAATCAATGAAGAGCCAAAGAAATGTACTTTTATTGCAAATTTTCTAGGTCAATTGAATTGGTATTGAATAAATATACTAAATTGCTTTATTTACAATGGAGCAAATACATAAAAATCAAATCAAGATAAACCAAACTTCTGGCGAAGGTGGTTACGTGCAGGACAATTGAAATGGTATTGGATAAGTGTACAGTCGTAATTACAAAAACAGATTCAGAAAGTTCTTCGTTGAAAAAACCAAATAACAAAGATAGCGACGTTATTATTACAAAAATTACTCGTGAAAAACTTTACAGGACTACAAAAAATTAAATATTTTTTCTTTTAAACGAAAGAATGAAGTAAATATGAGTCTACATATCGTCGTAGAAATATGGCACTAATAAAAAGATTAAGGAAAAAAATGGAGAAAATATGTTCATCAGAATTGGAAGCATCTGCTTCAGAATCCTACACTGCCATAGATCTCGAAAGAGTTTTGACATCAATTCTGAAATTTGTAGAGATGGGGATGTTAATAAAGGGCCACTGGTAATATTTTTTCCATTTTCGTCTCTCAGAAAATACACGTCAGAAAAAGAGGAATCATTCAATCAATAAAGAGCCAAAGAAATGTATTTTTATTGCAAATTTTCCAGGTCAATTGAATTGGTATTGAATAAATATTACAAGATGCTTTATTTACAATGGAGAAAATACATAAAAATTAAATCAAGGTAAACCAAACTTCCGGAGAAGGTTGGTAAGTGCAGGACAATTGAGCTGGTATTGGATAAAAGTACAGTCGTAATTACAAAAACAGATTCAGAGAGATCTTCGTTGAAAAAAATCAAATAACAAAGATAGCGATGTTATTACTACAAAAAATACGCTTGAAAAAAATTACAGGACAATAATAAATTAAATATTTGTTCTTTTATACGAAAGAAGGAAGTAAATATGGGTCTACATATCGTCGTAAAATTTTGGCACTAATAAAAAAGATTAAGGAAAAAATGGGGAAAATATGTTCATCAGAATTGGAAGCATCTTCTTCAGAATGCTACATTACCATTGTTCAACGATACATTGATATTGTATAAGTGTACAGTCGTAATTTTATAAACAGAGTGCACTTTCAGAAATTTCTCCGTTGATATAAAAACAAATAACAAAAAAAACGATGTTATTATTACAAATCAAACGCTTGAAAATATTTACAGGACAATAGTAAATTAAATATTTGTTCTTTTAACCCAAGAATGAATTAAATATGGGTCTACATATCGTCGTAGAAATATGGCACTAATAAAAAGATTAAGGAAAAAAATGGGGAAAATATGTTCATCTGAATTGGAAGCATGTTCTTCAGAATGCTACACTACCGTTGATCTCGAAAGAGTTTTGACATCAATTCTGAAATTTGTAGAGATGGGGATGTTAATAAAGGGCCAGTGGTAATATTTTTTGCGTTTTCGTCTTTCAGAAAATACACTTCAGAAAACGAGGAAACTTTCAAACAATAAAGAGCCAAAGAAATGTACTTTTATTGCTAATTTTCTAGGTCAATTGAACTGGTATCGAATAAATATACTAAGATGCTTTATTTACAATGGAGCAAATACATAAAAAACAAATCAAGATAAACCAAACTTCTGGAGAAGGTTTGTACGTGCAGGACAATTGAGCTGTATTGGATAAAAGTAGAGTCGTAATTACAAAAACAGATTCCGAAAGATCTTCGTTGAAAAAAAATCAAATAACTTGAATTTTTGGGCAGTCTGACGATTGAAAACCAAGCCTGATTCGTTTTAGATCTTTTTTGGGCAGTTTTTCAGGGGTCCCATTAACAAAATTTTATGACTGCAGTTTTTTCCGACATATATATTGAGACTCGTTCCTGGGGGACCTGGGGATTAGTTTGTATCCCTGGAGGTTCTGAAAAGATCATTTTTTTAGTATATAACGTTTTTCGAATTCTGTTAAAAATCTTCAACTCACTACCTTTTAAAAATCGGGGTCCTTATTTACAATTGAGCAAACACATCATGATTAAATCAAGATAAACAAAACTTTTGGTGAAAAATGGCACGTGCAGGACAATTGAATTGGTATTGGATAAGGGTACAGTCGTAATCAAAATTTCTGCAACTTCTCCGTTGAATATAATCAAACGATAAAGATAATGAAGGTATTATTACAGAAAATAAACTTTAAAAAAATTTAAAGGACATTAATATTCAAAATATTTGTTCTATTAAACGAAAGAAGGAAGTAAACATGGATCTACCTATCACCATAAAATTATGGTTTGAATAAAAATGTCATGGTAAAAAACGCGGAAATATGTTCACCTGAATTAGAACCGTGTTATGCTACCAACGCTTAACAAAAAATTTAGTGAGAAAATCAAAAATTTTGACAAGTGTATAAGAAATGTAAATAGAGGGCCACCCTTAACATTCTCTTGAGTTTTTAATTTCTTTGGTGTAATTCGCGATGAGATTGTGAAGAGATGTAAGTTTCGAGTGAGATGAAACTGACGAAAGTAATTCAAATTGGTTGAGTAATATAATGGGTTGACGGGTTGACTTATTTTTCAGGTCAAGAGTTGTTTAGAGTCTCTGTTCCTCTCGTATTCTGTTTCATGTTAGTGGCTATCATTGGGTGTCAATTTTTTCCGTAAACCTTTGTTTTAATCAAAAAGGTTGGTTTCAAAAAATATTGCAACTTTCGGCTGTCATAAATAATCTGCTTCCCAAAAAATATTCCGTTAAAAAGTTTTGGATCAATTCAACAGTACAGAGCATTGCTCAACGGTGATAGGATTTTTCTGGTCAATTTTGTTTTTCACTTAACCTGATGTGTTTTTCACAATAATTTGGCCGTTTTTCATGGTTCCCATCTAAAAGAATTCATATGTGCAGGACTTTCAACCATTTCACGAATTAAAATGGAAAGCAGTACAATGTAAATTTAAATACAGCTTAGCAGTTTCAGAAAAAATTTGGCTAGTTTTAAATCAAATAACAAAAATAACGAAAAAAATTTCACGGAAAGTATACTTGAGAAAGTTTACAGGTTATAAAGGAATCAATTATTTGTTTTATAGTCTCAATGAGTACAAAAAATGGGTATACCAATCTCCGTAAAATAATAGCACTGATAAAACGATCATGGTAAAAAAGAGGAAAGATTCAAAAAACATAAACCTCATGAAATGTAAATTTTTTTGCAACTTTCCAGGTCAATTGAATTGGTATTGAATAAATGTACCAATATAATTTATTTGCAATTGAGCAAAAATATCAAGATTAACTCAAGATAAACCAAACTTCTGGCGAAGGTTGGGACGTGCAGGACTATTGAACTGGTATTGAAGTGTACAGTCGTAATTACAAAAACCGCAGTGCACTTTCAGAAAGTTCTCCGCTGAACAGCAGATGAGGGTGATCTTTTAGTTCTTTGAAATTTTTGGTGTTAAGAAATTCTGGGCAGTCAGACAATTGAAAACCAAGCCTCATTCGCTCTGGATCATCTTTGGGCAACTTTTCAGGGGTCCAACTTAGAAGAATTTAAGTCTGCATTTCTTTTCGTCATTTAAACTCGTTCCTGAAGAAACTGGGGCTTAAAATGTGTCCCTGGATGTTCTCAAAGATGTTTTCGGGTTTCTGGGAGTTATATAGGGCAATGCCTTATCTTTTTTAAGATAAAGTTTTTTGATTGTCATGTTTTGTCATTTTTTGGAAAAATTTAGTTTTAATCATTCATAGCAGAGAATATCCCGGGTTTTGGACTGTCAGCATTAAAAACAAAAAATATCGAACCTCTGAGTTTGAACATTTTAGTTAAAACAAGAACAACTGGCACATTTTTTTGTTTTTTAATTATTTGTGGCTTTTTTTATCATTTCCCACATTTTTGCTTCAATTTTCGCAAAAAAATTGGTTATCATTTTAAACTTTTTCTGTCCCTAAGATTTTGACTTTTGTCGATAGGGGGTGTTAAAGTTTTTTAACAGTTTTGGCTGAAGAACTTTTTGGGCACTCAAACAATATAAAGCTAGAGATATGTTCTTTTCTTGCAACGTTTCCTGGTTCAAATCAAAACAAGGAACTCATTCTTAATCGTGGTAGGATTCCTTTGGCCATATCTGTTTTTCATTTAACCTGATGTGTTCTTGATAATATTTTGGTTGTTTGTCAGTGGTCTCATCTAAAAGAATTCATGTGTGCAGCAGTTGTAACCATTTGGTTTCGAACTCACTCCTAGCTGACCTGGGTTTAGTTTGTATCACTGGAGGTCTTGCAAAAAGCATTTGGGTGTCTAGATGATATATGGGGCTGTAACTTTTCTTTTTTTTGCATATCAATTTTGTCTATTGAAATTTTGAAAAAGCTCATGTTTCTAGTACATAGCGTTTTTTAATATCTGTTAAAAAATCTTCAGCTGAGTACGATTGGGGTCCATATTTACAATTGATGAAACACATCAAGATTAACTCAAGATAAACAACACTTCTGGCGCGAGTTGGCAGCTGCAGAAAAATTGAATTGGCTTTGGATAAGTTTACAGTCGTAATTACAAAAACCACCTAGTACTTTCTGAAATTTCTCCTTTGAAAAAAATCAAATAACGAAGATAACGAAGTTATTATTGCAGAAAACAAATTTGAGGACATTTGAAGGACATTTATATACTAAATAATTGTTTTATTAAACGCAAGAAGGAAATAAATATGTGTCTACCAATCGCCATAAAATATACCTCTAATAAAAAGATCATGGTAAAAAATGGGGGAAATATGTTACAACAAAATTAGAATTGTGTTTTTCAAGTTACACTGCCATCGCTGAACAAAAAATTTAGAAAGGTATATATCAAAAACTCAAAATTTTGAAAGGTATATAAGCGATGTTATAAGGGGCCACCCTTAACATTCTCTTGCGTTTTTGTTTTTTTTTTGTTGTAATTCGCGTTGAGATCGTGAAGAGACGTAAGTTTCGATTAAGAAGAAACTGACGAAGACAATTCAAATTGATTGAGTAACATAAAGGGTTTAGGTTATTATTCAAGTCAAGAGTTCCTTTTTCAGATTTTCTATTCCTCTCGTATTCTGTTTCATGTTAGTGGCTATCATTGGGCGTCAATTTTTTCTGTAATCTTTTGTTTTTATCAAAAGGGTTGGTTTTAAAAAATATAAAACTTTCGGCGGTCATAAATACTCTGCTGCCCAAAAAATATTCCGTTAAAAAATTTTGGAGCGATTCAACAGTACAAAGCATTGCTCAACGGTGATAGGATTTTTCTGGTCAATTTTATTTTTCAACAAACTGTTTAACTAAATGGGCCCATTTAAAAGATTTCATGTTCGCAGTTTTTAGCCGTTTGGCTTCAGTTTGTTGTTTGAATGAATTGGGGCTTATATTGTATCTCTGACGATCTTGAAAAATGCATCAGGTAGTCTAGATGCTACATAGAGCTATGTATTGTTTTTGTGAGATGCACTTTTGTGTTGTAAAGTTTTGACTATTTCTTTGAAAGTGTTCGTTTTTCTCATACATAGCGTGGATAGCCCCGGTTTTTTTACTATCAGCCTCAATGACAATGCATATGGAGGCTAGGAGTTTGATTTCGATGAGCATTTGTTGTCTCCAAATTAAATTTGACATGGAAACGAGGTTGTTAAAAAATGCAAGTACTGCATTTTGTAGTTAACCGTAGTATTTTGGCTTGTTTTTCACTTTTTCGAATTTCTGCTTCAAATGGTCTATCAGTAAACACAAGCGGGATACATACAAAAATGGGGTTTTACAGGCACATCTGAAACAGCTCCAATTCTTTTTTTATTATTTTTACTTCTCAGAAAGACTGACAAGACCACATCCCACTCTTTTCAAAATTCATGAGCCTATTTGTTGTGTAATTTAGAAGGTCTGAGAGTCTGAAGAGCAATTGACAGCAAACAGGACTAATTTTTATCGACAAATTCCTGTTCTTGCTTAATTTGATGATATTTCAAATTAGATTGGATTCAAAAATTGAAAAAACTGAGATTTGGTGATTTTTACAAAATTCTTGACGTTGCAGTACTTTGGACTAATCAAGGTCAATTTGCTCGACAAAGCTTCTATAATCCTCATGTTGTCGGATACGCAATGTGCGATGGCAGTTCGTGTTTTGGAGACATCACCACTATGTTAATCATTTTTGTTCTGTTTTCGATTAATATAAAATTATGTTCAAACCCAATTGATTGCCCTTTTACAGATTATTTTTAATATCTTTCTTGATTGGACTTGTTCCAATTTGTAATTCTAATATGGAAGTAAATATAAGTCTTTCAATCTCCTTAAAATTAATACACAAAAGATAAATTCATGGAAAGGGGCAAAATAAGTTCATCGGAATCAAGAATGTTTTTTAGGTCACTATTCTACTCACGTTTAACAAAAAATTTAGTCTTGAATTCTAAAAAACTACATAGATAAGAAGCTACAACTAACATTCTGTTGCGTTTTCGTCATTTTTGGTGTGATTTCAATTTGAGCTTTCGATGGGATGTAAGCTTCACATGAGGAGAACTTGAGCAAGACGATATAGACCGATTGAAGAATCTAAAGGATTTTAGAGGTTTATGCAAGTCACAATTTCATTGTTTTGTGTTCTAATTGTTGTGCAAGTTAAATATTTTCTAGTTTCTTTGCAACTTTTGATGTTGAGAAATTCTGGGCAGTCAGACAATTGAAAACCAAGCCTGATTCGTTGTGGATCATCTTTGGCGATTTTTCAGGGTTTCAAGTTATAAGACTTTATGTCTGCAGTTCTTTTTGCCATTTAGACTTAAACTCTTTCTTGACAAACCTGGGGCTTTCTTTGTATCCATGGAGGTTCTGAAAGCTGTTTCCGGGTTTCTAGGAATTATATAGGTAAATGCTTTCTCTTTTTTAAGATAAGTTTTTTGATGTTCACGTTTTGACTAATTTTCGGAAAAAAATAGTTTTGATCAATCTTAGCAGAGATTATCCCGGGTATTGTCATTTGGTTTTGAACTCACTCCTAAGTTGCCTGGGGTTTAGTTTGTTTCACTGGATGTCTTGCAAAAATCATTTGGGTGTATAGATGATAAATAGGGCTGTATTTTGTCATTTTTGTGCATATCAATTTTGTATATTGAAATTTTGAAAAAGCTCATATTTCTAGTACATAGCGTTTTTTAATATTTGTTAAAAAAACTTCAGCTGAGTACGTTTTAGATGTTTTGGGCCTTATTTACAGTTGAGCAAACACATCAAGATTAATTCAAGATAAACAAAACTTCTAACGCAAATTGGCACCTGCAGAACAATTGAATTGGTATTGGAGTCGTAATTACAGTTTACAGTCGTAATTACAAAAACCACCTAGTACTTTCTGAAAATTCTCCGTTGAATAAAATCAAATAAAGAAGATAACAAAGTTATTATTGCAGAAAACAAAACTGAGGAAATTTGAAGGACATTTATTTACTAAATATTTGTTTTATTAAACGCAAGAAGGAAATAAATATGTGTCTACCAATCGCCATAAAATATAGCTCTAATAAAATTTTGATGGTAAAAAATGGGGAAATATGTCCAACAAAAATGGAATTGTGTTCTTCACGACCATACACCGCCATCGCTGAACAAAAAGTTTAGTCAAAAACTCAAAATTTTGAAGGGTATATAAGCGATGTTATAAGGGGCCACCCTTAACATTCTCTTGCGTTTTTGTTTTTTTTTGTTGTAATTCGCGTTGAGATCGTGAAGAGACGTAAGTTTCGATTAAGAAGAAACTGACGAAGACGATTCAAATTGATTGAGTAACAAAAAGTGTTTAGGTTGTTATGCAGGTCAAGAGTTAATTGATTTGAATCTCTGCTCTTCTCGTATTCTGTGTCATGTTAGTGGCTATCATTGGGCGTCATTTTTATCAGTATTCTTTTGTTTTTATCAGAAGGTATTGGTTTTAAATGTTTCGCAACTTTGGGCTCTCATAAATACTCTGCTCAATATTTTGCTGCTGGAAAAATATTCTATTGAAAGCATTTTGGAGCAAATCAACAGTACAAGGCGTTGCTAAACGGTGAAAGAATTTTTCTCGTCAAATTTATTTTCAACGAAATGTTTAGCTAAACGGGCCCATTTACAAGATTTCATGTTCGCAGTTTTTAGCCAATTGGCTTCAGTTTGGTTTTTGAATCAATTAGGGCTTATATCGTATCTCTGGGGATCTTGAAAAACGCATTAGGTAGTCTAGTTGCTATATACAGCTATGTATTGGTTTTGTGATAAGCAATTTTGTGTTCTAAAGTTTTGACCATTTCTTTGAAAGTGATCTTTTTTCTCATACATAGCGTAACTAGCCCCTGTTTTATACTATCAGCATCAATGGCGACGCATATGGAGGCTAGGAGTTTGGCTTCGGTGTGCGTTTGTTGTCTCCAAAGTACATTTGACACGGAAACAAAGCTGTTGAAAAATGCACGTACAGAATTTTGCACTTATTTGTAGTATTTTGGCTTGTTTTTTTTGGTTTTTTCGAAATTCTGCTTCAATTGGTCAAAAGGAACCTCCGGACTATCAGTAAACACAAGCGGGATACATACATAAATGGGGTTTTACAGGCACATCTGAAACAGCACCATAACAATTTTTTGTAATTTATACTTCTCAGAAAGACAGACAAGACCACATTTCAGTCTTTTCAAAATTCATGAGCGTGTTTGTTGTGTATTTTAGAAGGTCTCAGAGTCTGACAATCAATCGACAGCAAACAGGACTAAATTTTAACGACAAGTTCTCATTCTTGTTCAATTTGAAGAAATTTCAGATTAGATTGGATTCAAAAATTGAAAAAACTGAGATTTGGTGATTTTTACAAAATTCTTGACGTTGCAGTACTTTGGACTAATCAAGGTCAATTTGCTCGACAAAGCTTCTATAATCCTCATGTTGTCGGATACGCAATGTGCGATGGCAGTTCGTGTTTTGGAGACATCACCACTATGTTAATCATTTTTGTTCTGTTTTCAAAACTATGTTTAAACCAAATTGATTGCCCCGTTTTACAAACCATTTTAAATAACTTTCAACAATTGATTGGACTTGTTCCAACTTTTAGTTCTAATATGGAATTAAATATAAGTCTTTCAATCTTCTTAAATTAAATACACTAATAATAAATTCAAAAAATTTCAAATTATGTTCATCTAATTCAGGAATGTACTTTAGGACACTGATCTACTCACGTTTAACAAAATATTTAGACTTGAATTCTAAAAAATATATAGATATGGAGCCACTACTAACATTCTGTTGCGGTGTAAATTCAATTTGAGTTTTTGATGGGATCTAAGCTATTCATGAGGAGCAGTCGAGAAAGACGATATAGACCAATTGAAGAATCGAAAAAGTTTTGAAGGTTTATGCAAGTCAAAAAGTTATTGTTTTGGCTTCCCTTTTCACTCCTAAAAATTTTGATGTTTGTAGCTATCATTTGGCACCTTTCTGTCCCTAAGTTTTTGTCTTTTCTCAAAAGGGGTGGTTTTAAAATTTATCTCCAGTTTTGGCGGAAAAAACTTTTGGGCATTCAAACAATTTAAAACTAGAGAAAAGCATTTTTATTGCAACGTTTCCTGGTTCAAATCAAAAAAAGAAAGTCATTCTCAATGGTGGTGGGGTTCCTGTGGCCATATTTGTTTTTCACTTAACCTGATGTGTTCCTGATAATATTTCGGCCGTTTCTCAGGGGTCTCATCTACAAGATTTAATGTGTGCAGCAGTTGCAACCAATCGGTTTCGAACTCATTCCTAGGTGACCTGGGGCTTAGTTTGTATCACTGGAGTTCTTGAAAAAACTATTTTCGCGTCTAGATGATATATAAGGCTGTATATTGACCTTTTTTGCAAATCACATTTGTATTTTAAATTTTTGTTAGTTTCATTTGAAAAGTTCATTTTCTAGTACATAGCGTTCTTTAAATTCAGTTAAAAAATCTTCAGCTCAATGCCTTTTAAAGATCGGGGGCCTTATTTACGATTGAGCAAACACATCATAATTAAATCAAGATAATTAAAAGTTTGGCGAATGTTGTCTCGTGCACGACAATTGAATTGGTATTGGATAAGTGTACAGTCGTAATTACAATTTCTGAAATTTCTCTGTTGAATATAATCAAACAAGAAAGATAATGAAGGTATTATTGCAGAAAATACACTTGAGAAAAGTTAAAGGACATTAATAATCAAAATATTTGTTTTATTAAACGAAAGAAGGATGTAAACATGGTTCTACAGATCGCCATAAAATTCTAGCTTTAATAAAAAGGTCATGGTAAAAAACCGGTAAATATGTTAATCAGAATTAGAACCGTGTTCTTCAGGATGTTGCACTACCAACGCCTAACAAAAAATTTAGTGAAAAATTCAAAAATTTGGTGTATAAGGTGTATAAGAGATGGTAATAAAGCGCCAACCTTAACACTCTTGCGTATTTAATTTTTTGGTGTAATTTGCGATGAGATTGTGAAGAGACGTAAGTTTCGATTGAGATGAACTGACGAAGACAATTCCATTTGTTTGAGTAATATAAAGGGTCTTGGTTATTATTCAGGTCAATAGTTCTTTGTTTAGAGTCTCTATTCAAAATATTAATATTAATAATATTAATAATCAAAATATTTGTTTTATTAAACGAAAGAAGGAAGTAAACATGGATCTACAGATCGCCATATAATTATAGCTCTATAAAAACGTCATAATAAAAAACAAGGAAATATGTTCATCAGATTTAGAAACGTTCTCTTCAGGACGTCACACTACCAACGCTTAACAAAAAAATTAGTCAAAAATTCAAAAAGTTAGAAAGGTTCTTGCAAAAGTTCACATTCTCCTGCGTTTTTAATTTCTTTGGTGTAAATTGCAATGAGATTGTGAAGAGACGTCATCTTCAATTGACTTGAAACTGACGAAGACAATTCAAATTGTTTGAGAAATATAAAGTGTCTAGGTTATTATTCAGGTCAAGAGTTCTTTGTTTAGAGTCTCTATTCCTCTCGTATTCTGTTTCATGTTAGTGGCTATCATTGCCCGTCAATTCTCTCCTTTTAAAGACCATGTTTAAAATCTTTCAACAATTGAGTGGACTTGTTCCAATTTTTAGTCTTAATATGGAAATAAATAAAGACTTTCAGTCTGATTGAAATTGTAACACAAATGATGAAATCGTAAAAAGGTGGCAATATATGTTCAGCAGAATCAAGAACGTACTTTTAGGATAAAAAATACTCAATTTTAACAACACATTTTGACCTGAGTTCTAAAAAAATAAGCAGATAAGGCGCCTTCATTAAAATTCTGTTGCGTTGTTGCCATTTTTGTTGATATTTCCCTTTATTCAATTTGAGTTTTTGATGGGATGAAATCTTCGCATGAGGAGAAGTTGAGAAAGACGAAATTGACCAATTAAAGAGTTTAAATGGTTTTGGAGGTTTTATGCAATTCAAAAGTTCAATTTTCTGGTTTCCTGTTCCACTATTAAATTTTCGAGGTTTTTAGCTATCATCTTGCACCTTTTCTGTCCCCAACTTTTTGTTTTTTTGTCAATAGGGTTGGATTTATATTTTATTACCAGTTTTGGCGGAAAGAATTTGTTGGCATTCAAATAACATAAAACTAGAGAAATGCATTTTTATTGCAACGTTTCCTGGTTCAAATTAAAACACAGAAGTCATTCTCAATGGTGGTGGTGTTCCCGCGGCCATATTTGTTTTCTCTTTTAACCTGATGTGTTCCTGATAATATTTTGCCGTTTCTTAGGGGTCCCTATCTAAAAGATTTCATTTATGCAGCACTTGTAATCATTTGGTTTCAAACTTCTTCGTAGATGACCTGGGGCTAAGTTTGTGTTACTGGAGGTCTTGAAAAAACTATTTGGGTGTCTAGATGATATATAGGGATGTACATTGACCTTTTTTTGCAAATCACATTTGTATTTTAAAACTTTGATAGTTTCATTTGACAAGTTCTTTTGTCTAGTACATAACCTTATTTAAATTCAGGTAAAACAGCTCAATGCCTTTTAAAGATCGGGGGCCTTATTTACGATTGAGCAAACACATCATGATTAAATCAAGATAAATAAAACCTTTGGCGATTGTTGGCTCGTGCACGACAATTGAATTGGTATTGGATAAGTGTACAGTCGTAATTACAATTTCTGAAATTTTTCTGTTGAATATAATCAAACAAGAAATATAATGAAGGTATTATTGCAGAAAATACACTTGAGAAAAGTTAAACGACATTAATAATCAAAATATTTGTTTTTTTAAACGAAAGAAGGAAGTAAACATGGATCTACAGATCGCCATATAATTATAGCTTTATGAAAACGTCATAAAAAAAAACAAGGAATTATTTTCATCAGAATTAGAAACGTTCTCTTCAGGACGTTACACTACCAACGCCAAACAAAAAATTTAATCAAAAATTCAAAAAGTTAGAAAGGTGTGTAAGAGATGTTATTAAAGGGCCACCCTTAACATTCTCTTGCGTTTTTAATTCCTTTGGTGTAATTCGCAATGAGATTGTGAAGAGACGTCAGTTTCGATTGACATGAAACTGACGAAGACAATTCAAATTGTTTGAGAAATATAAAGGGTCTAGGTTATAATTCAGGTCAAGAGTTCTTTGTTTAGAGTCTCTATTCCTCTCGTATCCTGTGTCATGTAAGTGGCTATCATTGGGCGTCATTTTTATTAGTAATCTTTCGTTTTTATTAGAAAGGTGGTTTTAAAAAATTTTGCAACCTTCGGCTGTGATTAATATTCTGCTCTATATTTTGATGCGGAAAAAATACTATATTGAAAGAATTATGGAGCAAACAACCGTACAAGGCATTGCTAAACGGTGACTGAATTTTTCTTGTCAATTTTTATTCAACCAACTTGATGTGTTCAGGACGATTTTTTTGACCAATTGTCAGGGCCCGTTTCCAAGATTTCATGTTTTGCAGTTCTTCGCCGTTCGGCTTGAGTTTTGTTCATTAAGAACCTTGGGCTTTTTTGTATCTCTGGGGATCTTGAAAAATGGATGAGGTACTCTAGATGCTATAGGGAGCTATGTTTTGTCTTTTTGTGAGACGCACTTTTGTGTTGTAAAATTTTGACCATTTCTTTGAAAGTGTTTTTCTCATACATAGCGTAGCTAGCCCCGGTTTTTGTAATATCAGAGTCAACGACGGTGCATATGGAGGCTAGTAGTTTGACTTCGATGTGCATTTGTTGTCTCCAAAGTGAATTTGACATGGAAACAAGGTAGTTAAAAATGCACGTACTGCATATTGCAGGCAACTGTAGTTTTTTGGCTCGTTTTTGACTTTTTCAAATTTCTGCTTCAAATGGTCAAAAGTAACCTCCCGACTATCACTTTACAGGAGCGGGATACAATAAAAAATGGGGTTTTAGACGCCCATCTGAAACAGCTCCAATACAGTGTTTTGTAATTTATACTTCTCAGAAAGACCGACAAGACCACATTCCACTCTTTTCAAAAGTCATCAGCGTGTTTGCTGTGTATTTTAGAAGGTCTCAGAGTCTGACGAGCAATCGACAGCAAACAGGACTAAGTTTTATCGACAAGTAGCTCAATTTTATCAAGCTCAATTCGAAGATATTTCAAATTAAATTGGTGTCAAAAAATGAAAAAACTGAGATTTGGTAATTTTTTTAAAACTCTTGACGTTGCAGTACTTTGGATTTGAAAAGGGCAAATTGCTCGAAAACGCCTCTATCATCCTCAAGTTGCTGGATACGCAATATGCAATGACTGTTCGTGTTTTAAAGACATCACCACTATGGTAATCATTTTTGTTCCGTTTTCAATTAAAATAAATCTAACTTCAAACCCAGTTGATTGCCCCGTTTTACAGACCATTTTAAATAACTTTCAACAATTGATTGGACTTGTTCCAACTTTTAGTTCTAATATGGAATTAAATATAAGTCTTTCAAGCTTCTTAAATTAAATACACTAATAATAAATTCAAAAAATTTCAAATTATGTTCATCAGATTCAAGAATGTACTTTAGGACACTGATCTACTCACATTTAACAAAAGATTTAGACTTGAATTCTAAAAAAATATATAGATAAGGAGCCACTACTAACATTCTGTTGCCTTTTCATTATTTTGCGGTGTAAATTCAATTTGAGTTTTTGATGGGATCTAAGCTATTCATGAGGAGAAGTCGAGAAAGACGATATAGACCGATTGAAGAATCGAAAGAGTTTTGAAGGTTTATGCAAGTCAAAAAGTCGTTGTTTTGGCTTCCTTTTCCACTCCTAAAATTTTTGATGTTTCTAGCTATCATTTGGCACCTTTCAGTCCCTTAGTTCTTGTCATTTGTCAATAGTGGTGGTTTTAAAATTTATTACCAGTTTTGGCGGAAAACAATTTTGGGCATTCAAACAATATAAAGCTAGAGAAATGCATTTTATTGCAACATTCCCTGGTTCAAATCAAAACAAGGAAGTCATTCTCAATGGTGGTGGTGTTCCCGCGGCCATATTTGTTTTCTCTTTTAACCTGATGTGTTCCTGATAATATTTTGCCGTTTCTTAGGGGTCCCTATCTAAAAGATTTCATTTATGCAGCACTTGTAATCATTTGGTTTCAAACTTCTTCGTAGATGACCTGGGGCTAAGTTTGTGTTACTGGAGGTCTTGAAAAAACTATTTGGGCGTCTAGATGATATATAGGGATGTACATTGACCTTTTTTTGCAAATCACATTTGTATTTTAAAACTTTGATAGTTTCATTTGACAAGTTCATTTGTCTAGTACATAACCTTATTTAAATTCAGGTAAAACAGCTCAATGCCTTTTAAAGATCGGGGGCCTTATTTACGATTGAGCAAACACATCATGATTAAATCAAGATAAATAAAACCTTTGGCGATTGTTGGCTCGTGCACGACAATTGAATTGGTATTGGATAAGTGTACAGTCGTAATTACAATTTCTGAAATTTTTCTGTTGAATATAATCAAACAAGAAATATAATGAAGGTATTATTGCAGAAAATACACTTGAGAACAGTTAAAGGACATTAAAAATCAAAATATTTGTTTTATTAAACGAATGAAGGAAGTAAACATGGATCTACAGATCGCCATATAATTATAGCTTTATAAAAACGTCATAATAAAAAATAAGGAAATATGTTCATAAGAATTAGAAACGTTTTCTTCAGGACGTTACACTACCAACGCTTAACAAAAAATTTAGTCAAAAATTCAAAAATTTGGAAAGGTGTATAAGAGATGGTAATAAAGAGCCAACCTTAACATTCTCTTGCGTATTTAATTTTTTTGGTGTAAGTTGCGATGAGATTGTGAAGAGACGTAAGTTTCGATTGAGATGAAACTGACTAAGACAATTCAAATTATTTGAGTAATATAAAGAGTCTTGGTTATTATTCAGGTCAAGAGTTCTTTGTTTAGAGTCTCTATTCCTCTAGTATTCTGTTTCATGTAATTGGCTATTATTGGCTGTCAATTTTCTCATTTTACAGACCATTTTTAATTTCTTTCAACAATTGATTGGACTTGTTCCATGTTTTTGTCTTAATATTGAAATAAATATAGTCTTTCAGTTGATGAATTCGTAAAAAGGTGACAATATATGTTCATCAGAATCAAGAACGTACTCTTAAGACAATAAAAATTTCAATTTTAACAACACATCTTGACCTGAGTTCTAAAAAAATACGCAGATAAGGTGTCTCCATTAAAATTCTGTTGAATTGTTGCCATTTTTGGTGATATTATCCTTAATTTCATTTGAGTTTTTGATTGGATGTAAGCTTCGCATGAGGAGAAGTTGGGACATTCGATATAGACCGATTGAAATTTCTCTGTTGAATATAATCAAACAAGAAAGATAATGAAGGTATTATTGCAGAAAATACACTTGAGAAAAGTTAAACGACATTAATAATCAAAATATTTGTTTTTTTAAACGAAAGAAGGAAGTAAACATGGATCTACAGATCGCCATATAATAATAGCTTTATAAAAACGTTATAATAAAAAACAAGGAAATATGTTCATCAGAATTAGAAACGTTCTCTTCAGGACGTTACACTACCAACGCTTAACTAAAAATTTAATCAAAAATTCAAGAAGTTAGAAAGGTGTGTAAGAGATGTTATTAAAGGGCCACCCTTAACATTCTCTTGCGTCTTTAATTTCTTTGGTGTAATTCGCAAGGAGATTGTGAAGAGACGTCAGTTTCGATTGACTTGAAACTGACGAAGACAATTCAAATTGTTTGAGAAATATAAAGGGTCTAGGTTATAATTCAGGTCAAGAGTTCTTTGTTTAGAGTCTCTATTCCTCTCGTATTCTGTTTCATGTTAGTGGCTATCATTGCCCGTCAATTCTCTCCTTTTAAAGACCATGTTTAAAATCTTTCAACAATTGAGTGGACTTGTTCCAATTTTTAGTCTTAATATGGAAATAAATAAAGACTTTAAGTCTGATTGAAATTGTAACACAAATGATGAAATCGTAAAAAGGTGGCAATATATGTTCAGCAGAATCAAGAACGTACTTTTAGGACAAAAAGTACTCAATTTTAACAACACATTTTGACCTGAGTTCTAAAAAAAACACGCAGATAAGGTGTCTCCATTAAAATTCTGTTGAATTGTTGCCATTTTTGGTGATATTATCCTTAATTTCATTTGAGTTTTTGATTGGATGTAAGCTTCGCATGAGGAGAAGTTGGGACATTCGATATAGACCGATTGAAATTTCTCTGTTGAATATAATCAAACAAGAAAGATAATGAAGGTATTATTGCAGAAAATACACTTGAGAAAAGTTAAACGACATTAATAATCAAAATATTTGTTTTTTTAAACGAAAGAAGGAAGTAAACATGGATCTACAGATCGCCATATAATAATAGCTTTATAAAAACGTTATAATAAAAAACAAGGAAATATGTTCATCAGAATTAGAAACGTTCTCTTCAGGACGTTACACTACCAACGCTTAACTAAAAATTTAATCAAAAATTCAAAAAGTTAGAAAGGTGTGTAAGAGATGTTATTAAAGGGCCACCCTTAACATTCTCTTGCGTTTTTAATTTCTTTGGTGTAATTCGCAATGAGATTGTGAAGAGACGTCAGTTTCGATTGACTTGAAACTGACGAAGACAATTCAAATTGTTTGAGAAATATAAAGGGTCTAGGTTATAATTCAGGTCAAGAGTTCTTTGTTTAGAGTCTCTATTCCTCTCGTATTCTGTTTCATGTTAGTGGCTATCATTGCCCGTCAATTCTCTCCTTTTAAAGACCATGTTTAAAATCTTTCAACAATTGAGTGGACTTGTTCCAATTTTTAGTCTTAATATGGAAATAAATAAAGACTTTAAGTCTGATTGAAATTGTAACACAAATGATGAAATCGTAAAAAGGTGGCAATATATGTTCAGCAGAATCAAGAACGTACTTTTAGGACAAAAAGTACTCAATTTTAACAACACATTTTGACCTGGGTTCTAAAAAAAACACGCAGATAAGGTGCCTTCATTAAAATTCTGTTGCGTTGTTGCCATTTTTGTTGGTATTTCCCTTTATTCAATTTGAGTTTTTGATGGGATGTAAGCTTGGCATGAGGAGAGGTTGGGACATTCGATATAGACCGATTGAAATTTTTCTGTCGAATTCAATCAAACAAGAAAGATAATGAAGGTATTATTGCAGAAAATACACTTGAGAAAAGTTAAACGACATTAATAATCAAAATATTTGTTTTATTAAACGAAAGAAGGAAGTAAACATGGATCTACAGATCGCCATATAATTATAGCTTTATGAAAACGTCATAAAAAACAAGGAATTATTTTCATCAGAATTAGAAACGTTCTCTTCAGGACGTTACACTACCAACGCCAAACAAAAAATTTAATCAAAAATTCAAAAAGTTAGAAAGGTGTGTAAGAGATGTTATTAAAGGGCCACCCTTAACATTCTCTTGCGTTTTTAATTCCTTTGGTGTAATTCGCAATGAGATTGTGAAGAGACGTCAGTTTCGATTGACATGAAACTGACGAAGACAATTCAAATTGTTTGAGAAATATAAAGGGTCTAGGTTATAATTCAGGTCAAGAGTTCTTTGTTTAGAGTCTCTATTCCTCTCGTATTCTGTTTCATGTTAGTGGCTATCATTGCCCGTCAATTCTCTGCTTTTAAAGACCATGTTTAAAATCTTTCAACAATTGAGTGGACTTGTTCCAATTTTTAGTCTTAATATGGAAATAAATAAAGACTTTAAGTCTGATTGAAATTGTAACACAAATGATGAAATCGTAAAAAGGTGGCAATATATGTTCAGCAGAATCAAGAACGTACTTTTAGGACAAAAAAGTACTCAATTTTAACAACACATTTTGACCTGAGTTCTAAAAAAAACACGCAGATAAGGTGTCTCCATTAAAATTCTGTTGAATTGTTGCCATTTTTGGTGATATTATCCTTAATTTCATTTGAGTTTTTGATTGGATGTAAGCTTCGCATGAGGAGAAGTTGGGACATTCGATATAGACCGATTGAAATTTCTCTGTTGAATATAATCAAACAAGAAAGATAATGAAGGTATTATTGCAGAAAATACACTTGAGAAAAGTTAAACGACATTAATAATCAAAATATTTGTTTTTTTAAACGAAAGAAGGAAGTAAACATGGATCTACAGATCGCCATATAATAATAGCTTTATAAAAACGTCATAATAAAAAACAAGGAAATATGTTCATCAGAATTAGAAACGTTCTCTTCAGGACGTTACACTACCAACGCTTAACTAAAAATTTAATCAAAAATTCAAAAAGTTAGAAAGGTGTGTAAGAGATGTTATTAAAGGGCCACCCTTAACATTCTCTTGCGTTTTTAATTTCTTTGGTGTAATTCGCAATGAGATTGTGAAGAGACGTCAGTTTCGATTCACTTGAAACTGACGAAGACAATTCAAATTGTTTGAGAAATATAAAGGGTCTAGGTTATAATTCAGGTCAAGAGTTCTTTGTTTAGAGTCTCTATTCCTCTCGTATTCTGTTTCATGTTAGTGGCTATCATTGCCCGTCAATTCTCTCCTTTTAAAGACCATGTTTAAAATCTTTCAACAATTGAGTGGACTTGTTCCAATTTTTAGTCTTAATATGGAAATAAATAAAGACTTTAAGTCTGATTGAAATTGTAACACAAATGATGAAATCGTAAAAAGGTGGCAATATATGTTCAGCAGAATCAAGAACGTACTTTTAGGACAAAAAGTACTGAATTTTAACAACACATTTTGACCTGAGTTCTAAAAAAAAACACGCAGATAAGGTGCCTTCATTAAAATTCTGTTGCGTTGTTGCCATTTTTGTTGGTATTTCCCTTTATTCAATTTGAGTTTTTGATGGGATGTAAGCTTCGCATGAGGAGAGGTTGGGACATTCAATATAGACCGATTGAAATTTTTCTGTTGATTTCAATCAAACAAGAAAGATAATGAAGGTATTATTGCAGAAAATACACTTGAGAAAAGTTAAACGACATTAATAATCAAAATATTTGTTTTATTAAACGAAAGAAGGAAGTAAACATGGATCTACAGATCGCCATATAATTATAGCTTTATGAAAACGTCATAAAAAAAAACAAGGAATTATTTTCATCAGAATTAGAAACGTTCTCTTCAGGACGTTACACTACCAACGCCAAACAAAAAATTTAATCAAAAATTCAAAAAGTTAGAAAGGTGTGTAAGAGATGTTATTAAAGGGCCACCCTTAACATTCTCTTGCGTTTTTAATTCCTTTGGTGTAATTCGCAATGAGATTGTGAAGAGACGTCAGTTTCGATTGACATGAAACTGACGAAGACAATTCAAATTGTTTGAGAAATAAAGGGTCTAGGTTATTATTCAGGTCAAGAGCTCTTTGTTTAGAGTCTCTATTCCTCTCGTATTCTGTTTCATGTTAGTGGCTATCATTGGCCGTCAATTCTCTCCTTTTAAAGACCATGTTTAAAATCTTTCAACAATTCAGTGGACTTGTTCCAATTTTTAGTCTTAATATGGAAATAAATAAAGACTTTCAGTCTGATTGAAATTGTAACACAATTGATGAAATCGTAAAAAGGTGGCAATATATGTTCAGCAGAATCAAGAACGTACTTCAGGACAAAAAATACTCAATTTTAACAACACATTTTGACCTGAGTTCTAAAAAAACACGCAGATAAGGTGTCTTCATTAAAATTCTGTTGCGTTGTTGCCATTTTTGTTGATATTTCCCTTTATTCAATTTGAGTTTTTGATGGGATGGAATCTTCGCATGAGGAGAAGTTGAGAAAGACGAAATTGACCGATTGAAGAATTTAAATGGCTTTGGAGGTTTTATGCAATTCAAAAGTTCAATTTTTCGGTTTCCTGTTCCACTATTAAGTTTTCGAGGTTTTTAGCTATCATCTTGCACCTTTTCCGTCCCTAAATTTTGTCTTTTGTCAATAGGGTTGGATTTATAATTTATTACCAGTTTTGGCGGTAAAAATTTGTTGGCATTCAAATAATGCATTTTTATTGCAAGGTTTCCTGGTTCAAATCGACACACGGAAGTCATTCTCAATGGTGGTGGAGTTCCTGTGGCCAAAAAAAAGGGTTTAGGTTGTTTTGCAGGTCAAGAGTTATATGTTTCGAGTCTCTCTTCCTCTCGTATCCTGTGTCATGTTAGTCATTTCTATTAGTAATCTTTTGTTTTTATCAGAAAGGGTGGTTTTATTAGTAATCTTTTGTTTTTATCATTTTTATTAGTAATCTTTTGTTTTTATCAGAAAGGGTGGTTTTAAAAAATTTTGCAACCTTCGGCTGTCATTAATATTCTGCTCTATATTTTGATGCTGAAAAAATACCATAATGAAAGAATTTTGGAGCAAACAACCGTACAAGGCATTGCTAAACGGTGATTGCATTTTTCTTGTCAATTTTATTTCAAACAACTTGATGTGTGCCTGACGATTTTTTTGACCAATTGTCAGGGCCCATTTCCAAGATTTCATGTTTTGCAGTTCTTAGCCGTTCGGTTTCAGTTTTGTTCATTAAGAACCCGGGACCTATTTTGTATCTCTGTTGATGTTGAAAAATGGATGAGGTACTCTAGATGCTATATGGAGCTATGTTTTGTCTTTTTGTGAGACGCACTTTTGTCTTGTAAAATTTTGACCATTTCTTTGAAAGTGTTTTTCTCATACATAGCGTAGCTAACCCCGGTTTTTGTACTATCAGCATCAAAGACGATGCATATGGAGGCTAGGAGTTTGACTTCGATGTGCATTTGTTGTCTCCAAAGTGAATTTGACATGGAAACAAGGTAGTTAAAAATGCACGTACTGCATATTGCAGGCAACTGTAGTTTTTTGGCTCGTTTTTGACTTTTTCAAATTTCTGCTTCAAATGGTCAAAAGTAACCTCCCGACTATCACTTTACAGGAGCGGGATACAATAAAAAATGGGGTTTTAGACGCCCATCTGAAACAGCTCCAATACAGTGTTTTGTAATTTATACTTCTCAGAAAGACCGACAAGACCACATTCCACTCTTTTCAAAAGTCATCAGCGTGTTTGCTGTGTATTTTAGAAGGTCTCAGAGTCTGACGAGCAATCGACAGCAAACAGGACTAAGTTTTATCGACAAGTAGCTCAATTTTATCAAGCTCAATTCGAAGATATTTCAAATTAAATTGGTGTCAAAAAATGAAAAAACTGAGATTTGGTAATTTTTTTAAAACTCTTGACGTTGCAGTACTTTGGATTAGAAAAGGGCAAATTGCTCGAAAACGCCTCTATCATCCTCAAGTTGCTGGATACGCAATATGCAATGGCAGTTCGTGTTTTAAAGACATCACCACTATGGTAATCATTTTTGTTCCGTTTTCAATTAAAATAAATCTAACTTCAAACCCAGTTGATTGCCCCGTTTTACAGACCATTTTAAATAACTTTCAACAATTGATTGGACTTGTTTCAACTTTTAGTTCTAATATGGAAGTAAATATAAGTCTTTCAATCTCCTTAAATTAAATACACTAACGATAAATTCAAAAAAAATTTCAAATTATGTTCATCAGATTCAAGAATGTACTTTAGTTCACTGATCTACTCACATTCAATAAAATATTTAGACATGAATTCTAAAAAATATATAGATATGGAGCCACTACTAACATTCTGTTGCGGTGTAAATTCAAATTGAGTTTTTGATGGGATCTAAGCTATTCATGAGGAGAAGTCGAGAAAGACGATATAGACCAATTGAAGAATCGAAACAGTTTTGAAGGTTTATGCAAGTCAAAAATTGGTTGTTTTGGCTTCCCTTTTCACTCCTAAAAATTTTGATGTTTGTAGCTATCATTTGGCACCTTTCCGTCCCTAAGTTTTTGTCTTTTTTCAATAGGGGTGGTTTTAAAATTTATTACCACTTTTGGCGGAAAACAGTTTTGGGCATTCAAACAATATAAAACTAGAGAAATGCATTTTATTGCAACATTCCCTGGTTCAAATTAAAACACGGAAGTCATTCTCAAAGGTGGTGGGGTTCCTGTGGCCATATTTGTTTTTTCACATTCTGATGTGTTCCTGATAGTATTTTGGCCGTTTCTTAGTGTTCCCTATCTAAAAGATTTCATGTGTGCAGCACTTGTAATCATTTGTTTTCAAACTTCTTCGTAGATAACTTGGGGCTAAGTTTGTGTTACTGGAGGTCTTGAAAAAACTATTTGGGCGTCTAGATGATATATAGGGATGTACATTGACCTTTTTTTGCAAATCACTTTCGTATATTAAAACTTTGATAGTTTCATTTGAAAAGTTCATTTGGCTAGTACATAGCCTTATTTAAATTCAGTTAAAAAATCTTCAGCTCAATGCCTTTTAAAGATCGGGGGCCTTATTTACGATTGAGCAAACACATCATGATTAAATCAAGATAATTAAAACTTTTGGCGAATGTTGTCTCTTGCACGACAATTGAATTGGTATTGGATAAGTGTACAGTCGTAATTACAATTTCTGAAACTTCTCTGTTGAATATAATCAAACAAGAAAGATAATGAAGGTATTATTGCAGAAAATACACTTGAGAAAAGTGAAAGGACATTAATAATCAAAATATTTGTTTTATTAAACGAAAGAAGGATGTAAACATGGTTCTACAGATCGCCATAAAATTCTAGCTTTAATAAAAAGGTCATGATAAAAAACCGGTAAATATGTTAATCAGAATTAGAACCGTGTTCTTCAGGATGTTGCACTACCAACGCCTAACAAAAAATTTAGTCAAAAATTCAAAAATTTGGTGTATAAGGTGTATAAGAGATGGTAATAAAGGGCCAACCTTAACACTCTTGCGTATTTAATTTTTTGGTGTAATTTGCGATGAGATTGTGAAGAGACGTAAGTTTTGATTGAGATGAACTGACGAAGACAATTCCATTTGTTTGAGTAATATAAAGGGTCTTGGTTATTATTCAGGTCAATAGTTCTTTGTTTAGAGTCTCTATTCCTCTAGTATTCTGTTTCATGTAAGTGGCTATTATTGGCTGTCAATTTTCTCCTTTTACAGACCATTTTTAATTTCTTTCAAGAATTGATTGGACTTGTTCCATGTTTTTGTCTTAGTATTGAAATAAATATAGTTTTTCAGTCTGATTGAAATTATATTACAAATGAAGAATTCGTAAAAGGTGGCAATATATGTTCATCAGAATCAAGAACGTACTCTTAGGACAATAAAATTTTCAAATTTAACAACACATCTTGACCTCAGTTCTAAAAAAACACGCAGATAAGGTGCCTCCATTAAAATTCTGTTGCGTTGTTGCCATTTTTGGTGATATTTCCCTTTACTCAATTTGAGTTCTTGATGGGATGGAAGGTTCGCATGAGGAGAAGTTGAGAAATACGAAATAGACCAATTGAAGAATCTAAATGGTTTTGGAGGTTTATGGAATTCAAAAGTTCATTGTTTCGGCTTCCTTTTCCATTCTTAAGATTTCTGATGTCTGTAGCTATCATTTTGCACATTTTCTGTCCCTAAGTTTTTGTCTTTTGTCAATAGGATTGGTTTTTTAATTTATTACCAGTTTTGGCGGAAAGAATTGTTGGGCATTCAAACAATATAAAGCTAAAAAAGGTATTTCTATTCCAACATTTGCCGGTTCAATTCGAAACACGGAACCATTGTCAATGGTGGTGGGGTTCCTGTGGCCATTTTCACTCAACCTGTTGTGTTCTTGATAATCTTTTGGCCGTTTGTCTAGAAAGTTTCATTTGTAACCATTTGGTTGCGAACTCACACCTAGATGACCTGGGGTTCCTTTTGTATCTCAGAAAGTCTTGAAAAAAGCATTTGGGCTTCTAGATGAAATATAGGGCTGTAACTTGACCCTTATGTGCAAATCAGATTTGTATTTTGAAATTTTGGTTATTTCATTTAAAAAGGCTCATTTTTCCTTGTACCTAGCGTTATGTGAATTCTGATAAAAAAAGAGTTCAGCTAAGTACGTTTTAACCATTGGCTGCCTTATTAACAATTGAGCAAACACATCATGTTTAACTCAAGATAAACAAAAATTCTGGTTCATGTTGGCACGTGCAGAACAATTGAATTGGTATTGGATAAAAGTACTGTCGTAGTTACAAAAACTGATAAAAATAGAGCCCTAATGAAAAAGTTATGGTAAAAAAAGGGGAAATATAATCATCAGAATTAGAACCGTGTTCTTGAGGACGTTAAACTACAAACGCTTAACAAAAAATTTAGTCAAAAATTCAAAAAAATTGAAAAGTTTATAGAAGATGTTAATAGGGGTACACCATTACCTTTCTCTTGCGTTCTTGTATTTTTTGGTGTAATTCGTTATGGTGTAAATTGTTGAAATCTTGAAGAGACGTAATTTTTTATTGAGAGGAAACTGACGAAAAAATTTCAAAATGATTGATTATTATAAATAGTTTCGGTTGTTATGCAGATCAAGAGTTCAATGTTTCGATTGTTTTTTCCTCTCGTATTCTGTGTTTTGCCAGTGACTATCATTGGGCCTCATTTTTATCCGTAACCTTTTGTTTTTATCGAAAAGTTGGTTTTAAAATTTTTTGCAACCTTCGGCTAACATAAATATTCTGCTCAATATACTGCTGCTCAAAAAATATTCTATTAAAAGGAATTTGGAGAAAATCAAGAGTGCAAAGCATGCTCATCGGAGATAGGATTTAACTGCTCAATTTTGTTTTTCAACGAACTTGATGTGTTTGTAACAATTTTTTTGACCGTTTGTCGGGGCCCATTTACAAGATTTCATGTTGGCATTAATTTTATCCGTGTGGCTTCAGTTTTGTTCATGGAGATTTTTTATCTTTGGAGATCTTGAAAAGTTCCCCAGGATTTCTTGATTCTATGTAAAGCTAAGTTTTGTCTTTTTGTGAGACGCTCCTTTGTGTTGTGAAGATTTGAACATTTCTTTGAATGTGTTCGTTTTTGTCATACCCGGTGTAGCTAGCCCCATTTTTTGTACTGTCAGCATCAATGAAAACGCATATGGGGGCTAGGAGTTTGATTTTGGTGTGCATTTGTTCTCTCAGAGTTGAATTTGACTTGGAAACATTGGAGTTAAAAAATATTTGAGACTAATCAAGGGCAAAATGCCCGACAAAGCCTCTACTATCCTCATGCTGCTGGATACGCAATGTGCAATGGCATTTCTTGTTTTAAAGACATCACCTCTATGATAAAAAAATTTTGCTCTGCTCCCGTTGTTCCGTGTTTAATTAAAATAAATGATGTTCAAACGCAATTGCTTGCCCTTTTACAGACCATTTTTCATATCTTTTAACAATTGATTGGACTTGTTCCAGTTTTTAGTCTTAATATGGAAATAAATATAGTCGTTTAGTCTGATTGAATTTATAAGACAAATTCGTAAAAAGGTGGCAATATATGTCCATCAGATCAAGAACGTACTTTTAGTACAATAAAATACTCAATTTTAACAACACATTTTGTCCTGAGTTCTAAAAAAAATACGCAGATAAGCTGTCTCCATTAAAATTCTGTTGAATTGTTGCCATTTTTGGTGATATTATCCTTAATTTCATTTGAGTTTTTGATGGGATGTAAGCTTCGCATGAGGAGAAGTTGGGACATTCGATATAGACCGATTGAAAAACGGTTTTGAAGGTTTATGCATGTCAAATGTTCATTGTTTTGGCATCCTATTCCACTCCTAACCTTTCTGATGTTTGTAGCTATCATTTGGAATCTTTTCTGAAGGTCGCTTGGTGATTAGTGTGGGGCTTAGTCTGGGGATTAGAATACAAAAAATTTTGACGGTGCAGCATTTCGGACTAATCAAGGGCAAAATGCCTACTAAAGCCTCTCCTACCTTCATGTTGCTGGATACGCAATGTGCAATGGCATTTCCTGTTTTGAAGATGGCAATTCGTGCAATGGTATCACCTCTATGATAATAAATTTGGCTCTGCTCCCGTTGTTCCATTTTTGATTAAAATAAAATTATGTCCAAACGCAATTGCTTGCTCTTTTACAGACCATTTTTATTATCTTTAAGCAATTTATTGGAGTTGTTCCAATTTCTAATCCTAATATGGCAGTAAAAATAAGTCTTTCAGTCTGCGTGAAATTTACGAAAAAAAAACAAATGATAAACTCATAAAAAGGGTGCCAAAATATTTTCATCAGAATCAAGAACGTAATTTAGGACTCTAAACTACTCACGTTTAACAACACGTTTTGACCTGAGTTCTAAAAAAGTACAGAAATAAGGCGCCTCTATTAATATTCTGCTGCATTGTCGCCATAATTGGTGATATTTCCCTGAATTCCATTTGAGTTTTTGATGTGATGGAAGCTTCGCATGAAGAGAAAATTAGAAAGACGAAATTGACCAATTGAGGAATCCAAAGGATTTTGGAGATTTATGCAATTCAAAAGTTCATTGTATCGGCTTTCTGTTCCTAAAATTTCTGATGTTTGTAGCTATCATTTTGCACCTTTTCTGTCCCTGAGTTTTTGTTTTTTTGTCAATAGGGTTGGTTTTTTAATTTATTACCAGTTTTGGCGGAAGAAATTTTTGGGCATTCAAACAATATAAAGCTAAAAAATGTATTTCTATTGCAACGTTTCCCGGCTCCAATCAAAACACGGAAGTCATACTCCATGGTGGAGGAGCTCCTGTGGCCATATTTGTTCTTGACTTAACCTAATGTGTTCTTGATAATGTTTTGGCCGTTTCTCAGGGGTCCCATCTAGAAGATGTTCAGCAGTTGTAATCATTTGTTTTCGAACTCACTCCTAAATGAGCTGAAGTTTACTTTGTATCAATGGATGTCTTGAAAAAAGCATTTGGGCGTCTAGATGATATATAGGGCTATAACTTGACCATTTTGTGCAAATAAAATTTGTATTTTGATATTTTGACTATTCCATTTAAAAAGGCTCATTTTTCTAATACATAGCGTTATATAAATTTTGAGAAAGACGATAAAGACCGATTGAAGAATCTAAAGGGTTTTAGAGTTTTATGCAAGTCAAAAAATTTTTTTGGCTTCCTGTTCCACACTTAAAACTTCTGATGTTTGTAGCTATCAATTGGCATATTTCTGTCGCTAAGTTCTTGTCTTTTGTCAAAAGGGGTGGTTTTAAAGTTAATTACCAGTTTTGGCGGTAAGTGTTTTTGGTCATTCAAACACAATACAGCTAAGGAACTGCACTTTTATTGCAGTGTTTCCAAGATCAAATAAAAAATGGAAGTCATTCTAAATGGTGATTGAGTTTTTTTGGCCATACTTGTTCTTCTTTTAACCTGATATGTTCTAGATAATTTTTTGACCGTTTCATAGGGGTCCCAACTACAAGATTTCATGTGTGCAGCACTTTTAACTATTTGGTTGCGAACTCACTCCTAGGTGACCTGGGGTTCCTTTTGTATCACAGGCGGTCTTGAAAAAAGCATTTGGGCTTCTAGATGATATATAGGGCTGTAACTTGACCCTTATGTGCAAATCAAATTTGTATTTTGAAATTTTGGTTATTTCATTTAAAAAGGCTCATTTTTCCTTGTACCTAGCGTTATGTGAATTCTGGTAAAAAGTTTTCAGCTCAGTACGTTTTAACCATTGCCGGCTTTATTTACAAGTGAGCAAACACATCATGATTAACTGAAGATAAGCAAAAATTCTGGTTCATGTTTGCACGTGCAGGACAATTGAATTCGTATTGGATAAAAGTACAGTCGTAGTCACTAAAACTGATAAAAAAAAGAACCCTAATGAAAAGGTCATGGTAAAAAAAGGGGGAAATATAATCATCAGAATTAGAACCGTTTTCTTGAGGACATTAAACTACCAACGCTTAACAAAAAATTTAGACAAAATTTCAAAAAATTTGAAAGGTTTATAGAAGATGTTAATAGGGGTACAACATTAACTTTCTCTTGCGCTCTTGTGTTTTTTGGTGTAATTCGTTATGGTGTAAATTGTTGAAATCTTGTAGAGACGTAATTTTTTATTGAGAAGAAGCTTACAAAAAAATTTCAATTGATTGATTATTATAAATAATTTAGGTTGTTATGCAGATCAAGAGTTCATTGTTTCGATTATTTTTTGCGCTCGCATTCTGTGTTTTTCCAGCGACTATCATTGGGCCTCATTTTTATCCGTAATCTTTTGTTTTTATCAAAATGAGGTTTTAAAATTTTTTGCAACCTTCGGCTGACATAAATATTCTGCTCAATATACTACTGCTCGAAAAATATTCTGTTAAAAGGTATTTGGAGAAAATCAAGAGTACAAAACTTGCTCAACGAAGATAGGATTTAACTGCTCAATTTTGTTTTTCAACGAACTTGATGTGTTTTTAACAATTTTTTTGACCGTTTGTCAGGGCCCATTTACAAGATTTCATGTTGGCATTATTTTTATCCGTTTGGCTTCAGTTGTGTTCATGGAGATTTTTTATCTTTGGAGATCTTGAAAATTTCCCCAGGATTTCTTGATGCGATGTAAAGCTACGTTTTGTCTTTTTGTGAGACGCTCCTTTGTGTTGTGAAGATTTGAACATATCTTTGAAAGTGTTCGTACTTCACATACACGGCGTATCTAGCCCCATTCTTTGTACTGTCAGCATCAATGAATATGCATATGGGGGCTAGGAGTTTGACTTTGGTGTGCATTTGTTCTCTCAGAGGTGAATTTGATTTGGAAACAATGGAGTTAAAAAAATGCTCGTTGCAGTATTTGGGACTAATCAAGGGCAAAATGCCCGACAAAGCCTCTACTATCCTCATGCTGCTGGATACGAAATGTGCAATGGCATTTCGTGTTTTGAAGACATCACCTCAATGATGATAAATTTTGTTCTGCTCACGTTGTTCCGTTTTTAATTAAAATAAAATTATGTTCAAACAAAATTGCTTGCACTTTCACAGACCATTTTTAATATCTTTAAACAATTGATTGGACTTGTTCCAGTTTTTAGTCCTAATATGGAAATAAATATAGTCTTTCAGTCTGATTGAAATTATAAGACAAATGATGAATTCGTAAAAAGATGGCAATATATGTTCATCAGAATCAAGAACGTACTTTTAGGACAATAAAATACTCAATTTTAACAAAACATTTTGACCTGAGTTCTAAAAATATACGCAGATAAAGTGTCTCCATTAATGTTCTGTTGCGTTGCTGCCATTTTTGGTGATATTTTTCTTAATTCCAATTGAGTTTTTGATGGGATGTAAGCTTCGTATGAGGAGAAGTTGGGACATTCGATATAGACCGATTGAAGAATCTAAACGGTTTTGGAGGTTTCTGCAGGACAAATGTTCATTGTTTCGGCTCTCTATTCCACTCCTAACTTTTCTGATGTTTTTTGCTGTTATTTGGCATCTTTTCTGTAGGTCGTTGGTGATTAGTGTGGGTATTAGTCTGGGGATTAGAATACAAAAAATTTTGACGGTGCAGCACTTCGGACTAATCAAGGGCAAATTGCCTACTAAAGCTTCTCCTATCTTCATGTTGCTGGATACGCAATGTGCAATGGCATTTCGTGTTTTGAAGACATCACCTCCATGATAATAAATTTTGCTCTGCTCCCGTTGTTCCGTTTTTGATTAAAATAAAATTATGTTCAAACGTAATTGCTTGCTCTTTTACAGACCATTTTTAATATCTTTAAGCAATTGATTGGACTTGTTCCATTTTCTAATCCTAAATGGCAGTAAATATAAGTCTTTCAGTCTGCGTGAAATTTACGAAAAAAAACAAATGATAAACTCATAAAAAAGGGTACCGAAATATATTCATCAGAATCAAATAATTTAGGACTCCAAACTACTCACGTTTAACAACACGTTTTGACCTGAGTTCTAAAAAAGTACAGAGATAAGGTGCCTCTATTAAAATTTTGCTGCATTGTCGCCATTTTTGGTGATATTTTCCTTAACTCCATTTGAGTTTTTGATGGGATGGAAGCTTCGCCTGAAGAGAAAATTAGAAAGACGAAATTGACCAATTGAGGAATCTAAATGGATTTGGAGGTTTATGAAATTCAAAAGTTCATTGTGCCGGCTTTCTGTTCCTAAAATTTCTGATGTTTGTAGCTATCATTTTGCACCTTTTCTATCCCCAAGTTTTTGTTTTTTGATCTTCAACGGATTTGATATGTTTTTGATTATTTTTTTATTGTTTGTCAGGGCCCATTAACAATATTACATGTTCGCATTGCTTATAGCTGTTTGGCTTCAGTATTGTTCTTGGGTAACCTGGGGCTTATTTTGTCTCTCTGGGGATCTTGAAAAGTGCATTCCGCAGTCTCCATGCTATATAGAGGCTCTATTTCGTCTTTTTGTGAGACGCACTTTTGTAATGTGAAGTTTTGACCTTTTCTTTGAAGGTGTTCGTTTTTCTCATACATAGCGTAGCTAACCCCGGTTTTTGTACTATCAGCATCAATGAAGATGCATAGGGAGTCTAGGGGATTAACATCAATAAGCATTTGTTGTCTCAAATTGAATCTGACATAGAAACAATCTAGTTAAAAAATGCACCATTTGCACTTTGCAATTATTTGTAGTTTTCGGCTTGTTTTTGACTTTTTCGAATATCTGCTTCAAATGATCAAAAAGAACCTCCAGACCATCAGTACACACAAGCGAGATACATACGAAAATGGAGTTTTAAAGGCACATCTGAAACAGCTCCAATATTTTTTTTGTAAACTATACTTCTCAGAGAGACAATCAAGACCACAACCCAGTCTTTATAAAATTAACGAGCGTATTTGGTAGTGTAGTTTAGAAAGTCTCAGGATCTGAAGAGCAATCGATAGCAAACAGGACTAGATTCTATTAACAAGTTCTCGTTCTAGCTCAATTTGAAGATATTTCAATTTAAATTGGTAAAGATGGGAACAAAAAAGAAAACCGAGACTTCTGGTAACTTCTACAAAAAATTTTGACGGTGCAGCACTTCGGACTAATCAAGGGAAAATTGCCTACCAAAACTTCTCCTATCTTCATGTTGCTGGATACGCAATGTGCAATGGCAGCTCGTGTTTTAAAGACATCCCTCTATGGTAATAAACTTTGCTCTACTCCAGTTGTTCCGTTTTTAATTAAAATGAAATTATAGTCAAACGCAATTGCTTGCCCCTTTTACAGACCATTTACAATATTTTTCAACAATTGATTGGATTTTTTCTTTCAGTCTGACTGAAAACATAAGAGAAAAGATGAATTCGTAACAAGGTGGCAATATGAGTTCATCAGAATCAAGAACGTACTTTTAGGACAATAAAAATACTCAAATTTAACAACACATTTTGAACTGAGTTCTAAAATAGTACGCATTTAAGGTGTCTCCATTAAATATCTGTTGCGATGTTAACATTTTTGGTGATATTTCCCTTAATTCCAATTGAGGTTTTGATGCGATCTAAGATTGGCAATAGGAGAAGTTGGGACAGAAGATATAAACCGATTGAAGAATCTAAACGGTTTTGGAGGTTTATGCAGGTCAAAAATTCATTATTTCGGCTTTCTATTCCATTCCTAGCTTTTCTGATGTTTGTAGCTTTCATTTGGCATCTTTGATGTACCTAATTTTTTTTCGTTTGTCAATAGGGGTGGGTTTAAAGTTCGTTACGAGTTTCGGCGGTAAGAGTTTTTTTGGCTTTCAAACAAAATACAGCTAAAGAAATGTGTTTCTATTGCAAGGTTTCATGATTAAAATAAAAAAAAACGGAAGTCATTCTCAATGGTGGTTGTTTTTTTGGCAATATTTGTTTTTCAATTCACCTGATTTGATCTTGATAACTTTTTGACCATTTCTTAGGGGTCCCGTTTACCAGATTTATTGTGTGCAGCACTTTTAACCATTTGGTTTCGAACTCGCTCCTAGGTCACCTGGGGATTAGTTTGATTCACTGGAGGTCATGAAAAAAACTTTTGGGTGTCTATTTTTGAATTTTAAGTTTTCGATATTTTCGTTTGAATTGGTTCATTTTTCTAATATTTACTCGAACTTTCTGCTATCTGCATCAAAGAATAGGCAATTCTGGCTTTTGATTTTTATTCATTCGTTTACAATTTTCAGCTTAGTACGTTTCAAGGATCGGGGGCCTTATTTACAATTGAGCAAACACATCAAGATTGACTCAAGATAAACAAAACTTCTGGGAACTGTTAGCACGCGCAGCACAATTGAATTGGTATTAGATAAGTGTTTAGTCTTGTTTACGAAAACGCGCATAGCGCTTTCCGAAAATTATTTTTTGAATATAATCAAATAATTAAGATAACAAAAATTTTATTACAGAAAAATTTCTTGAGAAATTTTACAGGACATAGTAAATTAAACGATAGAAGGAAGTAATTATGGGTCTACACATTATCAAATTTTATACATATTGTAAATTTATAGCACTAATATAAAAGTTCACGGTAACAAAGGGGGAAATATGTTCATCAAAATTAGAAACGCGTTCTTCAGGACGATACACTTCCAACGTTTAACAAAGATTTTAGTCAAAAAATTGGAAAGGTGTATGATGAAGATGTTAATTAACTAGAACAAAAAGTATATGGATAAGGCATCGCTATTACCATTCTGCTGCGTTTTTTCCAGTTTTGGAGTGAATTGAATTTGAGTTTCTGCTGGGATGTAAGCTTCGCTTGACAAGATTTTGAGAAAGACGGTAAAGACCGATTGAAGAATCTAAAGGGTTTTGGAGTTTTATGCAAGTCCAAAAAATCATTTTTTAGCTTCCTGTTCCACTCTTAAAATTTCTGATTTTTGTAGCTATCAATTGGCATCTTTTCGGTCGCTAAGTTCTTGTCCTTTGTCGATAGAGGATGGTTTTAAAGTTAATTACCAGTTTTGGCGGTAAGTGTTTTTGGTCATTCAAACACAATACAGCTAAGGAACTGCATTTTTTTTGCAGTGTTTCCAAGATCAAATAAAAAAAGAAGAAATTCTAAATGATGATTGAGTTTTTTTGGCCATACTTTTTCTTCTCTTAACCTGATATGTTCTTGATAATTTTTTGACCGTTTCATGGGGGTCCCAACTACAAGATTTTATGTGTGCAGCACTTTTGGTTTCGAACTCTATCCTAGGTAACCTGGGTCTTAATCCTAAAAAAATGTTTTCCGGCCTCTAGATTTTATATAGGGCTATAATTTTTCTTTCTGGTAAACTCGATTTTGTGTTGTAAAGTTTTGAGCACTTCCTTGAAAGTGTTCGTTTTTCTCATACATAGCGTGGATAGCCCTGGTTTTTGTACTATCAGCATCAATGACAGTGCATATGGAGGCTATGAGTTTGATTAAAATGTGCATTAGTTGTCTCTAATGTAAATTTGACTGGGTGATATTGTAGTTAAAGAAACTGCACGTACAGCATTTTGCAGTTATTTGTAGTTTTTTGGCTTGTTTTTTGACTTAAAGACAATCAGTACACTCAAGCGCAATACCTAAACAAATGCGGTTTTACAGGCACATCTGAAAAAGCTTCAATATATTTTTTGTATGTTGTACTTCTCAGAAAGACAATCAAGAAAAAATCCCAGTTTTTGAAAAACTTGTGATCGTGTTTGGTAGTGTATTCTAGAAGGTCTTAGATTCTAAAGGGCAATCACTGAGCAAACAGTAACCGAAATTATTGACAAGCTCTCGTTCCTGCTCAATTTGAAAATATTTCAATTTAGATTGGTACCAAAAATTGAGAAAACTGAGCCTTTTGGTATTTTTTTACAAAAGTTCTTGCAGTACTTCGGAATAAATAAGGGCAAATTGTCTTTCATTTCCTCTAATCATTTTTTTGTTTATGATTCCCATCGTGCTAAGACACTTTGTGTGCGAAGGTGTGTGCGAAGGTGAATAATTGCGTGCAACAGTTAGCCATGATACCTTATTTCTAACTCAAAGCGTTTTTGCAAATTTAATTTGATTGTGGTTGCTTCGAGTACTTGCTCCCAAATTTTGTTCTATATCATCTTTGTCACTTAATTTGGTTCTGTCTGTTTTTTTGTACCAGTTGGTTTTACAGGACAGCGGAGTTTTTCTGATTTTGCAGTATTTTCAAAGCTATCTAACAAAACTGGCTCGGGAGATATTGTCTGATGTATATGATGGCAAATATAATGGTGAACATTGTTCGGTTCCCCTGTTGACTTTGCTGATTTGAGCGCAAGTACTGACACAATCAAAGAAAAAGAGACTAACATTGGTGCGACAGAAATTCCGTTTTAAGAAACAGTAATGCCTCCAATGTGATTTTGACTAGCGAACATTGTAGACAAAGAGTGCTCCTAATGCATTTTGAAGTTAATTGTAGCTCCTTGCAGTGTTTCTGAACTTTTCGGATTTGTGCTTCAGGGGGTCAAATGGTATCTCCAAACTACCAGTGCACTCAAGGATGATATCTACAAATGGAGTTTTACATGCACATCTGAAAAACTTGAAAATATTTTTTTTGTATGTAATATTTTTCAGAAAGACAATCAAGACCACATCCCAGTCTTTGAAAAGTTCATGAGCGTTTTTGTTGGTGTAGTTTAGACAGTCCTAGGGTCTAAAGAGCAACCGATAGCTAACAGTGCCCAAAAATATCGACAAGTTCTCGTTCGTGCTCAATTGGAAGATTATTGAATTTAGATTTGTAGCCAAAGTTGAGAAACCTGAGCCTTTTGTTTATTTTTACAAAAATTCTTGACGATGCAGTACAGTCGAGTAATTAAGGGCAAATTGCCTTGCAACTACCCTTCTCACTCTCTTGTTTATGATTTGCAATGTTTTCAAACACTTCAACTCCTACAGATTAATCACGTTTTGAAAAAAAAGTAATGTTTATGATTGTGAGTTGTAGCGTGCAACACTTGGCCAAGATTCTGTATTTCTCACTCATAGCGTTTTTGCATATTTGAAATGATTTTGGTTGCTTCGAATACTTGCTCCTGGTCGCCGCTCTATATCTTTTTTATCATTTATTGTGGTTCTCTCTGTCTTTATTGTACCAGTAGGTTTTTAGAGGACACTGAAATTTTTTATGATGTTAATATATTGTCAAAGCTATCTAACAAAACCGGCTCGAGAGGTATTGTTTGATGTACACACTGGCAATATACTAGTGTAGAATAATTGGTACCCCTGGTAACTTTGATTATATGTGGGGTTCTGGCACTGTCAATGAAAAAAGGACTAATACTGGCGCGGCAGAAGTTCCATTTCAAGAAACAGTAATGGCTCCAATGTGATTTTGACAGGGGAACATTGTAGACAAAAAATGCTCTTCATGCCTTTTGAAGTTATTTGTAGCTTTTTGGTGTTGTTTTGACTTTTTCAAATTTGTGCTTCAGGTGGTCAAATGGAATCTCCAGACTACCAGTACACTCAAGGACGATACCTATACAAATGGAGTTTTACAGGGACATCTGAAAAAATACAACATTTTTTTTTATAAAATACTTCTCAGAAAGACCATCAATACCTCCTCCCAGTCTTGAGCGTATTTCATGAGCGTATTTGGTATTGTAGTTAAGAAGTTCTTGGAGTCTAAAGAGCAATCAATAGTGAACAATACCCGCAATTAACAACAAATTCTGTTTGGTAGCAAAGCTTGAGATAACTGAGCCTTTTTTGTAAATTTTACAAAAGTTATTGGCACTGCAGTACTTCGTAGTCATCATGATTCTTGGTCAAATTATCCTCTACTTTCCTCTACTTATTTTTCTTGTATCTGATATTCAATGCGCAAGAAAATTTGCTAAGGATGCCACATCTAATGTAGAAAAAATTAAATTACTTTCTACTTTTTTGTTCGTAAATTTTTTCATTGAATGGTGTGGTCTCAACATTGACACTCAAAAGAATAGAGTGATACAGGCACATTTGAAGAAATTTCAATATTTTGTTTTAAAATACTCAAACTAATCAAGGGCACGCTGCTTCTACTATCCTTGAGTTGCTATATCTTTAAAGTACAACAGAGTTTTCAGTGTAAAGGATATCACCTCTATGGTAGAAAAGTTTCCTCCAATTTTTCAAACTTAAATTAAAACAATATTCTTTTAAACCAAACTTCTTGATATTTTACTGACTTCAGGGTGCTCCTCTGCTATTTCGTGTTGAGTAATTTTCAAATCTTTCAAGAATTGGCTTGAATTGTCTGTTTATCGTCTTCATTTCACAATTTTTCATGGATATTAACTTTCATTTTTTGTCGCTAATAATGAAGTAAAAACAATTCGCGCAGTCTCCTTGAAACACTAATGACAAATTCATGAAAATGGGTCGGAAATTGTTTCATAAGAATCAAGAACGCACTTTAAGACGCTAAACTACTCACATTTAACAAAGTAATTAGACACAAATTTTAAAAACACATAGATTGAGATATTAATAAGCGGCCACTTTTAACATTCTGTTGCGTTTTCGCCACTTTTGGTGTAAATTCATTCGAAATTTTAGAGGATTGTCAGCTTCGCATGAAGAAAAATTCAAGGAGACGAAAAATATTCATCAGAATCAAGAACGTAATTTAGGACTCTAAACTACTCACATTTCACAACACGTTTTGACCTGAGTTCTAAAAAAGTACAGAGATATTGTGCCTCTATTAAAATTCTGCTGCGTTGTTGCCATTTTTGGTGATATTTCTCCTAATTCCATTTGTGTTTTTGATGGGAGGGAAGCTTCGCATGAGGAGAAGATGAGACAGACGAAATTGACCAATTGAAAAATCGAAGTGGTTTTGGAGGTTTATGCGAATCAAAAATTCATTGTTTCGGCTTCCTGTTCCGTTCTTAAGGTTTCTGATGTTTGTACCTATCATTTTGCAGCTTTTCTGTCCCTAAGTTTTTGTCTTTTGTCAATAGGTTGATTTTTTAATTTATTACCGGTTTTGGCGAAAATAATTTTTGGGCATTCTTTTTATTGCAACGTTTCCTGGTTCCAATCAAAAGACGGAAGTCATACTCAATGGTGCTGGGGCTCCTGTGGCCATATTTGTTTTTCATCTAACCTGATGTGTTCTTGATAATATTTTGGCCGTTTGTCAGGAGTCCCATCTAAGAAACTTCATGTGTGCAGCACTTGTAATCATTTGTTTTCGAACTCACTCTTAATTGACCTGGGATTTAGTTTGTGTCACAGGAGGTTATGAAAAATGCAATTGGGCGTCTAGATGATATATAGTGCTATAATTTGACCTTTTTGTGCAAATCATTTTTGTATTTTGAAGTTTTGAAAATTTCATTCAAAAATGCTCATTTTTCTAATTCATAGCGTTATATGAATTCTGGTAAAAAAATTTTCTTTATTTACAATTGAGCAAACACATCATGATTAACTCAAGATAAACAGAAATTCTGCTTCATATTGGCACGTGCAGGACAATTGAATTGGTATTGGATAAAAATACAGTCGTATTTACAAAAACACTGCATTTTCTGAAAAATCTCCGTTGAATATATTGGAATAACAAAGATAACGAAGATATTATTACAGAAAATGCACTCGGGACAGTTTAAAGTACATTAATATACCAAATATTTGTTCTACTAAACTAATGAGGTAAGTAAATATGGGCCATAAATTTATAGTTCTAATAAAAAGGTCATGGTAAAAAAATGGGAAATCTAATCATCAGAATTAGAACCGTGTTCTTGAGGACGTTAAACTACCAACGCTTAACAAAAAATTTAGACAAAAATTCAAAAAAATTGTTAAGTTTATAGAAGATGTTGATAAAGGGTCATCTTTAAATTTCTCCTGCCTTTTTGTTTTTTATTGGTTTAAATCTTTTTGAAATCGTGAAGAGACGTAATTTTTGTTTGAGAAGAAACTGACAAAAACAATTCAATTTCATTGATTATTATAAAGGGTTTAGGTTGATATGCAGGTCAAGAGTTCATGGTTTCGATTCTTTTTTCCTCTCGTATTCTGTGTTTTGCCAGTGGCTATCATTGGGAGTCATTTTTTCCCGTAATTTTTTGTTTTTATCAAAAAGGTGGTTTTAAAAATTTTTGCAACCTTCGGCTGTCATAAATATTCTGCTCAATAATCTGCTTCTCAAAAAAACTCTACTGAAACGTTTTGGAGCGAATCAAGAGTACAAAAACATCGCTCAACGGCGATAGGATTTTTCTGGTCAATTTTGTTTTTCAACGGATTTGATGTGTTCCTGATGATTTTTTTGATCGTTTGTCAGGTACCAATTACAAGATTCCATGTTCGCATTACTTTTAGCTGTTTGGCTTCAAATTTGTTCTTGAGTAACCTGCGGTTTGTGTCTCTGGGGATCTTGAAAAGTGCATTAGGTAGTCTCGATGCTATATAGAGGCTATATTTTGCCTTTTTGTGAGCTGCACTTTTGTGTTTTGAAGCTTTGACCATTTCTTTGAAAGTGTTCGTTTTGCTCATACATAGCGTAGCTAGCCCCGGTTTTTGGTACTATCAGCATTAATGAAGATGCATAAGGAGGGTTGGAGTTTGATTTCAATGTGCATTTGTGTCTCCAAAGTGAATTTGACATGGAAACAATCTAGTTAAAAAATGCACTCACTGCATTTTGCAGTTATTTGTAGTTTTTTGGCTTGTTTTTGACTTCTTCAAATATCTGCTTCAAATGGTCAAAAGAAGCCTCCAGACCATCAGTACACACAAGCGAGATACATACAAAAATGAGGTTTTAGAGGCACATCTGAAAATTCTCAAATATATTTTTTTGTAAACCATATTTCTCATAGAGACAATCAAGACCACAACCAAGTCTTTATACAACTCATGAGCGTATTTGGAAGTGCAGTTTAGAAAGTGTCAGCGTCTGAAGAGCAATCAATAGCAAAGGGACTAGGTTTTATCAACAAGTTCTCATTCTAGCTCAATTTGAAGATCTTTCAATTTACATTGGTATCAAAAATTGAGAAAAAAAAAGAAAACTGAGACTTCTGGTAACTTCTACAAAAAATTTTGACGGTGCAGCACTTTGGACTAATCAGGGGCAAATTACCTAATAAAATTTATCCTACCTTCATGTTGCTGGAAACGCAATGTTCAATGGCAGCTCGTGTTTAATTAAAAGAAAATTATGTTCAAACGCAATTGCTTGCCCTTTTACAGACTATTTTTAATATCTTCCAACAATTGATTGCACTTGTTCCAGTTTTTAGTCTTAATATGGGAATTAAAATAGTCGTTCAGTCTGATCGAAATTATAACACAAATGATGGATTTATAAAAAGGTGGCAATATATGTTCATCAGAATCAAGAACGTTCTTTAAGGACAATAAAATACTCAAGGTTAACAACACATTTTGGACTGAGTTCTAAAAAAACACGCAGATAAGTTCTCACCATTAAAATTCTGTTGCATTGTTGCTATTTTTGGTGATGTTTTCCTTAATTCCAATTGAGTTTTTGATGGGGGAGAAGTTGGGACAGACGATATAGACCGCAGAAAGAATCTGAACGGTATTGGAGGTTTATGCAGGTCAAATGTTCATTGTTTCGGCTTCCTATTCCACTCCTAACATTTCTGATGTTTTAGCTATCATTTGGCATCTTTTCTGTAGTTCGTCCTGGGATTAGTTTGAATCACTGGAGGTCCTGAAAAAAAATTTTGGCGTCTAGATGATACATCTATTTTGAGCTATTGGTGCAAATCATTTTTTTATTTTAAAATTTTGATAATTTTGTTTGAATTGGCTCATTTTGCTAATATTTACTCGAAATTTTTTATTATCCGCATCAAAAAATGTGAATTTTCTGGCTTTTGATTTTTAATTCTTGGTTGACAATCTTCAGCTTAGTACGTTTCAATGATTGGGAGCATTTTTTACACATCAAGATTGACTCAAGATAAACAAAACTCATGGCAACGGTTGGCACGCGCAGCACAAAAGAATTGGTATTAGATAAGCGTTTAGTCTTATTTACAAAAACCCGCATAGCGTTTTCAAAAAATTCTCTTTTGAAAATAATCAAATTTTTAAGATAACAAAATTTTTACTACAAAAAATACAATTAAGAAAATTTACAGGACACATGCTCAAAAGATAGAAGGAAGTAATTATGGGTCTACATATTATAAAATTTTATACATATTGTAAATTTATAGCACTAATATATAAGTTCAAGGTAAGAAAAGGGGAAATATGTTCATCGGAGGAAGAAACGCGTTCTTCAGGTTGATACACTTCCAACGTTTAACAAAAATTTTAGTCGAAAAATTTGAAAGGTGTATGATGGACATGTTAATGAACACTAAAGAAGTACATAGATAAGGCACCACTGTTACCATTCTGTTGCTTTTACACCATTTTTGGAGTGAATTCAAATTGAGTTTCTGCTGGGATGTAAGCTTTGCGTGACAAGATTTTGAGAAAGACGATAAAGAACGATTGAAGAATCTAAAGGGTTTTGGAGGTTTATGCAAGTCAAAAAATCATTTTTGGCTTCATGTTCCATTCTTAAAACTTTTCATGTTTGTAGCTATCAATTGGCATCTTTTCTGTTGCTAAGTTTCTGTCTTTTGTTAAAAGGGGTGGTTTTAAAGTTATTACCAGTTTTGGCGGTTAGATTTTGTGGGCATTCAAACACAATACAGCTAAAGAACTGCATTTTTATTGCAATATTTCCAAGATAAAATAAAAAAGAAGTCATTCTAAAAAGTGGTTGGGTTCTTTTGGACACATTTGTTTTTCACCTAACTTGATATGCTCTTGATAATTTTTTGACCGTTTCTTAGGGGTCCCACTTACTAGATTTTATGTGTGCAGCACTTGTAACCATTTGGTTTCGAACTCTATCCCAGGTAATCTGGAGCTTATTTTGTATCTCTAGAGGTCTTGAAAAAAATTTTCGGGCCTCTAGGTTTTAAATAGGGCTAAAAATTTTTTTGTGAGGATCAATTTTGTGTTGTAAAGTTTTGAGCACTTCCTTGAAATTGTTTATTTTTCTCATACATAGCGTTGATAGCCTGGTTTTTGTACTATCAGCATCAATGACAATGCATGTGGAGGCTATGAGTTTGACTTCAATGTGCAATTGTTTCCTCCAAAGTGAATTTGACATGGAAATAATCTAGTTAAAAAATTCACTAACTGCAATTTGCAGTTATTTGTATTTTTTTGGCTTGTTTTTGACTTTTTTGAATCTCTGCTCCTAATGATCAAATGAAACCTCAAGATAATCAGTCCACTCAAGCGCGATACCTAAAAAAATGTGATTTTACAGGCGCATCTGAAAAAGCTTCATTATGTCTTTTTGTATATTATACTTCTCAGCACGACAATCAAGACTAAATCCCAGTCTTTGAAAAATTCGTGAGCGTATTTGGTAGTGTATTTTAGAAGGCCTTAGATTCTAAAGAGCAATCACTGAGCGAACTGTTACCGAAAATATCGACAAGTTTCAGTTCGTGCTCAGTTTGAAAATACTTCAATTTAGATTGGTACCAAAAATTATGAAAATGAGCTTTCGGGTAATTTTTACACAAGTTCTTGACGTTGCAGCACTTCGGACTAATCAAGGGCAAATTGCCTACTAAAGCTTCTCCTACCTTCATGTTGCTGGATACGCAATGTTCAATGGCAGCTCGTGTTTTAAAGACATCCCCTCTATGGTAATAAATTTTGCTCTACTCCAATTGTTCCGCTTTTAATTAAAATAAAATTATGTTCAAACCCAATTGCTTGCCCTTTTACAGACTATTTTTAATATCTTTCAACAATTGGTTGGACTTGTTCCAGTTTTTAGTCTTAATATGGAAATAAATATAGTCTTTCAGTCTGATTGAAATTATAAGACAAATGATGAATTCGTAAAGAGGTGGCAATATATGTTCATCAGAATCAAGAACGTTCTTTAAGGACACTAAAGTACTCAAGGTTAACAACACATTTTGAGCTGAGTTCTAAAAAAATACGGAGATAAGGTGTCTCCATTAAAATTCTGTTGCATTTATGCCAATTTTGGTAATAATTATCTTAACTCCAATTTAGTTTTTAATGGGATGTAAGCTTCGCATGAGGAGAAGTTGGGACAGATGATATAGTCCGAAGGAAGAATCTAAACGGTTTTGGAGGTTTATGCAGGTAAATTGTTCATTTTTTCGGCTTCCTATTCCACTCCTAACATTTCTGATGTTTTTAGCTATCTTTTCTGTAGGTCGCCTGGGGATTAGTTTGAATCACTGGAGGTCCTGAAAAAACTTTTTGGTGTCTAGATGATACATCTATTTTATGCTATTGGTGCAAATCATTTTTTTATTTTGAAATTTTGATAATTTTGTTTGAATTGGCTCATTTTTCTAATATTTACTCGAAATTTTTTATTATCCGCATCAAAGAATGTGAATTTTCTGGCTTTTGATTTTTAAATTTTTGGTTGACAATCTTCAGCTTAGTACGTTTCAAAGATTGGGGGCAGTTTTTACAATTGGGCCAACACATCAAGATCGACTCAAGATAAACAAAACTCCTGGCAACGGTTGGCACGCGCAGCACAAATGAATTGGTATTAGATAAGTGTTTAGTCTTATTTACAAAAACCCGCACAGCGTTTTCAAAAAATTCTCTTTTGAAAATAATCAAATTTTTAAGATAACAAAATTTTCACTACAAAAAATACAATCAAGAAAATTTACAGGACATATGCTCAAAAGATAGAAGGAAGTAATTATGGGTCTACATATTATAAAATTTTATACATATTGTAAATTTATAGCACTAATATAAAAGTTCAAGGTAAGAAAAGGGGAAATATGTTCATCGGAAAAAGACACGCGTTCTTCAGCTTGATACACTTCCAACGTTTAACAAAAATTTTAGTCAAAAAATTTGAAAAATGTATGATGGACATGTTAATGACCTCTAAAAAAAGTAATTAGATAAGGCACCCTTGTTACCATTTTGTTGTTTTTTCGCCATTTTTAGTGATATTTCCCTTAATTATATTTTAGTTTTTGATGGGATAGAGGCTTCGCATGCGGAGAAGAATCTAAATGATTTTGGAGGTTTATGCAATTTAAGGGTTCATTGTTTCCGCTTCCTATTCCATTCCTAACCTTTCTGATGTTTGTAGCTATCATTTGGCGTCTTTTCTGTAGGTCGCTTGGTGATTAGTGTGGGGATTAGTCTGGGGACATAAAAGTTCAATGTAAGAAAGGGGGAAATATGTTCATCAGAAAAAAACGCGTTCTTCAGGTTGATACCTTTCCAACGTTTAACAAAATTTTTAATCAAAAAATTTGAAAGGTGCATGATGGACATGTTAATGAACACTAAAGAAGTACATAGATAAGGCACCATTGTTACCATTCTGTTGCTTTTACACCATTTTTGGAGTGAATTCAAATTGAGTTTCTGCTGGGATGTAAGCTTCGCGTGACAAGATTTTGAGAAAAACGATAAAGAAAAAGATATTATTACAGAAAATGCACTCGGGACAGTTTAAAGTACATTCATATACCAAATATTTTTTCTACTAAACTAATGAGGGAAGTAAATATGGGCCATAAATTTATAGTTCTAATAAAAAAAGTCATGGTAAAAAAATGGGAAATATAATCATCAGAATTAGAACCGTGTTCTTGAGGACGTTAAACTACCAACGCTTAACAAAAACTTTAGTCGAAAATTCAAAAAAATTGATAAGGTTATAGAAGATGTTGTAAAGGGTCATCTTTAACTTTCTCCTGCCTTTTTGTTTTTTATTGGTTTAATTCATTTTGAAATCGTGAAGAGACGTAATTTTTGTTTGAGAAGAAACTGACAAAAACAATTCAACTTCATTGATTATTATAAAGGGTTTAGGTTGTTATGCAGGTCAAGGGTTCATGGTTTCGATTCTTTTTTCCTCTCGTATTCTGTGTTTTGCCAGTGGCTATCATTGGGAGTCATTTTTTCCCGTAATTTTTTGTTTTTATCTAAAAGGTGGTTTCTTCTGAAAGGTTTTGGAGCGAATCAAGAGCAAAAAACATTGCTCAACGGTGATAGGATTTTTCTGGTCAATTTTGTTTTCCAACGGATTTGATGTGTTGCTGATGCTTTTTTTGATCGTTTGTCAGGTCCCATTTACAAGATTCCATGTTCGCATTACTTTTAGCTGTTTGGCTTCAGTTTTGTTCTTGAGTAACCTGGGGACTGTTTTGTGTCTCTGGGGATCTTGAAAAGTGCATTAGGTAGTCTCGATGCTATACAGAGGCTATATTCTGTCTTTTTGTGAGCCGCAATTTTGTGTTGTGAAGCTTTGACAATTTATTTGAAATTGTTCGTTTTGCTCATACATAGCGTAGCTAGCCCCATTTTTGGCACTATCAGCATCAATGAAGATGCATAAGGAGGGCTGGAGTTTGATTTCAATGTGCATTTGTTGTCTCCAAAATGAATTTGACATGGAAACAATCTAGTTAAAAAATGCACTTACTGCATTTTGCTGTTATTTGTAGTTTTTTGGCTTGTTTTTTACTTTTTCAAATATCTACTTCAAATGGTCAAAAGAAGTCTCCAGACCATCTGTACACACAAGCGAGATACATACAAAAATGGAGTTTTAAAGGCACATCTGAAACAGCTCCAATATTTTTTTTGTAAACTATACTTCTCAGAGAGACAATCAAGACCACAACCCAGTCTTTATAAAATTAACGAGCGTATTTGGTAGTGTAGTTTAGAAAGTCTCAGGATCTGAAGAGCAATCGATAGCAAACAGGACTAGATTCTATTAACAAGTTCTCGTTCTAGCTCAATTTGAAGATATTTCAATTTAAATTGGTAAAGATGGGAACAAAAAAGAAAACCGAGACTTCTGGTAACTTCTACAAAAAATTTTGACGGTGCAGCACTTTAGACTAATCAAGGGCAAATTGCCTACCAAAGCTTCTCCTATCTTCATGTTGCTGGATACGCAATGTGCAAGGGCCGCTCGTGTTTTAAAGACATCCCTCTATGGTAATAAACTTTGCTCTACTCCAGCTGTTCCGTTTTTAATTAAAATAAAATTATAGTCAAACGCATTTGCTTGCCCCTTTTACAGACCATTTACAATATCTTTCAACAATTGATTGTATCTGTTCTTTCAGTCTGACTGAAATTATAAGAGAAATGATGAATTCGTAAAAAGGTGGCAATAGGTGTTCATGAGAATCAAGAACGTACTTTTAGGACAATAAAATACTCAATTTTAACAACACATTTTGACCTGAGTTCTAAAGAATACGCAGATAAGGTGCCTCTATAAAAATTCTGCTGCGTCTTTGCCATTTTGGTGATATTTCCATTAATTCCAATTTAGTTTTTGATGGGATGGAAGCTTCGCATGAGGAGAAGTTGAGAAAGACGAAATTGACCAATTGAAGAATCTAAATGATTTTGGAGGTTTATGCAATTTAAAGGTTCATTGTTTCGGCTTCCTATTCCACTCCCAGCTTTCTGATGTTTGTAGCTATCATTTGGCATCTTTTCTGTAGGTCGCTTGGTGATTATTGTGGGGATTAGTCTGAGGATATAAAAGTTCAATGAAAGAAAGGGGGAAATATTTTCATCAGAAAAAAAACGCGTTCTTCAGGTTGATACACTTCCAACGTTTAACAAAATTTTTAGTCAAAAAATTTGAAAGGTGCATGATGAACACGTTATTGAACACTAAAGAAGTACATAGATAAGGCACCACTGTTACCATTCTGTTGCTTTTACACCATTTTTGGAGTGAATTCAAATTGAGTTTCTGCTGGGATGTAAGCTTCGCGTGACAAGATTTTGAGAAAGACGATAAAGACGAAGATATTATTACGGAAAATGCACTCGGGACAGTTTAAAGTACATTCATATACCAAATATTTGTTCTACTAAATTAATGAGGGAAATAAATATGGGCCATAAATTTATAGTTCTAATAAAAAGGTCATGGTAAAAAAATGTGAAATTTAATCATCAGAATTAGAACCGTGTTCTTGAGGACGATAAACTACCAACGCTTAACAAAAAATTTAGTCGAAAATTCAAAAAATTTGATAAGTGTATAGAAGATGTTGATAAAGGGTCACCTTTAACTTTCTCCTGCGTTTTTGTTTTTTATTGGTTGAATTCCTTTTGAAATCGTGAAGAGACGTATATTTGTTTGAGAAGAAACTGACAAAAACAATTCAATTTCATTGATTATTATAAAGGGTTTAGGTTGTTATGCAAGTCAAGAGTTCATTGTTTCGATTCTTTTTTCCTCTCGTATTCTGTGGTTTGCCAGTGGCTATCATTGGGAGTCATTTTCCCGTAATTTTTTGTTTTTATCAAAAAGGTGGTTCTAAAAATTTTTGCAACCTTCGGCTGTCATTAATATTCTGCTCAATATACTGCTGCTCAAAAAATTCTTCTGAAAGGTTTTGGAGCGAATCAAGAGTACAAAACATTGCTCAACGGTGATAGGATCTTTCTGGTCAATTTTGCTTTTCAGGGGATTTGATGTGTTCCTGATGATTTTTTTGATCGTTTGTCAGGTCCCATTTACAAGATTCCATGTTCGCATTTTTTTTAGCTGTTTGGCTTCAGTTTTGTTCTTGAGTCTGGGGCCTGTTTTGTGTCTCTGGGGATCTTGAAAAGTGCATTAGGTAGTCTCGATGGTATACAGAGGCTATATTTTGTCTTTTTGTGAGCCGCATTTTTGTGTTGTGAAGCATTGACCATTTCTTTGAAAGTGATCGTTTTGCTCATACATATTGTAGCTAGCCCCATTTTTGGCACTATCAGCATCAATGAAGATGTATAAGGAGGGCTGGAGTTTGATTTCAATGTGCATTTGTTGTCTGCAAAATGAATTTGACATGGAAACAATCTAGTTAAAAAATGCACTTACTGCATTTTGCTGTTATTTGTAGTTTTTTGGCTTGTTTTTTACTTTTTCAAATATCTACTTCAAATGGTCAAAAAAAGTCTCCAGACCATCTGTACACACAAGCGAGATACATACAAAAATGAGGTTTTAGAGGCACATCTGAAAATTCTCAAATATATTTTTTTGTAAACTATATTTCTCAGAGAGACAATCAAGACCACAAACAAGTCTTTATACAACTCATGAGCGTATTTGGAAGTGCAGTTTAGAAAGTGTCAGAGTCTGAGGCGCAATCGATAGCAAAGTGACTAGGTTTTATCAACAAGTTCTCATTCTAGCTCAATTTGAAGATATTTCAATTTACATTGGTATCAAAAATTGAGAAAAAAGAAAACTGAGACTTCTGCTAACTTCTACAAAAAATTTTGACGGTGCAGCACTTTGTAGTAATCAAGGGCAAATTGCCTATCAAAGCTTCTCCTATCTTCATGTTGCTGGATACGCAATGCGCAAGGACTGCTCGTGTTGTAAAGACATCCCTCTATGGTAATAAACTTTGCTCTACTCCAGTTGTTCCGTTTTTAATTAAAATAAAATTATAGTCAAACGCATTTGCTTGCCCTTTTTACAGTCCATTTACAATATCTTTCAACAATTGATTGGATCTGTTCTTTCAGTCTGACTGAAATTATAAGAGAAATGATGAATTCGTAAAAAGGTGGCAATATGTGTTCATCAGAATCAGGAACGTACTTTTAGGACAATAAAATACTCAATTTTAACAACACATTTTAATCCGAGTTCTAAAAAATACGCAGATAAGGTGCCTCTTTTAAAATTCTGCTGCGTCTTTGCCATTTTGGTGATATTTCCCTTAATTCCAATTTAGTTCTTGATGGGATGGAAGCTTCGCATGAGGAGAAGTTGAGAAAGACGAAATTGACCAATTGAAGAATCTAAATGATTCTGGAGTTTTATGCAATTTAAAGGTTCATTGTTTCGGCTTCCTATTCCACTCCTAGCTTTCTGATGTTTGTAGCTATCATTTGGCATCTTTTCTGTAGGTCGCTTGGTGATTATTGTGGGGATTAGTCCGGGGATATAAAAGTTCAATGTAAGAAAGAGGGAAATATGTTCATCAGAAAAAAACGCATTCTTCAGGTTGTTACACTTCCAACGTTTAACAAAAATTTTAGTCAAAAAATTTCAAAGGTGTATGATGGACATGTTATTGAACACTGAAGAAGTACATAGATAAGGCACCACTGTTACCATTCTGTTGCTTTTACACCATTTTTGGAGTGAATTCAAATTGAGTTTCTGCTGGGATGTAAGCTTCGCTTGACAAGATTTTGAGAAAGACGATAAAGACCAATTGAAGAATCTAAAGGGTTTTGGAGGTTTATGCAAGTCAAAAAATCATTTTTTGGGTTCCTGTTCCACTCTTAAAATTTCTAATGTTGGTAGCTATCAATTGGCATCTTTTCTGTCGCTAAGTTATTGTCTTTTGTCAAAGGGGGTGGTTTTAAAGTTATTTACCAGTTTTGGCGGTTAGATTTTGTGGGCATTCAAACACAATACAGCTAACGAAATGCTTATTTATTGCAATATTTCCGAGATCAAATAAAAACAGAAGTCATTCTAAATGGTGGTTGGGTTCTTTTGGCCATATTTGTTTATCTCTAACCTGATATGTTCTCGATAGATTTTTGACCGTTTCTTAGGGGTCCCACTTACTAGATTTCATGCGTTCAGCACTTGTAACCATTTGGTTCCGAACTCTATCCTAGGTAACCTGGAGCTTATTTTGTATCTCTAGAGGTCTTGAAAAATCGGGCCTCTAGGTTTTACAAAGGGCTATAATTTTTCTTTTTGTGAGGCTCAATTTTGTGTTGTAAAATTTTGAGCAATTCCATGAAAGTGTTCGTTTTTCTAATCATAGCGTGGATAGCCTGGTTTTTGTACTATCAGCATCAATGACAATGCATGGGAAGGCTATGAGTTTGACTTCAATGTGCATTTGTTGTCTGCAAAATGAATTTGACATGGAAACAATCTAGTTAAAAAATGCACTTACTGAATTTTGCTGTTATTTGTAGTTTTTTGGCTTGTTTTTTACTTTTTCAAATATCTACTTCAAATGGTCAAAAGAAGTCTCCAGACCATCTGTACACACAAGCGAGATACATACAAAAATGAGGTTTTAGAGGCACATCTGAAAATTCTCAAATATATTATTTGTAAACTGTATTTCTCAGAGAGACAATCAAGACCACAAACAAGTCTTTATAAAACTCATGAGCGTATTTGGAAGTGCAGTTTAGAAAGTGTCAGAGTCTGAGGAGCAATCGATAGCAAAGTGACTAGGTTTTATCAACAAGTTCTCATTAAGAATTTTTGGGCATTCAAACACAATACAGCTAAAGAACTGCATTTTTATTGCAATGTTTCCCAGATCAAATAAAAAAGTCACTCTAAATGGTGATTGGGTTCTTTTGGCCATATTTTTTTTTCACTTAACCTGATATGTTCTTGATAGTTTTTTGACCGTTTCTCAGGGGTCCCATCTATAAAAATATCATGTGTGCAGCACTTGTAATCATTTGTTTTCGAACTCCATCCTAGGTAACCTGGGGCTCATTAGTATCTCTTGAGGTCTTGAAAAACAATTTCGGGCCTCTAGATTTTATATAAGGCTATAATTCTTTTTGAGAGACTCAATTTTGTGTTGTAAAGTTTTGAGCACTTCCTTGAAAGTGTTCATTTTTTCATATATAGCGTGGCTTGCCCTGATGCATGTGGATTCTATGAGTTTGATGCAAGGTGCATTTGTTGTCTCTAATGTAAATTTGACTTGGGAATATTGCACCTATTAAAAATGCGCGTACAGCATTTTGCAGTTATTTGTAGTTTTTTGGCTCGTATTTGACTTTTTCCAATCCCTGCTCCAAAAAAAAAACAGATGGAACCTCAAGATTTTCAGTGCACTCAAGCGCGATGCCTAATAAAATGTAGTTTTACAGGCACATCTGAAAAAGCATTAGATGTCTTCTTGTAAAAGCATCTCATGTCTTTTTGTATGTTATAATTCTCAGAAAGACAATCAAGACTAAATCCCATTTTTTGAAAAATTCGTGAGCGTGTTTGGTAGTGTATTTTAGAAGGCCTTAGAATCTAAGGAGCAATCACTGAGCAAACAGTTACCGAAAAAAGTGACAAGTTTTCGTTCGTGCTCAATTTGAAAATACTTCAATTTAGATTGGTACCATTAATTGAGAAAACTGAGATTTTGGGTAATTTTTACAAAAGTTCTTGACGTTGCAGTACTTCGGAATAATTAGGGGCAAATTGTCTTTCATTTTCTCTAATTATTTTTTTTATGGTTCGCAACGTGCTAAGACACTTCAACTCTTAAAGATAGCACATCTATTGAAGAAAAATTATGTGTGTGTGAAGGTGAACAGTAGCGTGCAACAGTTGGCCATGATTCATTATTTCTAATTCAAAGCATTTTGCAAATTTAATTTGATTGTGGTTGATTCGAGTACTTGCTCCCGGCTGCTGTTCTATATCCTCTTCGTCACTTAATGTGGTTCTGTCTGTCTTTGTTGTACCAGTTGGTTTTTACAGGACAGCGGAGTTTTTCTGATTTCGCAATATTTACAAAGCTATCTAACAAAACTGGCTCGGGGGATATTGTCGGATGTATATGATGGCATATTTACTGCAGAAGATTGTTTGTTTCCCCTGGTAACTTTGCTGATATGAGTGCAAGTACTGGCACAGTCAAAGAAAAAGGGACTAACATTGGTGTGGCAGAAGTTCCACTCAAGAAACAGTAATGCCTCCAATGTGATTTTGACTGGGTAACATTGTAGACCAAAAATGCTCTTAATGCATTTTGAAGTAAATTGTTGCTCGTTGGAAAGGTTTTGAACTTTTCGAATTTTGGCTTCAGGTGGTCAAAGGGAATCTCCAGCCTACCAGTGCACTCAAGGACGATACCTATACAAATGAACTTTTACATGCATATCTGAAAAACTCGAATATATATATATATGTTTTTTGTATGTAATACTTTTTCGAAAATCAATTAAGACCACATCCCAGTCTTTAAAAAAATCATGGATGTATTTGTTAGTGTAAATTAGACTGTATTAGAGTCTAAAGAGGAATCGATAGCAACAAATCAACAAGTTCTCGCTCGTGCTCAATTGGAAGATGATTGATTTTAAATTTGTATCCGAAATTGAGAAAACTGAGACTTCTGTTTATTTTTACAAAAAGTTCTTGACGTTGCAGAACTTTGGAGTAATTGAGGGCAAATTGCCTTGCAAATACTCTACTCATTCTCTTGTTTATGATTCGCAATGTGCTCAAACACTTCGACTCCTAAAGATACCACACGTATTGAAAAAAAATTAGGTTTGTGAAGGTGAGTTATAGCGTGCAACACTTGGCCATGATTCTTTATTTCTCACTCGTACCGTTTTTGCATATATAAAATGATTTTGGTTGCTTCAAATACTTGCTACCGGTTGCTGCTCTTATGCTCTTTATCGTTTAATAAGGTGAATTTTTTGTTTCCCTGGAAACTTTGCTTTTATGAGCGCTTGTACTAGCACTGTCAAAGAAAAAAGGACTAACATTGGCGCGGCAGAAGTTCCGTTTTGAGAAACAGTAATGCCTCCAATGTGATTTTGACCGGGTAACATTGTAGACAAAAAATGCTTTAAATGCATTTTGAAGTTATTTGTAGCTTTTTGGTGTTGTTTTGACTTTTTCAAATTTGTGCTTCAGGTGATCAAATGGAATCTTCAAACTACCAGTACACTCAACGACGATACTTTTACAAATTGAATTTTACAGGGCTATCTGAAAGTAAATTCAATATATTTTTTGTATGCAATTTTTCTCCCAAAGACAATCAAGACCACATCCCAGTTGGGTCAAACGGAATCTCCAGACTACCAGTGCACTCAAGGACAATACCTATGCAAATGGAAACTTACAGGGTCATCTGAAATACACTTCAAATTATTTTTTTGTTTGTAATAATTCTCAGAAAGACAATCAATACCACATCCCGGTCTTTGAAAAAGTCATGAGCGTAGTCGGTATTGTAAGTTAGTTCTTAGAGTCGAAATAGCAATCAATAGCAAACAGTAGCCAAAATTAACGGCAAATTCTGGTTCGTGCTCAGTCTGAAGATATTTCAATTTAAATTGGTAGCAAAACTTGAGAAAACTGAATCTTTATGTAATTTTATTGGCATTGCATTACTTCGGAGTCATCATGATTCATGGGCCAAAATCCTTCAATTCCTCTACTTATTTCTCTTGTATCTGATACGCAATTTGCAGAGAAATTTTTAGAGGATGCCACATCTAATGTAGAAAAATTTAGATCCAGTTTTTCCAAATTTATTGACGTTTATTTTTGAGCAAATTACTTTCTACTTTTTTGTGCGTAAATTTTCCATTGAATGGTGTAGTCTCAACATTGATACTCAAGAGAATGGAGTGACGCAGACAAATTTGAAGAAAAATTCGATAATTGGTTGTAAAACACTCGTCTCAGAAAGCCGATCATGACCACATCCCAGTCTTGGTAAAATTCATGAGCTCAATTGGTACTGTATCATAGAAGGTCATAGATTCCGAATGGTAATTGATAGCGTACAATATGTTGGTCTTTTAAGATATTTTTTTTGGGCCAATTTGAAGACGTTTTGATTTAGTTTGGTGTCAAAAATTGAGGAAACTTAGTCTAATGGTAATTTCTGCAAAAATTCAAGAAGTTGCTGAACTTCAGACTAATCAAGGGCACCTTGCTTGACAAAGCCTCTACTATCCTTAAATTGCTAGATCTTCAAAGTACAATGGGTTTTCAGTGTAAAGGATATCACCTCTTTGGTATAAAAATTTCCTCCAATTTTTCAAACTTAAATTAAAACAATATTCTTTTAAACCCAATTTCCTGTCTTTTACTAATTTCAGGGTGCTCATCTGCTATTTTGTGTTGAGTAAATTTAAAATCTTCCAAGAACTGACTTGAATTGTCTGCTTATCGTCTTCAATTCACAAGTTTTCAAGGAAATAAACACTCCTTTTTTTCGCTAATATTGAAGTAAAAATAATTCTCTTACTCTCCTTGAAATGATAACACCAATAACAAATTCATAATAATGGGGCCGAAATTGTTCATAAGAATCAGAAACGCACTTTAAGATTTTAAACTACTCTCGTTTAACAAAGTAATTAGACAGAATTTTTTAGAAAAATAGATTGAGATGTTAATAAGCGGCCACTTTTAACATTCTGTTCCGTTTTCGCTATTTTTGGTGTAAGTGCCATTCGAAAGTTTAGAGGGATGTCAGCCTCGCATGAAGAAAAATTTAATGGGACAAAATATATTCATCAGAATCAAGAACGTAATTTAGGACTCTAAACAACTCACGTTTAATAACACATTTTGACCTGAGTTCTAAAAAAGTACAGATATAAGGTGCCTCTATTAAACTTCTGCTGCTTTTTTGCCATTTTTGGTGATATTTCCCCTAATTACAATTTAGTTTTTGATGGAATGGAAGCTTCGCATGAGGAGAAGATGAGAAAAACGAAATTGACCAATTGAAGAATCTACATGGTTTTGGAGGTTTATGCAGTTTAAAGGTTCATTGTTTCGTCTTCCCGTTCCACTCCTAAAATTTCTGATGTTTGTAGCTATCAATTTGCACGACTTTTTCTTTTCTCAGTAGGGTTGGTTTTATAATTTATTACCAGTTTCGGCGGAAAAATTTTGGGCATTCAAACAATATAAAGCTGAAAAAATGTATTTTTATTGCAACGTTTCCTGGTTCCAATCAAAACACGGAAGTCATACTCAATGGTGGTGGGGCTCCTGTGGCCATATCTATTCTTCACTTAACCTGATGTGTCCTTGATAATGTTTTGGCCGTTTCTCAGTGGTCCCATATAGAAAATTTTGTTTGTGCAGCAGTTGTAATCAATTGTTTTTGAACTCACTCCTAAATGAACTGGGGTTTACTTTGTATCACAGGACGTCTTGAAGAAAGCATTTGGGCGTCTAGATGATATATAGGTCTATAACTTGACCTTTTTGAGCAAATCAAACTTGTATTTTGAAATTTTGATAATTTCATTTAAAAAGGCTCATTTTTAGTACATAGCGTTATATGAATTCTGGTAAAAAATTTTCATTTCAATACGTTTTAACGATTGGGGCCCTTTTTTACTATTGAGCAAACACATCATGATTAACTTGAGACAAACAAAAAATCTGGTTCATGTTGGCACATGCAGGACAATTGAATTGGTATTGGATAAAAGTACGGTCGTAGTTACAAAAACCGCAAAGCACTTTTTGAAATTTCTTCATCGAATATATTGGAATAACAAAGATAACGAAGATATTATTACAGAAAATGCACTCGAGAAAGTTTATAATACATTAATATACTAAATATTTGTTTTAATATATTAAAGAAGGAAATAAATATGGGCCACAAATTTATAGCACTAATAGAAAAGTTCATGGTAAAAAATGGGAAATATAATCATCAGAATTGGAACCGTGTTCTTGAGGACGTTAAACTACCAACGAACTACCAATTCAAAAAATTTGATACGTTTATAGAAGGTGTTAATAAAGGGCCACCCTTAACTTTCTCCTGCGCTTTTGTTTTTTTTTTGGTGTAATTCTTTTGAAATCGTGAAGAGAATAATTTTTGATTGAAAAGAAACTGACAAAAACACTTCAAATTGATGGATTTTTGAAAAAGGGCTCAGGTTTTTATGCAAGTCAAGAGTTCATTGTTTTGATTCCTTTTTCCTCACGTATTCTGTGTTTTGACAGGGGCTATCATTTGTCGTAATTTTTATCCGTAACCTTTTGTTTTTATCAAAAATGGTGGTTTTAAAAGTTTTTCCAACCTTCGGCTGTCATAAATACTCTGCTCAATATACTGTTGCTCAAAAATTATTCTATTGAAAAGTTTCGCAGCAAATCAAAAGTACAAAGCACTACTCAACGGTGAGAGGATTTTTCTGGTCACTTTTGTTTTACAACGGATTTGGTGTGTTCTTGATGATTTTTGTGATTGTTTGCCCATTTAGAAGATTCCATGTTCGCATTAGTTTTAGCTGTTTGGCTTCGGTTTTGTTCTTGGGTAAAATAAATTTGACATGGAAACAATCTGGTTAAACAATGCTCTTACTGCATTTTGCTGATTTTTGTAGTTTTTTGGCTTGTTTTTGACTTTTACAAATATCTGCTTCAAATGGTCAAAACGAACCGCCAGACCATCAGTAAACGCAAACGAGATACATACAAAGACGGGGTTTTACAGGCACATCTGAAACAGCTCCAATTTATTTTTTTTTTTTGATAAACTATACTTCTCAGAGACAATCAAGACCACAACCCAGTCTTTAAAAATTCATGAGCGTTTTTGGTAGTGTAGTTTAGAAAGTCTTAGAGTCTGAAGAGCAATCGATAGCAAACAAGACTAGATTTTATCAACAAGTTCTCATTCTTGCTCAAATTGAAGTTATTTCAATTTTGATTGGTTTCAAAAATTGAGAAAAAAAAGAAAACCGAGACTTCTGGTAACTTCTACAAAAAATTTTGACGGTGCAGCACTTCGGACTGAACAAAGGCAAATTGCCTACCAAAGCTTCTCCTATCTTCATGTTGCTGGATACGCAATGTGCAATGGCATTTTGTGTTTTGAAGACATCACCTCTATGATAATAAATGTTGCTCTGCTCCCGTTGTTCCGTTTTTGATAAAAAGAAAATTATGTTCAAACGCAATTGCTTGCCCTTTGACAGACAATTTTTCAACAATTGATTGGACTTGTTCCAATTTTTAGTCTTAATAAGGAAATAAATATAGTCTTTCAGTCTGATTGCAATTATAACACAAATGATGAATTTGTAAAGAGGTGGCAATATATGTTCATCAGAATTAAGAACGTTCTTTTAGGACAATAAAATACTCAATTTTAACAAGGCATTTTGAACTGAGTTCTAAAAAAGTACGCAGATAGGGTGCCTCCGTTGAATATCTGTTGCGTTGTTGCATTTTTGGTGATATTTCCCTTAATTCCAATTGAGTTTTTGATGCGAGAAGTTGGGACAGAAGATATAGACCAAATGAAGAATCTAAACGGTTTCTGAGGTTTATGCAGGTCAAAAGTTCATTGTTCCGGCTTTCTATTCCATTCCTAGCATTTCTGATGTTTGTAGCTATCATTTGGCATCTTTTTTTGACCTAAGTTTTTGTCCATTAACAATAGGGGTGGTTTGAAAGTTTGTTATCAGTTTGGCGGTAAGCATTTTTTGGCTTTCAAACAAAATACAGCTAAGGAAATGGGTTTTTATTTCAACGTTTCATGTTTAAAACAAAAAAACGGAATTCATTCTCATTGGTGGTTGGGTTTTTTGGCCATATTTGTTTTTCAATTAACCTGATTTGTTCTTGATTATTTTTTGACCATTTCTAAGGGGTCCCGTTTACCAGATTTATTGTGTGCAACGCTTTTAACCATTAGGTTTCGAACTCGCTCCTAGGTTAACTGGGGATTATTTTGAATCACTGGAGGTCTTGAAAAAACTTGGGCGACTAGATGATACATCTATTTTGACCTTTTTGTGCAAATCATTTTTGTATTTTGAAAACTTACTAATTTTGTTCAAATTGAATCTTTGTTCTAAAATTTTCTTGAACTTTTACTATCCGCATCAAAGAAAACGAGATTTCTGGCTTTTGAATTTATATTTTTTGCTTAAAAATCTTCAGCTTAGTACGTATTTACAATTGAGCAATTACATCAAAGTTGACTTAAGATAAACAAAACTTCTGTCAACGGTTGGCACGCGCAGCACAATTGAATTGGTAATAGATAAGTGTTGAGTCTTATTAGCAAAAACCCGCATAGCGCTTTCAGAAAATTTTTTTTTTGAACATAATAAAATAAATAAAATAACAAAGTTTTTATTACAGAAAATACACTTGAGAAAATTTACCGGGCATACTAAATTAAACAATAGAAGGAAGAAGATATGGGTCTACATATTGTAAAATTTTATACCTATTGTAAATTTATAGCACTAATATAAAAGTTCACGGTAAGAAAGGGGGAAATATGTTCATCGAAATTAGAAACGCGTTCTTCAGGACGATACACTTCCAACGTTTAACAAAACTTTAGCCAAAAATTTTGAATGGTTTATGATTGAGAGGTTAAAGAACTCTAAGAAAGTACATAGATGAGCATCACAATTCCCATTCTGTTGCATTTTCGCCATTTTTGGAGTGAACTCAATTAGAGTTTTTGCTGGAGTGTAAGCTTCGCAAGACAAGATGTTGAGAAAGACGATATAGACCGATTGAAGAATCTAAAATGTTTTGGTGCTTTATGCAAGTCAAAAAAACATCGTTTCGGCTTTCTGTTCCACCCATAAAACTTTTGATGTTTGTAGCTATTATTTGGCATCTTTCTGTTGCTATGTTTTTGTCTTTTGTCAAAAGGAGTGGTTTTAATGTTAATTACGTGTTTTGGCGGTAAGAATTTTTGGGCATTCAAACACAATACAGCTAAAGAACTGCATTTTTATTGCAATGTTTCCCAGATCAAATAAAAAAGTCATTCTAAATGGTGATTGGGTTCTTTTGGCCATATTTGTTTTTCACTTAACCTGATATGTTCTTGATAGTTTTTTGACCGTTTCCCAGGGGTCCCATCTATAAAAATATCATGTGTGCAGCACTTGTAATCATTTGTTTTCGAACTCCATCCTAGGTAACCTGGGGCTCATTATGTATCTCTTGAGGTCTTGAAAAACAATTTCGGGCCTCTAGATTTTATATAAGGCTATAAATTTTCTTTTTGAGAGACTCAATTTTGTGTTGTAAAGTTTTGAGCACTTCCTTGAAAGTGTTCATTTTTTCATATATAGCGTGGCTTGCCCTGATGCATGTGGATTCTATGAATTTGATGCAAGTTGCATTTGTTGTCTCTAATGTAAATTTGACTTGGGAGTATTGCAACTATTAAAAATGCGCGTAAAGCATTTTGCAGTTATTTGTAGTTTTTTGGCTCGTATTTGACTTTTTCCAATCCCTGCTCCAAAAAAAACAGATGGAACCTCAAGATTTTCAGTGCACTCAAGCGCGATGCCTTAAAAAATGTAGTTCTACAGGCACATCTGAAAAAGCTTCAATATATTTTTTGTATGTTATACTTCTAAGAAAGACAATCAAGACTAAATCCAAGTCTTTCAAAAATTCGTGAGCGTATTAGGTAGTGTATTTTAGAAGGCTTTAGATTCTAAAGAGCAATCACTGAGCAAACAGTAACCGAAATTTTCGACAAGTTCTCGTTCTTGCTCAATTTGAAAACATTTCAATTTTGATTGGTACCAATAATTGAAAACAATTAGGTAATTTTTTGGTATTTTTTGGTAATTAGAAAAAATTTGCTAATTTTTACAAAAGTTCTTGACGTGGCAGTACTTCAGAATAGTTATGGGCGAACTGTCTTTCATTTCTTCTAATCAATTTTTTATTTATGGTTCGCAACGTGCTACGACACTTCGACTCTTAAAGATACCACATCTATTGAAGAAAAATTTTGTTTGTAAAGGTGAATTATAGCGTGCAGCAGTTGGTCATGATTCCCTATTTCTAACTCAAAGCGTTTTTGCAAATTTAATTTGATTGTGATTGCTTCGAGTACTTGCTCCCGTCTGTTGTTCTATATCCTCTTTGTCACTTAATGTGGTTCTCTCTGTCTTTGATGTTCCAGTTGGTTTTTACAGGACAACGGAATTTTTCTGATTGTGCAATAATTTTAAAGCTATCGAACAAAACTGGCTCGGGAGATATTGTCTGATGTATATGACGGCAAATTTACTGCTGAAGATTATTTGGTTCCCCTGGTAACTTTGCTGATATGAGCCCTAGTACTGGCACTGTCAAAAAAAAGTGACTAACATTGGCGCGGCAGAAATTCCAATTGAAGAAACAGTAATGCCTCCAATGTGATTTTGACTGGGGAACATTTTAGACAAAAAGTGCTCTTAATGCATTTCGAAGTTGATTGTAGCTCCTTGGTGTGGTTTTGAACTTTTCGAATTTGTGCTTCAGGTGGTCAAATGGAAACTCCAGACTACCAGTGCACTGAAGGACGATATCTATACAAATGGAGTTTTACATGCACATCTGAAAAACTTGAAAATATTTTTTTGTATGTAATATTTTTCAGAAAGACAAGCAAGACCACATAACAGTCTTTGAAAAACTCATGAGCGTGTTTGTTTGTGTAGTTTAGACGGTCTTAGATTCTAAAGAGCAATCGATAGCAAACAGTGCCCAAAAATGTCGACAAGTTCTCGTTCGTGCTCAATTGGAAGATGATTGAATTTATAATTATAGCCAAAATTGAGAATTTTGAGCCTTTTGTTTATTTTTACAAACATTTCTTGACGTTGCAGAACTTTGGAGTAATTGAGGGCAAATTGCCTTGCAAATACTCTACTTATTCTCTTGTTTATGATTTGCAACGTGCTCAAACACTTCGACTCCTAAAGATTCTAAACGTATTGGAAAAAAATGTTTGTGAAGGTGAGTTGTAGCGTGCAACACTTGGCCATGGTTCCTTAGTTCCCACTCATAGCGTTTTTTCATATTTAAAAGGATTTTGGTTGCTTCAAATACTTGCTCCCAGTTGCTGCTCTATATCCTCTCCATCGTTAAATGTGGTTCTCTCTGTCTCCATTGTACCAGTGGGTTTTCAGAGGACACTGAAACTTTTCTGATGTTAAAATATTGTCAAAGCTATCTAACAAAACTGGTTCAGGAGGTATTGTCTGATGTATACAATGGCAAATATACTGGTGGTGAATATTGGGTTCCCCTGGTAACACTGCATATATGAGCGCTTGTACTGGCACTGTCAAAGAAAAGGTGACTAACATTGACGCGCCATAAGTTCTATTTCAAGAAACAGTAATGCCTCCAATGTGATTTTGGCTGGGGAACATTGTAGACAAAGAATGCTCTTTATACATTTTGAAGTTAATTGAAGCTTTTTGGAGTGCTTTTGAATTTTTCAAAGATGTGCTTCAGGTGGTCAAATGGCATCTCCAGACTACCAGTAAACTCAACGACACTACCTTTACAAATTGAATTTTACAGGGCTATCTGAAAAAATTTCAGTATACTTTTTTTGTAAAACTTCTCCGAAAGACAATCAAGGCCACATCCCAGTCTTTATTAGTGTATTATAGACGGTCTTAGAGTCTAAAGAGCAATCGATAGAAAACAGTGCCCAAAAAATATCTACAAGTTCTTGTTCGTGCTCAATTGGAAGATGATTGAGTTTAGATTTGTAGCCAAAATTGAGAAAACTGAGCCTTTTGTTTATTTTCACAAAAAGTTTTGACGTTGCAGAACCTTGGAGTAATTGAGGGCAAATTGCCTTGCAAATACTCTACTCACTCTCTTGTTTATGATTCGCAATGTGCTCAAACACTTCGACTCCTAACGATTCCACTCGTACTGAAAAAAAATGTTTGTGAAGGTGAGTTGCAGCGTGCAACACTTGGCCATGGTTCCTTAGTTCCCACTCATAGCGTTGTTGCATATTTAAAAGGATTTTGGTTGCTTCGAATACTTGCTCCCAGTTGCTGCTCTATATCCTCTTTATCGTTAAATGTGGTTCTCTCTGTCTTCATTGTTCCAGTGGGTTTTCCGAGGACACTGAAATTTTTCTGATGTTAAAATGTTGTCAAAGCTATCTAACGAAACTGGTTCAGGATGTATTGTCTGATGTATACAATGGCAAATATACTGGTGGTGAATATTTGGTTCCCCTGGTAACTTGGCTTATATGAGCGCTTGTACTTGCACTGTCAAAGAAAAGGGGATTAACATTGGCACGGCAGAAATTCCATTTCAAGAAACAGTAATGCCTCCAATGTGATTTTGGCTGGGGAACATTGTAGACAAAGAATGCTCTTAATACGTTTGGAAGTTAATTGTAGCTTTTTGGAGTGGTTTTGAGTTTTTCAAATTTGTGCTTCAGGTGGTCAAATGGGATTTCCAGACTACCAGTACACTCAACGACAAAACCATTTTAAATGAAATTTTACAGGGCTATCTGAAAAAACTTCAATATTTTTTTTGTATGTAATACTTCTCCGAAAGACAATCAAGGCCACATCCCAGTCTTTGAAAAAATCATGAGCATATTTGTTACTGTATTATAGACGGCCTTAGAGTCTAAATAGCAATCGATAGAAAATAGTGCCCAAAAATATCTACAAGTACTTGTTCGTGCTTAATTGGAAGATGATTGAGTTTAGATTTGTGGCCAAAATTGAGAAAACTGAGCCTTTTGTTTATTTTCACAAAAAGTTCTTGACGTTGCAGAACTTCGACTCCTAAAGATTCCACACGTATTGAAAAAAATGTTTTGTGAAGGTGAGTTGTAGCGTGCAACACTTGGCCATGGTTCCTTAGTTCCCATTCATAGCGTTGTTGCAAATTTAAAAGGATTTTGGTTGCTTCGAATACTTGCTCCCAGTTGCTGCTCTATATCCTCTTTATCGTTAAATGTGGTTCTCTCTGTCTTCATTAGACCAGTGAGTTTTTAGAGGACACTGAAATTTTTCTGATGTTAAAATGTTGTCAAAGCTATCTAACAAAAATGGTACGGGAGGTATTGTCTGATGTATGCAATGGCAAATATACTGGTGGTGAATATTGGGTTCCCCTGGTAACTTTGCTTAAATGAGCGCTTGTACTTGCACTGTCAAAGAAAAGCGGATTAACATTGGCACGGCGGAAGTTCCATTTCAAGAAACAGTAATGACTCCAATGTGATTTTGGCTGGGGAACATTGTAGACAAAGAATGCTCTTAATACAGTTTGAAGTTAATTGTAGTTTTTTGGAGTTTTTGGAGTGTTTTTGAATTTTTCAAATTTCTTCTTCAGGTTGTCAAATGGGATCTCCAGACTACCAGTACACTCAACGACAAAACCTTTACAAATGGAATTTTACAGGGTTATCTGAAAAAACTTCAATATATTTTTTGTATGTAAAACTTCTCCAAAATACAATCAAAGCCACATCCCAGTCTTTGAAAAACTCATGAGCTTATCAGATTTTGTAGTTCTCAGAATCCAAAGAGCAATCAATAGCAAACAATACCTGCAAATAAAAACAAATTCTGATTGGTAGCAAAGCTTGAGAAAACTGAGCCTTTTTGTAATTTTTACAAAAGTTATTGGCATTGCAGTACTTCGGAGTCATCATGATTCATGGGCAAAATATCCTAGAAGTCATTTACTCATTTTTCTTGTATCTGATACGCAATGTGCAAAAAAATTTCTTAAGGATGCCACATCTAATGTAGAAAAATATACATCCAATTTTTCCGTATTTGTTGACATTTATTTTTCAGACCAATCACTTCCTACTTTTTTGTTCGTAAAATTTTCCCTTGAATGGTGTTATCTCAACATTGATACTCAAAAAATGGAGTGATACGTGCACATTTGAGGAAATTTCAATAGTTTGTTGTAAAATACTCGTCTCAGAAAGCCAATCATGACCACATCCCAATCTTGGTAAAATTCATGAACGCAATTGGTACTGTAGTACAGAAGGTCTAAGAGTCCGAATGGCTATTGATAGAGTACAACTCGTTGGTCTATTGAAATATTTTTTGGGGCCAATTTGAAGACGTTTTGATTTAGATTGTTGTCATAAGTTGAGAAAATTTAGTCTAATGGTAATTTCTGCAAAATTTTATGAAGTTGGTGAACCTCAGACTAATCAAGGGCACATTGCTTGACAAAACCTCTACTATCCTTAAGTTGCTAGATCTTTAAAGTACAATGGAAATTTCAGTGTAAAGGATATCACCTCTATGGTAGAAAAATTTCCTCCAATTTTTTAAACTTAAAATAAAAACAATATTCTTTTAAACACAATTTCTTGCTCCTTTACTGACTTCAGGGTGCTCATCTGCTATTTTTTTAACTGATTTTAAAATCTTCCAGGAATTGACTTTAATTGTCTGTTTTTTGTCTTCAATTCACAAGTTTTCCAAAAATAAACATTCATTTTTTTATCGCTAATATGGAAGTAAAAATAATTCTCTTACTCTCCTTGAATTCATAACACTAATGACAAATTCATAAAAATGGGGATGGAGTTTGTCCATACGAGTCAGGAACGCACTTTTAGACGCTAAAATACTCACATTTAACAAAGTAATTAGGGAGAAATCTTAAAAAACATAGATTGAGATGTTAATAAGCGGCCACTTTTACCAATCTGTTGCGTTTTCGCAATTTTTGGTGTTAGTTCCATTCGAAAACTTAGAGGCATGTCAGCCTCGCATGAAGAAAAATTTAAAGAGACGAAATAGATTGATGGATGAATTTATAAGTTTTTGGACGTTTATAAATGTCAAAAGTTCATTGTTTCCTGTTTCTCTTCAACTCTTGATAACTCTGATGCTGGTATTTATCATCATTTATTTTTTTGGCCGTGAGAAATATTGTGCATTCAAACCAATGAATTTTATTGCAATTTTTTCTTCTATTTCAAATCAAAAATACGGCAGTCAATCCTAATAATGGTTTTGTTCTTCTGGTTAAATTTGTTTTTCACCGAAACTGCTGTGTCCTTGATAATTTTTCGTCCGTTTTTCAAGGGTCACATTTGCAAGTTGCAATGTATGTAGCACATTTAGCCATTTAGTTTTCAAATTGTCCCTATGGGACCTGGGGTTTCGTGTGTAAATCCGGATGTCGTGAAAAGTGTTTTCGGGCGTCTAGATGTTATATAGGGCATCGTCTGGACGTTTTTGTCGGAATCACTTTTATGTTTTGAAATTTTAAAATTTTTAATTCGTTATTTTTTTCATATTTAGCCCAACTTAACCCGACTGTTGTACTATCAGCAACAATGGCATTACATTTGGAGGCCAAGAGTTTTACTTCAATCTGCATTAGTTGCCTCCATTATGATTTTGAATGGGGAACCTTGTAGATAAAAAATTGCTAATAATAAATTTTGCAGTTAATTGTGGCTTTTTGGCGTGGTTCTGACCTTTCCGAATTTATACTTTAGGTGTTTAAATGGGACCTCCAGACTATCAGAACACACAAGCACAAAACTGGATTTTACTTGCGCATCTAAAAAAACTTCAAAATATCTTTATACATTATACTTCTGAGCAAGACAATCAAGACCACATCCCAGTCTTTGTAATATTCATGAGCGTATTTGATAATTACGTGGCATTAGTTCGGAGTAATCATGGGCAAATTGTTATGCGAATCTTTTACTTCTCCTGTTTATAATACCCACTTTCCTAAGACACTTGGACTGTCAAAATTACAACATCTATTGTGGAAAGAATATGATCCAGTTTTTCATACTTTAATGACATTTAGTTTTGATACCAATTACTTGCGTTTTCCATTGTCATGATGATTCTTCCTTTTCTGGTGTTTTCTTAAATTTAATTAAAAAAGCGATTTTTTTGGTTTACAGCATGTCGTGTTGTTTATGAATGTGAGTTGTAGCGCGCAACTGTTTGCCGTGATTCCTTATTTCTCACTCATCACGTTTTTGCTAAACAAATTTGGTTTTGGTTGCTTCGAGTACTTGCTCCCGGCTGTTGTTCTATATCTTCTTTGTCACTTAATGTGGTTCTGTTTGTCTTTGTTGAACCAGTTGGTTTTTAAAAGTCAAAGGAATTTTTCTGATGCTGCAATAGTGCCAAAGCTATCTATAAAAACTGGCTTGGGAGGTATTATCTGATCCATACGCTGGCAAAATTTTTCAGATAATCTGATTCCCCTGGTAATTCTGCTGATAAAAGCGCTATTACTGGATTTCTCAGAGAATGAGGGGCCCTAATTGTTGGGGGAGAATTTCCATTTAAAGAAAGAGTAATGTCGAAGATTTTTTGCAATGGTTGAGTTGTCAAAGGCGTTGAAAATGTGGCACATTCATCTTTTTCCAGTAGAACAGGTATATATTAATCAGATAGTGCTGTTTTCTGGTTAATATCGTTCTGCATTGTTTACGGGGGAATTAATAGCAAAAACGTGAACGTAATTCGAGGGCTAAGGACTATGTCTCTTATTATAGTAAATTCTGTGCGACTTTCATAATTCATTATTATATTGCAAATTTTTTGTCAACTCGGTTGTTTCTTTCATGATGTTGTTGAACAGGTTCTGAGCGGTTAAACGTTGCTTCTGAGCAGGAATGACAGCTAGAAAACATTTCTAGTTAAAAAAAGAATTCTAATCAAAGGCTGAATTTTCTCGTTATTTGCTTTTGCTGACAATCGTTGCTGCAATCTTCGTCTGATTAATTTTCAAAACCCGGGGCCGTATTTACCTGTGAGTAATCCTAAAGCAATTAGATCAATGTTAACGCAAAATAAATAAGACTTCTGTTCAAACTGGCACGTGCCGGACAGTTGAAATGGAGATAGAAAATGTACAATGGACTAATAAATACCACTTAGCACTTTCAGAAAATTTTTTTGCTAATTGTAAACCGATAATAGAGATAACGAAGTGCATTTTAAATATACTCGAAATATCTACAGGGTTTTAACGAAAAAATTGTTTATATTCAAACTTTAATAAAGGAGTAATCATAAAATTATTGATCTCCTTGAAATCACTAAAAATGAACTCAAAGGCGGAGACTTTGTTCATAAAAATCAGGAACATATTTTAGGACCCTAAACTTCCCAAGTTTAACAGAACATTTTGATAAAATTTTCAAAAGGAACATATAAGGGGACGTTAATAAAGTGCCACCCTTAACTGTTGCGGTTCTGTCTTTTTATGGTGTCATTCGCTTTGCAATCCTGAATGATTCAAGGTTTGCTTCTGAAAAAATTGACACAAACCGAAGAATCTAAAGTGTTTAGGTTGTTATCCAGGTCAAGAGTTCCTTTTTTCTAATCTCTGTTGGAGTCATATTCTGTATAATGTTTGTAGCTAGCATTTGGCACAATTTTTTTCATAAATTTTTGTCTTTATCTAAGGAGCTGGTTTCAAAAAATTTTTGGCGACCGTTGGTATCAATTTGTGGGTATCCAGATATTACAATGCTGCTAAAAAATATTTTAATGCAACTGTGTTTTGGTCTGAATCAAAAGTACAAAGTCATGCTCAATTGTGGTATGTTTTTTTGACAAATTTGTTTTTCAACAAAACTGATGTGTTCTTGATAGCTTTTGGCCGTTTGCAGTGCCCATATACAAAGTAAGTTTCCTTCGATTGAGAAGAAATTGATAAAGACAAATCAAGGTTATTGAGTAATATGAAGGGTTTAGTTTGTCCTGCAGGTCAAGACTTCATTGTTTCGAGTCTCTGTTCCCCTCGTATTCTGTGTTATGTTAATGGCTATCATTTGTTGTCAATTTGAATGGTAATCTCACGTTTTTTTTTCAAAAAGAGTGGTTTTAAAAAAATTCGCAACCTTCGGCTCCCATAAATATTCTGCTCAATAATCTGCTGCTAAAAAACATTTTATATAACTTTTTCTGGAGCAAATCAACAGTTTAAAGTCATGCTCAATGGTGAAAAGTTTTTTCTGTTCAAATTTTTTTCTATTTGGTCCTGATGTGTTTTTGATGATTTTTTGACTGTTTTTCAGAGGCCCATTTACAAGATTTCAAGTCTACAGTACTTTTAGCCGTTTTGGTTCAGACTTGTTCCCAGGTAACCTGGGGCTTATTTTATATCTCTGAAGTTCCTGAAAAGTGTTTGCGGGCGTCTAGATGCTAAAAAGGGCTATGTCTGATGTTTTTTTTAAGACGCACCTTTGTCTTTTGAAGCTCGACAATTTCTTTGAAAGGGTTCATTTTTTTCATAGATAGCTTAACTTACTCCAGCTATTGTACTATCAGCATAAATGCAGTACTTGCGAAGGCTAAGAGTTTGGCTGCGTCCTCAATGTGAATTTGTCTCACCTTCATATCACCAATACAATAACGATACCCAAAAATAAACATACCAATACAGTAAAGATCCCAACTCCCATCAGATTATGCAAGAGTCAATGGCCTGGCAAGTCCTCTAACCCTCATGCTGATAAATGCGCAGTGGCAAACGTTTTGACTAATAAGAATATCACCACTACGATGGAATAATTTAGTTCCAGTTTTTTTAACCTAAATGAAATTTATGTTTGATCACAATCGCTTGCTTTTAGAGTAACTTTAGGGTACTGGAATGCTAATGCCTGTTGATCATTTTTAACATCGTTCGAAACGTGATTGCACCTGTTCAAGGATCGTATCCGTTGATGGAGTCTGCTGATTTTTTTAATATCAAGATGGTTCTTCAATTCTTTGGTGTTCTTTCTCTGGGAAGTCTGACAAGCGTACCCAGAAATTGGGGCAACATGTCAGGTGTATGTGTTTTTGTTTTTCCTATGACAACTTGATTTTAGATTACTTTTGATCTGGAAAAAGGCTGTTTTGGTTCTACTTAAACATGGCAGGCAATTTCCACTCCAGTTCAAATTTTGTATTATGAGGCCTAAGTAACCTTAAAATTGTACGGTTGAAAGATTCACATGGCGTAAATTTTTTGCAAGGCTGCCTTTTATGCTAAGTTTATATGACGTCTTGGTGTGTGGCTGCATGTTGTTCAATCATTAGTACCCCTCAACTGGACACCATTCCAAAACTTTTTGTTAGGTCATTTCTAGATTAGTTTTTTCTCAACATCCTGAAATTCTTTATTCTTCCGCTGAAGGCGGGATATTTTCCCCATTCTTTTTAAACGGCCATTGTTTAGCCCCACTTCAAGAACTCAAATCCTGATAACAACGATTTTTTAAATGATTGACCTATTTTAATCCTAACTTACATTTCAAAGCTATTAGAACGGACGGTTTTTATGAATGAACACCTTGAAACCAATAATCTATTTAATAAAAACCAATGCCCACAGAAATTTCCAACAGAAACATTCGTTGCTAAGATGACAAATGATTTGGTTCTCAATTTAAATACGCCAAAAAGAAAATTTTTTATTAGACTTGATCTATCAGCTGCTTTTGACGCTCTGGATTACGAATTTCATCTATCAATTTCTGAAACAAGTTTGGGTTTCAAAGAGAAAGTGCATAGCTTTTTAAATAGTTATCAGAGTAGTAAATCTCAAAAAGTGTTGATTGATGTTATATATCTGATGCCAAGAACGATAACAACAGCTGTTCGTCAGGGATAATCTGTTCTTGGTCCATGTTTTTTTTTTCCATGCTATCTTGTTTTTCTAGATTTTCTATTTTAGCGTCTTGATATCAATTGTCATTTTCATGCCGATGTCACTGTTACTTATTGTTATACCATGATAAACGAGGGGACTTTTGATTTAAAATTTACGACTCTGCAAAAGTGGTTCGGTGGCGCTAAGCTTTGATGAAACCAGAATAAAACTGATTACATGTTTATTAGTAGAATGAATAGTGTATATTGCGATGTTGAACTTCTAACATACGCCATCTATTCTAATTATGCTCCTTTGCTGGGCTTCATTTTAGGTTCCAGACTTTCATTTTGTAAGTTAGATTGATGATCTTCTTACGACTAATTTATGGATAGTATACAGAAATTTCAGCGTATATCGAACGCATGTCGTCTCATTATTAGACTATCACCTGGTTCACCAACAGCAAATTTTATCAAACAGCTTCAATTGGTACCCAGGAAACAACGTGTCCTCTTGAAAATTATAGTTTTTGGTCAACGTTTGGTTCACCATCCGTGGAAAATCCTCTTGTATCTCGGCGCCTTAGTTCTCGGAAATTATAAGGCGATTAGATTGCATAAAATTAGAAAAGTCCTTATGTCAGCACTGCATTTGGGCGAAGATCATTCAGTTTTGATGCTCTTTTTGAATGGGATAGGTTGCCTTTTAAAATGAAACTGATACCCAATTAATAATTATAAACCTGCAATAATAATGTCGTTAGATCTTAGCCAAATTTCTATGTTTACAGTTGCGTTATTCATTCCTGGCTGACTTGTAACCACTAGTTTAAAATCATCAGCAACTCCAAGGATATCCATTTTAGATGAGCAACCGGGGAGATCGTTTATGAATAAAATAAACAGAAGGGTCCAAAGAGCCCCCATCACCCCAGTATGTTATCCACCACTGAGTTTCTGAGATCGTTCCATTCCAATGTATTTCATTTTTTAAGCTGAGGGTCTTGACCAGAAATTATCCTAATGTTTGAACCGATTTTTAACAAAGCACATAATTTTTTTTGTCCGCTTTCGATTTTCTAACAACTGATCATATATCGCTCAAAGTGTCAGTTTTGTCAGTGAAATTAACAAAGTTTTATACCTTGCGGAAAGATTATATTTTCATTCAAGAACACAGTGCTTATCCTCTGAAAGGTTGATAAATTATCAAACGCTCATTCTTTGTTAGTTACATTTAATTGATAGTAGTGTTTTAAAAATTTTTGTAGAGTAAATAATAATAATAAAAACAATTAAAAAAAATAAGTTTTTAGGGTCAAGTCTAGGGAGTTTTAAGTCTCTCAGCAGTATCAGTCAAAATTGAGTCTTTTATTATTACTGCAGCTGGAACAGCCACAGATAATTCTCCAGGTACAAGGTCGTTCGGAGTCTTGTTTGAAACAGAAAAATTTGAAGACGATGTTCATCAGCATCTCCTTGATTTCTAACTCACCGATGAAAGTGCCAAGATGGGCACCCAGTAAATTGGCCAGTTTTGTGGCTCGCAGCCAGAAATCACTCTCTTGTTTGAGTTTTTACAAACTTCTGGTTGTGAAAGTTTTGATGTTTCTTCAGGCACACTGCTTTCCATTTCTGACTTGGTGCACGTAATGTAGTAGCAGTTTAGACTTCAGTGTTGTGGCACCAGGATTGACATCCCTTTATTGGTTGGCTAATTTGACCTTTTGTAATGGATTGCAGTAGTTGCAGTTGCACAAAAAGGTCCACGTACAAGAACTGGCTCCAGAGTAATGTCTAGAAAAATAAATCCGGTGAAATGAAATCCGTTTATAATTCGGTTAATCGTTTTTTGTTTAAGTTTTCAATCGCTAAATTTTTGATTTTACAGATAAAAATGTAAAAGTTGACTAAAACACCTCCAGAAATTTTCATTTGCCTTTTTCGTTCTTGTTTGATTTATGTTTGTTAGCTCAAACTGTCTGGTATTTAGTTGATCATCACAATAATGAGTCCTTTCGATCTCCCACTCACAATGTCCAAGATCACTAAAACAACATGGAGCTCGTGATACAAGGAGAGAGGTAGAAATCGCAGCCTATTGAGTCGTCCTTGGTAATCCACTTGAATAGTTCCAAGAATGCACGCTGTCGCTCTGTGTTGAACTTTCTCGATCAGCTTAAGGTCACCTTTAGGCTGTTTCCAGAGAACACTACCGTATGGGATTATAGGAACTATGTAACTACTATACAACTCCTTTTTCGACAGCCAACTCGTTTTGGCTGAAATGTTCCGTTTGATCATTTGAAACGGTTGAGTAGCGTTACCGGCCCGTCTCGCAGCCTAACAAGGCCATGTCAGATTTTTGGAAATCATGACGCCAAGATCGTTCTCTACATCAGTGGGCGAGGTACCTGTCGTTCATTTTTAGCTTAATTTGGTTCTTGAAACAAACATTTTTGTTTTTACCCGTTTTCAATAACAACATCATGTTAGCGTCGCACAACCTGCTCACTTTGGTAGAAACGTTATCTATTTCGAAAAAATTAGCGGCCGTTTGTTAACCGTCCATTGTTTTTGATTGTCAGGAAACTTATACTAGTCTGATCTACTTAGTTAAATTCTTTTCGTTAAAACTCTTGATAAATCTTTTGTTGGATTGTCATTGAGTCAATTTCGTCTTACTTTTGTGGAGAGATAAAAGTGATGCCACTGAAAAGCTCTGAAAAATTGAGTTTTTACTTGAGGATACTTCCATAAATTTTTGTTGCTCTACCAAAAACAATTGGTCCCCCGAAAAGTTGTATATCAAACAGAATTTGAACGTTTTGTTATTCGTAAAATTGAATTGCCCCTTTTGCAACCGTAGTTTCATAGGGTCGAATGCATTTTACTCAGACTGTTGAGCTCTTTCTGACAGTTTAACAGGGGACTGCAAACTTAACGTAGGCTAGAAAGAAAACTCTCTGTATCATTCGGAAACGTTCGGAAAACTTTAGTTAAAATTAATTTGCCTAAAAACTAAAACTTTTCTGATTTTTTACTAACAATTTTTTTACTACGATCGAGCATGAGAAAAAATACAGTTGAGACAAGTAACAGGCTTTCACTGATTTAAGGACGAAACTATATCCGTATTGAATTTGATCTACAATCCATTCAACATGAGCTTTATTTTGAGAATGAATTTTTCTTTTATACTATTTGCATGAAGGTAATTTTTACAGTTTTTCACATCAACTCATAGAAGATTTCTGTTGACTTAGGCAATAAGAGAATTTTTTATCGGATTCTGAGAACTTACTTAATTTGTGTAGATTTTGTGAAAAGAATATATTTTCAATTGCTCTGGAAAGAAGTTTGAAGCAGTTATTGTTATCGTAAGCGTCTTTTTTAATACAAAATTTTCGCCTTAACGTTTTAGAGGTTTTTTAACATACTTTCGATGTAATTTCTCGGGTGTCTTTTTCACGGTTGATTTTTGCGTGATCTTAATTTGGTCTTATTCTGAAATTAAGTCTGTTGCTAAAGCAAAAGCGGTTGTAAGTACTCACTTACGCCTCCCAAGTCTGGTACCCTTCGAAGACTGACATGAAATCAATCGAGAAGATCCAGCAAAAGGCAACAAAGTGGATATGCGGTGGAAACGACGAATACCATCAAAGACTCGAAACGCTGAAAATACTCCCACTCTCCATGTACATGGAAATGCACGATGTTCTCTATCTCCTCTCAATCCTAGAAGGCAATTACTACGTCCCCGAAGACAAACTGCCAAAGCGAAAAGAAAACGAAACAAGACAAAAGCAAGAATTTGAACTCCCCAAACACCGACTACATAAATCAGACGAAAATTTTTTCTTCAGAGCCACAAAGCTATTCAACATCATCAGTAGGACAACGGAGAAGCCAATGACGAAGAAACTTCTGACAGAGATGTACCAAAACTATTTCCACAGAAGCTACAACGAACTCGACAGCTGCACCTGGAGACTTCTATGCAACTGTGGAATCTGCAATCCAATGAAAAAACTCGTGCCAAACGAAAACTGAAGGGTTCCACACCCGAGGGCTCCGACCCTAAAGACTCTCCTACTACTACTACTACTACTAAGAGAAAATTCAACGCCCTGATAGCTGTGTGGTTAATTTTCAATCTAGCATCCCGACGTTCGCAGGTTTGAACCCCTGCCTGCTCTTTCTTGCGGCCATAAAAATTTATCTAGGCTACAGCCCCCTCTGAGTTAAATTGCCTCGCCGGTTGCTAGAACTATATGTCCGACGTTAGTCAGTTTATATGTTTGTCTCTATACTCGATCTTTAAGATTTCCAATCATTATTCTACACACCGCGCTCGCCGAATTGATATGAGAATAAGTAGTCGTAATAATTAAAATTTACCGATTTTTGTTTAAAAAGGGCGAGTCATTTGGCATTTTCTGTCTGGCTTAGACTTGATTTTATTGGTTTTTTCTCATTCATTTTTATTTTCTTGTGCTCTCTTTCGCATCTTTAAGTCGGCATCAGTTAGCTTTATATTTTGAATTAAGCTGGCACAATTTTATGCTTAAAACGTGAGAGCTCGATAAAGACTCAAAAAATAACTATTGCATGTCCTAAAAAATAATGGCTAGCTCAAGTTAACCGGTTGTTCCTATTTAACTAATTTGAGCTCCAGCTGATGCATCAGATCCATTGAGAAAATGGCAGATTGTTTTTGTAATCTGTTAAAAAATTAGACATATTTCGAAAGAAAGTTCCAGATGTTTTAAAAACTCGTTTAAATAATTTTGTGGGAAAAGATTAATAAAAAAATTACTCTAAACTTTGATAGCCGTCTCAAAGTAGAAGCAGATTCAAGATCAATACATAAATGAAGACGCACATTTTTTGGTTAACAAGGAGGCTCGGTAATAGGCGTTCGCACATGATGTTCTGAACCCGCTCCACATTTTTGGCTTAATAGTTACCAAATGTGGAAGAGATAGAAAACTTTTAAAAATTCGTATATTGTTCGAAAATCATTGGTGTATCCGTTTAAAAATAAGCCTCTAGTACAAACAACTAAACAATTTAAATAATGCTACTTTAGAGTGTTCATGATACCTGTCAATAACGAGAACAAGAGAAGACAAACAAAAACATCATTGAAAAACCAGGGGAATTAATTACGACCTAAACTCAATGTCTGTTTATTTTAAAAGAAACTTAATAACAAAGTCAGAATGCCCTAAAATAAAACCTTAACAAATCAAATTAACTGAAATACAACAGAAAAGATATGGGATTCGTCTTTATAGAGGAATACTTAACTAGTTGACAAAACTAAATGGCAAAGTAAAATGAACGCCATCAAAACAATTAGCTATCAACTGAAGCAATCAAATCAAATAGCTTCATTTTTATACCACAGTAGAAAGCAATTGAAACCTGTCATTTTTCGGAACGTCATGCGACTAGAGGCAAAAAACGTTGTTGTTGCTCATTTATATTTCAGTTCTTCGGAACATTATGGACTCTTTAGTTAGCAGGTATTGTCTGGTAACTAAATTAAGTTCAGTCTAACCTTCGCCGCTTCACAAAAAGCGCGCGTGACAAAAGAGAGAAAACAGTTCAAGTTCAGTTGAAAAGTAAATCGAGAAACCTCGAAATTGAGTATTTAACCGCCATTGTTTTTCCCCAGGGACCAGCATAACATGGCGCAGTCTCTAAAATCTCCCGTTGGCGTCCCTTTATATTGGGAATCAGGCGCCAACCCCCCTCAAGAGTGCCCTTCATGGCTGTCCACGTTTAAACTGGCAGTCATGGCGAAAGAAAATCTCCACGTTGATCAATTATTAAGACTAAAGCCCACGGCTGCGGACCTCTTTTACCCTACAGTCCCCACGTATGAAGATGTAATCGAGGGAGCGAACGAAGAAGAAACTCGCAAACGACAAATTGGAAACGAAAGACGACGAGTGGACTGGGAGAACGATCTTTAAGATTTCCACTCATTATTCTACATACCGCGCTCGCCGAATTGATATGAGAATAAGTAGTCGTAATAACAAAAATTTACCGATTTTTGTTTAAAAAGGGCGAGTCATTTGGCATTTTCTGTCTGGCTTAGACTTGATTTTATTGGTTTTTTTCTCATTCATTTTTATTTTCTTGTGCTCTCTTTCGCATCTTTAGTTCGGCATCAGTTAGCTTTATATTTTGAATTAAGCTGGCACAATTTTATGCTTAAAACGTGAGAGCTCGATAAAGACTCAAAAAATAACTATTGCATGTCCTAAAAAATAATGGCTAGCTCAAGTTAACCGGTTGTTCCTATTTAACTAATTTGAGCTCCAGCTGATGCATCAGATCCATTGAGAAAATGGCAGATTGTTTTTGTAATCTGTTAAAAAATTAGACATATTTCGAAAGAAAGTTCCAGATGTTTTAAAAACTCGTTTAAATAATTTTGTGGGAAAAGATTAATAAAAAAATTACTCTAAACTTTGATAGCCGTCTCAAAGTAGAAGCAGATTCAAGATCAATACATAAATGAAGACGCACATTTTTTGGTTAACAAGGAGGCTCGGTAATAGGCGTTCGCACATGATGTTCTGAACCCGCTCCACATTTTTGGCTTAATAGTTACCAAATGTGGAAGAGATAGAAAACTTTTAAAAATTCGTATATTGTTCGAAAATCATTGGTGTATCCGTTTAAAAATAAGCCTCTAGTACAAACAACTAAACAATTTAAATAATGCTACTTTAGAGTGTTCATGATACCTGTCAATAACGAGAACAAGAGAAGACAAACAAAAACATCATTGAAAAACCAGGGGAATTAATTACGACCTAAACTCAATGTCTGTTTATTTTAAAAGAAACTTAATAACAAAGTCAGAATGCCCTAAGATAAAACCTTAACAAATCAAATTAACTGAAATACAACAGAAAAGATATGGGATTCGCCTTTATAGAGGAATACTTAACTAGTTGACAAAACTCAATGGCAAAGTAAAATGTACGCCATCAAAACAATTAGCTATCAACTGAAGCAATCAAATCAAATAGCTTCATTTTTATACCACAGTAGAAAGCAATTGAAACCTGTCATTTTTTGGAACGTCATGCGACTGAAGGCAAAAAAAAATAGCGGCAAAAATCGAAAATTCAATTAACTTTTGTGGGAAAACGGAGTCGAAGCCGTTACAATCATAATCTATTCACTAAACAACACTTTCCATGTTATGGAGGAATTCCAGAAGGAACACCAAGGATTGACTTAGTAACCAAAAACTCATTCTCTAGGGATTGTAACAAGGCATTTGAACCTATTACTATAAACACTTCTAAATTATATGCTACTATATTTATCATACGTTGTTGTTGCTCATTTATATGTCAGTTCTTCGGAACATTATGTACTCTTTAGTTAGCAGGTATTGTCTGGTAACTAAATTAAGTTCAGTCTAACCTTCGCCGCTTCACAAAAAGCGCGCGTGACAAAAGAGAGAAAACAGTTCAAGTTCAGTTGAAAAGTAAATCGAGAAACCTCGAAATTGAGTATTTAACCGCCATTGTTTTTCCCCAGGGACCAGCATAACATGGCGCAGTCTCTAAAATCTCCCGTTGGCGTCCCTTTATATTGGGAATCAGGCGCCAACCCCCCTCAAGAGTGCCCTTCATGGCTGTCCACGTTTAAACTGGCAGTCATGGCGAAAGAAAATCTCCACGTTGATCAATTATTAAGACTAAAGCCCACGGCTGCGGACCTCTTTTACCCTACAGTCCCCACGTATGAAGATGTAATCGAGGGAGCGAACGAAGAAGAAACTCGCAAACGACAATTTAGAAACGAAAGACGACGAGTGGACTGGGAGAACGAGTGTCGAGCAATCCGCAATCGAGGACCAATGATCGATCGTTACAGCTGGGACGACGCAGATATCAAGGTCAAGAGCCTTGTATATCTATCGCTCGGAACAGAAGCTAGCCGAATATATCACCAGCGTAACCCCCATACACTAATCGATAGATGTTCCACAAACGAGCTTATCTACGAACTAGGGATAACATTCACAAGAGCAAGAAACATAACGTTTGATCGCTTCCAGTTGATTACAGTACAACAAAATTCCAATGAAAACTTGGAAACTTTCTTTAGCAGATTACGTGAACTCGGGTCAAAAGCAGCCCTAGGGAACGTCGAAGAAGATCTAATCAAAGACTTCTTCATTGCGAAAATGAATAACTCCGCCATCCAAATGGAGCTGCTCTCCGAGGTGCGCACACCCGCCCAGGTATAGAACTTCGCTCTCTCACGGGAGAGAGGCCAAGAAAACCAGAAGGAGATCCTTCGAGCAAATCCATCCAACTGGAACCAAGTAAACGCAACAACGCAGCAAACAAACCGCACCCAAACGCGGCCACAAACAAGCACACAACGACAACAATCAACACAGGACATACAACCGTGCTGGAGATGTGGAGCACCATTCACACAAGGACATAACATCAACTGCCCAGCCAAAGGAGCACAATGCAACATCTGTAAAAAGAGGGGACATTTTGCAAAACTATGTTGACCAAAGATGCCAGAACGTCCCAGACAGAGACCACCACAACAATCATACAACCAATCCCCAGGGAACAATCAAAGAAGACGTGACGGAACAAAGTCAGGACATAATTCAAGCAACGACAGAGGACGAAATTGAATCAGTAGACCCAGAAGCAACACTTTATCTATAAGAACTCACCGAGGACTGGGCAAACATCAACCTGGTAAAACCAAAATCATACCGATCAGTAAGAAACATCATCGTAAACAAAACACAAAACGATGAAATATGGATCCAAACAACATGCAACAACTCAGAAAATAATCGAGTGGCTCGCAGACACTGGATCGCACCGAAGCTTTATCAACCAATCCACTGCAAAGAAACTTATGACAAACAACCCCAACATCAAAATAGAAAGATATAACGAAAACGAACGATACAGATGTTTCAACAACAAAGAGATAAAAATCAAAGGTTTAATCCATTAGGATATCACATCCGGGAATTGTCTCGCAAAGAGATGCCAGATACTTATAGTGGAACAAAATACTACAAGTCTGATGGAACGAGACATGCTGCCAAAACTGGGCATCAGCCTACAACAAACAAAAGAACAAGACAAAAAGAAACTGAAACATCCAGCACTCCCCAGGGAATCATTTAGGGATTTTGACAAAGATTCAGAACCAGAGCTCGATATTCAGTACAAAGAGGACGAACAACAGAATACCGCCCGACGAGCATTTACTCCGGACTCCTCATATTCAGAGAACGCGCCGCTGCTTAGCCACACGCGCGTTCCTGAAGAGCAAGCTGCACGAGCCGCCCTGATCCAACCATGCCGTCCGAATCCAGTAAACACCGAACCCCTGGGGCACGCCGACGTTGTCAAAATGGCAACGGTCGATCAAGGGAAACAAGCTCGACCAACACGAGCTAAGCAAAACCCAAAGGGCAAAACCAGAAAAGCGGATCAAAAGAGCAACATCATTTGCCCAGAAATCAAAGGAAGCGGCCCTAAAACACAGTCAATCAGTGCGCAACGATAAAAGAAAGCTACTCTATTCTAGCTCATCCGAAAACAAATCCCTGCTAAAAACCAGCCCTAAGCAACTACAGTCACCATCCACAATGAAGACCTTCAACATTCGCGAGACTCCCGGGGGACCCACTTTTTGCATCACAGCATACTCGGATGCTAACAATTTCATGAATTCACCATCAACCTCTGCAGCAACCCCCGGCGCCAGCCAAGCCCGATCAACCCCACGCGTTGATAGAATCGTTGACAACATCTGGGAAAGAAATTCTCCGAAGAAACAACCTGAGAATGACATTCCTATCGAAGTCGTGTATCTCGACAGCTCGAACTCTACTGGCAAACAAACACACGAGATAATCCATCTGGAATCCACTCCAGACGACGAAACTGACGCAGTCCAAAATACAGCAAACGAACTAGTGGAAGGCGATCAATTGGACAATAATGAAACAGAGGAACATGAAGGAGGCCCACCAAGCGCCATCTCCGATATTCACCCAAGAGACTTCTACGACCCAAGCGAATTTTGATACCAAAATTCTTTCCTGCGGGGGATATGTTATGGAGGAATTCCAGAAGGAACACCAAGGATTGACTTAGTGACCAAAAACTCATTCCTTAGGGATTGTAACCAAGCATTTGAACCTTTTACTATAAACACTTCTAAACTATATGCTACTATATTTATCATACGTTGTTGTTGCTCATTTATATTTCAGTTCTTCGGAACATTATGTACTCTGTAGTTATCAGGTATTGTCTGGTAACTAAATTAAGTTCAGTCTAACCTTCGCCGCTTCACAAAAAGCGCGCGTGACAAAAGAGAGCAAACAGTTCAAGTTCAGTTGAAAAGTAAAGCGAGAAACCTCGAAATTGAGTATTTAACCGCCGTTGTTTTTCCCCAGGGACCAGCATAACATTCTAAATACAATCAATTGAGCCTTTCCTCAGCGCCCTTAATCTGTATTTAACCTGTCCTTAATGTGATAATCTGACAAGACTGAAAAAGGAACACCAAAAATGGGAAAATGTCCAAAAATCAAAAACAATATTACGAAGACTCGTAATATCGAAGCAAAAAAAAAACCATTATTTAAAAGATGAAACACAAAAGAAGTCTTTATACTAATTTACTAGAAAGAGTTGTTATTCAACTTTTAGGTGACAGATTTAAGATAAAATATGGCTACCATCAAAAACATTAATTTTAAAACATTTTTTTGAAGTCAAAAGCTTTCAACAAAAAATTAGATTAACTTGGAACTTCTTAGGAAACCATTTGGAAATGCAATTAGTGAGATTGAGTCAAAAGAGTACAAAGTAACGAATGAAGTCAGAACTCAGTTTCACAAAGAAAATTACGCAAGAATTATTTTACGCAAATTTCAAAAAAATTTACGGAAAGAAGCCTAAAATCATAAACTTTTCACTGAAGCATTAATGTATTTTAATTGACCTTAGTTTTTACCCAAATTTGATCTGCCACTAATTGAGCTTTGATTTGAAATAATTCTGGTCTGTAAAAGGACAGCGATAACAGAATGAGAATGCAGAAATCAACGATAAACCCAAAACAGGCTTTCCTATAGCTATGGGGCTGTTAAAAAACGCAACCTTTCGAAATAAAAACCGCGATCTGAGTAAGCATTTTTTTCAGCAATTTTCATGTCCCCACTACCGGTAAATTTGGACAAAGCGGGCTAGTGAATCATTTTTGGTGCTATTTTTCACGAAAAAATTAAATTCTGAATTAAAATTTAGATAAAATAGGCGGTTCCAGCAATTCAACAAGTTTTATCTTTTAATGTTGAACCATTATGATTATCGGTAACAATTTTAGCGAAAATGTAAAGAAAACAGCGGAAGTGAGGCTAACCTTCACAAAACCTTAAACCTCCGTAACCCTGGGGAAAAGGGAAATTCAAAAAAAAATTTACGTTTGACAAGCTTTCTAATGATATCACTCAAAACTCTGAACAATGAATTTATCGATCGGCTAAATTTACTGAACAGAAAAACCAGTTGAGCATATTGTTCATCTCCAACTAAAGAGGGTCGGAGAATGAGTTGTATGGTTTTCATTTTAATTTTGACAGATGGGAACATTATGAGCAAACACATAATACCAATCCTTTCATTACTCTTGCCTTATTATTTCAGTATCTGGGAATTTCACGACGTCGGACACCGGATCAGGATTTAAGGGCGCTTAAAAGATACTTAGCTGAGATATATGAATTGAAAAATTGATGCGGTTTTCTTGTTTAATTGGCTATTAGATTGTCTATGGCTCCTAAGTTGTTGATTTCGATATTGATTTTTTTGGATAATTTTTCGCGTTCTGATAGCGAATTGAATTGCACTCAATTATTTAAATTCCATGTTGATAACTAATGCATAATTAATATGCATTCCTTAATGCGCTTGATTAGTAAACTTTAGGTTCTTTATATTGAAATTCTGTTGCAATTCTTCTTTCTTTGTTTCTGAAATCGCCTCTCGATAAAAACAATCTTGTTGAATATTTAGGCTTATCTTGGTTGCAATGAGGTTTAAGCAATATCATCAATAGTGTAAAAATTGGCTTAGCAGTTCGTACCTTGTTAATATCTTGATGTATGCAAAAGCTCCTAAGCAAAGCCAAACGTTGAACATAAATTTTCCCATTTTTCATAACAATTTCCTCTTTTTTCCGCATATCATTTGATATATTTTCTGCTAGGCTGCTTTCTTTTTCAGTGGTAAAAGACTACGTGTGATTGGTCATTTTATGTAGCTTATTTTTCTCGTTTTTACCCAATAGAATTTAAAGCGAAAATAACGGTATTAGTAGCAAAGCAATTTAAACTTCCTTCTCTGCGTGTATTGGTTCTTTATTCTCCAAGCTTTGTGAATCAACATAAAATTTGACCGAAGAACTGTTAGCTGCAGTGGCGATTGTTGCTGTTATTAAACACTGTATTGATTTAGATCTTTATTTAAATGAAAAGTTTAATCGAATGATAACATGCTGGTCAAAATTGTAATTTCTGCTGTACAAATATAACCTTCAGTTTGTTCAATTAAGCTTTCCAATTTTTTTCTGTTTATTCAACGCTGTATTTATTTTCACAGCGATGTTTGATCGTTTGACCATTTATAATAAATGATTAACAATTATGTATCATTAAACTTTTCGTATCATTAAAATTTGCTTGATCATGGATGCGTTCTTATCAACAGTGAATAAAGTCAATCAAACGGCAGCTCCTGATTTTCTAGAAGTTCCACTATCTCTGAGATTTTGCGATGCTTTTGTATTTTTCTGCATCTGGCTTCTAGCACTTTTCAGCACGATAGTAATTTTCTACCTATTTAGCAAAACTGTATCACTCAGGGAAGTGTCTGGATATCTAATGGTCACTCTTACAAGCATTGATTTCTTAACTGCACAATTCTTTTTATTTCCTAGTATTTACACAATTGCCGCTCATGAGATTCCTTGGTCAAATTCTGTCTTATGTGACATTCAAGGTTTTACAAACGTCTATCTACAGAACTTCAAGTCCTTGACAATTACCCTCTGCGCTTTGGATCGCGTATTTTCAATTGCGAGCCCATTTTCTTATGGACACTATGCGACAACGCTCAATTTCTGGATCGCGTTCGTCACAATTGGCTGCCTGGCATCAATTTTACCGATCATTCAGTTCGCTTTTCTCGGATGGTATGGAGGCCAGGACATAGATTCTGGTATTTGTTGGGCAATGTCACCCGACCAGAACTCGACAATGTACTACATCAGCATGGTCCTGAACGCATTCATGCCGGGTGCTATAGTTCTTGTGAGTTATGGAACCATCATTGGAATTGTCATCTACCAGAGGTCAACAATCCAGCAGCAGGATTTGAGTGCATCGAAACGATCCAGTCAAGATGTCCGGAATTCAACAGTACAGGCTGGTGTCACATTTCTGGCTCATTTGGCAGCTTGTAAAATGTTGTTCATTGTAACCTTGTTATATTTCCTCACATTCGTTCCCATAATCGTGGCCGATCATGCTTTTAGCAATGATGCCGAGCTCTCAGATCTCGTTTTGTACCATGTATGCAACTATTTCTATTACGTCAGTGTATGCATGAACTTCATTATCTACTACAGGATGAACAAAAACTTTAAACAGGCGTTCAATAAACGAGTGATTGGTCTCAAAAGAGGCAGGAAATCAGATTTGATGCTGTACAATGAACCCACTGCTGCCCAAACAAGACTAGATGTTATAGCGTGAAGTTCCTCTGTGTTCATGTGAAAATTCTACTGCTGTTATTTTATTTACATTGTCATTAGACTAGATGTATAAAACTCAATGCCGATTGGCAGTTTATTCTTGATAGTGATGTCATATTAGTGTTGTATTTAATCGGTATTCAAATAAATTTTTATTAAAATATACGGTTCAGATTGGCTTGATGAGGAAAAACTACGCTATTTTACGGTGCTCATTGGTGGTGTAATTGGTTCTACCTGTAAAAATACATTTGTTGACTCTAATGCGGAATCCGAATACTATTAAAAGCTCGGCATTTGTTTGTATTAAAATCAGTAAACAAATGGAAAATATTTGAATAAATAATATTTCAAATCCACGCCCATCTGTCAATCGTGGTGGTCAAATTTTGGTTTTGTAATTGTTATTTGCGTACAATTTGAACCGCAAGTTTCTTGTAAATTTATGCATCTCGAGGAATTCTCGGCAATGGGGTGGTAAGGTTTTTTGTTGATTTCATAGGTTTTATATGTACGGTACCTATGTACGTTGACCATTGAGTGGCTGCACTTGGTCTCTGCGAAACGCACAAAATACTGATTTGTCCTTTTTCTCGCGTGTTTTTAACCTACAGCTTAGTATTGTGAGTAAAGCACCGCTTGGTTTTTAATTAAAAAGCTTTTCTACGAGTAACAGATGTTAGAACTTTTAAAAGTTTTTTCTCTGCCATTGGTTCATAGTGGCTTGGCAACAAAATACTTGACATATGATATTTGTCGAATTGCAATGACATCCGTACGGCTCTTTTCAGAAATCTGAAGTTCCAAAAATTATCAATGAAAGAACGTTTTGAAAGCAGCCTTTCTAATTCTGAAGAACGATGATTTTTCCTGTTACCAATCGCAAAAGTTGTATCAAAATTCTTGAAAATTATTTTTTTCACTAGTTCTTTGAAGTGTTTAAAAATGCTCACTGTTCATACGTTTCGATGGAATTTTTTTGCTCTAGGAAACTAATGCATTTTTTGATTAAAAGTTTGGTAAATATTTTGTGTTCAGTCGATGATATATAGCATTGCAATAAAACATACAAGGTAAAGAAATAATGATCAAAACATTAGAGTTATGGCAACTTAAGGTAGTATTGGAAAATATTGCTAATGGGCGTCATATTGTCTTAAGAGTCACCAGCTGCACTTAAATACTCATAAAGTGTTTTTAAATTAAATGTGAACAAATCGGGCCTGAAAATCTAGCCCTTATGAACACCTGCCTTTTGTAAAAGAAATGTGTCTGACTATTCTCAACTTTAACTTGTGGACTACAGTTTCTGTAAGAATTAGTGTATTGTTCGAAAATTGTAAATTATTGTTCCGACCCCTCTTGAGGGGGAGGAACTATATACTCAAATGGGTTTTTTTGTTCAGACAATTTTGACCGATCGATATATTCATCGTAGAGAGTTGAGAGTGATATCATTAAAAAGCCCCTCCAGCGTAAAATATGGAATTAAAAAGATTTTTTTGTTTTTTACAGGGAGTTATCGAGGTTTTAAATTTGTGTATAATAGACTGATTTCCGTTGTTTTTATTCACATTTTCAGTTAGTTCGCCTAAAGTTTCGTCAATTTTGCTAAATTTTGCAATACTACTGTTGTTTTTTTAGAGACAAAAAAGTTTTGTTGACTATGTCGATTTAATTTTTGGCTAAATAAATCAAAATTCAGCCTTTTTCATCAAAAGGCAGAAATAGGCTTCTTTTGTTCACTTTGATTAAATTTGTCGGAAGTACACATCCAAAAACAACAAACACAATCTTTGTAAAGTACAAAAAGAGCTAGTTTTACTTCCATTTCCATTGTGAGTAGTCTAGAATCAAAATTTTTCCGTTTTCCGCTAACTTTATGATGATCAAAAACGCAGAATTTATTTTTGATCTTTTAACTAACAATTTATCGAGATCTAAAGCATTCGAAACAATTGAGTGTTCTAAATGGACGCATAGCAATAGCAGGGTTGATTTTGGTCCAATCTTGGACTGTTACAATCCAAAAATAATTCGGATTGTAATCAGTCTTTTTCAAAAAAAAAATTTGATTTTTTAATGTTAAGTAAAGAACAGAACAATCAAGGATCACTGTTGGCAGGTCCAAATGGTTTCCTAAACAGTTCTAAATTATTATATCTAGTTTATTTTCTCGAAAGATTAGGGTCATTTTGACTTTTAAAAATATTTGCTTTTTACTTAAACAATGGCTTATTGAATTTTGCCTCCATTTTTCTCTTAGTTTGCTCAAGTTGTAGCTTAGTGTTAGCAAAGAAAGAACTTTTCTTCCTTCTCTTACTGTTGAACTGAAATTTAATATTTTTGCGGTTCTACTGGTTTGGTATTGGCCCATTTTTTGGTATTGGCCCATTTTTCACGCTTTTTTTTCTCGTTTTGTTACATTATTGACAGTTTTCATATTATATTTTTGGCGTTCAGAATAGGGCACAATTGAACATATAAATTTCTTCAAAGGCGCAGATTATGGTTTTAACGGCTTCGACTCCCCTTTGTCGAAGAATTAAATTAATTTTTTTGCAACTGTCGTTTTTTACTTTGTCTTTCAAGTCGTTTGAAGATACCTGAATAATGTGACAGGTCTCGTTAGTTTTTCATGGTTGAAAAAATGAGCCTCTATTTTGATTAAATAGCTGATGGCTTTCATGACTTTGAATACAATTGCTTACAAAAAACAAAAACTTTGTTTCAACTTTTTTTAACTTTGTTCAACATCGAATTTTTGTTCTTTTTCTCTCTATTTGTTACCTAGTCTTTTTAATTACAGGTGAGATATGACATTATTATTTTCGAAGGAAAGTGCTAGTTTTTCAAAATCTAATGTTTTCAAAGATTTCGTTATGAATTTATTGGCTTCGACACGGGTTTTTCGCACAAAAAGTTAACTAATTTTTGATTTTTGTCTATAATTAACGTTCTTTTTGTAGACGTAAGACATATTTTGAATAGTAACTGGTCTTAAGCGCTTCCTTTGGTCGAATAGACGAACCTATTTAATTATCTCATTTTGTAGCTAATGGCATTCATGACTTTGAAAAAAATTGTTTTTTGTCTGAGAATTTGTAATTTGTTATTTGTAATTTGTCTAAGAAAGACAAAAGAATTACTTAGTTTTGCCCTTTTTCTCTTTTTTTGGTCTGCGTGTTACGTATTTTCATGAGAGGTCATATACCACATTTTTGGCGTTTGAGGAACGCTCAATTGAACATATTTTGAGGAGAAAATATGGCTTTACGGCTTCGACAGCTTTTTCTCGCAAGTTTCAATTGAATTTTTTTCTTGTCTCTTTTTTGTTCTTTTTGTAACCGCATAAAAATTGATTTATGACAGGTCCGAACGCTCTCCTATGGAAGTGTATGTGATTATAAACATGCTGGACGTTTTCAATTGCTATCGAATGGTTTTCATTACTTTCAAAATTAATTGTTTTTAAAAATATAAACCAATTTTTATCTTTGCTGTTTTCTTTGTTCTTTTCTTGTCTAATTGTTACCGAGCCTTTCTATGGAAGGGTCCCGTATCTTTTTTATTAGTGAAGTACAAGTTATTTTGTTTAGTTTCAGTTTGATCCTCATTTGTTCTATCTGTTCCTCATTGGTAGACATTTATGCCGAAAATGTGGATGAGCGGGGTCGGAACTTTATGTGCAAACGCACATTACCTATTCTCCTTGTTCGATTTAAATCTGGGCGTGTTTCTTAATTTTGTGAAAAGTAGTTCGAAATTGCCGTATCAATTGCTGACTGCAAATCAAGCGGTTCAAAGTGTTTTTCTTCCAAATTTAACATTTCAGATCCCTTCTCAAGGCAATATATTTTTGCCTTGACAAATTCTGACAAATTTCAAGTGACAAATTCTGACAATTGACAGTCTGTAGCAAAGGCCCGAATGCAATAATATCGAGGCAGTGTAGCATATTTCAACTATTTGGGACATTTTTCTTTTGTTTTTAATTGGCCTATAATTTTCTATATCCTTTTTGTTGGTGGTGTTCATGAAAAGTATTTTTTTTAATTCTGATATTTTTTAGGTAGACCGTGTGTATTTGAAATTTTATTGTTTTGCTTTTCGCTATTTTGCTTTGTTGCAATGATTTTTGCTTTGCTTGATATTTTTCTTCAGCTATTTCATTCGAAACCCGGCGGTAAGCGAACCTATTGAGTTCAAACTAAGGGAATTGAGATTCTTAATTGAATTTCGAGATTCTTACGGTAGCCCAGACTGATAACAGTCTTGTTATTTATTACGCTCGAATTTATTACCTTTGAATAATTTTGAGAAAACGGATTTGAAAGCATCGAACGTAAAGTTGCAACGGAAAACAAGACAGAGCTTTTGAGTAATTTTAAGTGTGCATGATGAAATGTCGAACAAACAAAACTTCATTTAAGATTTCAACCAATTTTGGGTGCGCTTGCCTATAATTTGATGCAAGATGCTTCGTTATGAGCCAGTAATATATAAGCCACTAATAATAACTTTTAGCTGCATTAGTTGAATTGTTTTGCACCTATTTATGAATCACTAGAATAAACGCTCGCGACTTATTGCGTTTTTGACGCTTTCATTGAGCCGATATACTTGGCGTTTGTTCTATTTTCAATCGCTTCAAATATCTTGATTCATTTTTTCGAGTCTGACGAGAAAATAACTATTTTTCTCTCAAATCATTAACTGCTTTTTGAGCTCATTTGAAGTGATCACTTTTGCTTCCAAAATTTACTGTTTGTTTGCATAGATTTTTTCCGTAGATATTTGTTAGCTTAGATAGGAAGAGGCAAGGGTACAGAAAAATTAATTATAAATAGGAGTTAATAGTTTTAATCTGATTGATCATATCATGATGTGCAATGGCGCATTATCGAGCCTGGAAGTATAACTTTGATCAGTTGAGAAACCACAAGAAATATTTAGATTTCTTAGCCTCAAATTCTAAAACGAGATTGTTCTTTGAAAACAGGTTATGCTAACCATATTTCCTCGATTGAGAAAAAGCAGGCAAATTTGTCAAATACCGCATTTGCATTTTTGACAGTTCTTACATTTTTCTTAAAATGGTTATCACTTGTCTTGATGGCCATCATTCTTGAGCACGAGCTCCATGAGCCTTGCGTTGCTTTCAAATCTTGAAACTTTCTCATCACAGTGTTGAGTTCGAATATGTGCATTAGTAGCATGAGTGGTTCTGTTTTCTTTTCATATTAGCATCTTTTACATCTATCATTTAATCGTTCAACATGAGCCTACTCGGTAAATTAAAGTTCAGGTTCGCATATACTTGGATAACATTTTCAGTCAAATGATTTTTATTTAAGGCTTTTTCTTGCGGCGATTGAGAAGTCTGCTGTTTTAAGCTGTAATGCGGCGTTGAGAAATGGTGTCTATCATTTGTAGTTATGCTCTTGGGGATTTGTGTCGGGAGCGGTTGTGCAAACATTTACAATTTTGAGACTGGAGGATCTTTTATGTTCACGTCATCCCTTATTTGGTTTCCTTTGATATTTAGTTTAATATCCATGTAATATAATTTCTGGTCACGTTAGTCTGGTCAAATTGTAACAGCAACTTTTAGCACACTGTTTGGTTTAGATTATAGCATGCGATGCAACATTTAGGTGGTGCTTAGACGAATAAAGAAACAGCTTACTGAAGGAGTACCATAAATAAAGTTCAGGTAAATTTACCTGAAAAAAAAACGTGTGAATTTACCTGAATCGTTCAGGCGAATTGTTCCCACCTCAACTACACTTTAAGTTAACTTGAAATTTACCTCAAAAGATTCAGGCGTTGACTGATTTTTTAAACTGAACTTGCCTGAAAATTGCCCGTACTGTTCAGGTAAAAAGACCTGAACCAGAAAAACTTGTTTCAATTCTAACAGTGATGAGCTGTATGATACTTTGTGTCAAAAGTGTTTAATAGTAATTTTCTGAATGATAATTCTCCCTAACTATAATTGAATGCCGGGAAGTCAACTTGTTCAGCTCCCGTCCATTTAAAGTGCTTGAAATTGTCAGGGGATTTTTTATTGCGGAAAATTTCTGACAAATTTCCACAATCGATTGTCAGAAAGTGTATGAATTGGAGTGTATGAATTGGACATTCGAGTGTATGAATTGGTTATATCAGGCAGAAGGTTTGATATTAGAATGTTCTAAAATGACTTTTGCACCCAATTTTTCTCATAGTTTGCTGACGTGCAGTGTGGCAGCCAAATGTGGACAAAAAAAACTGCTCGTTGGATAACGCATTTTGAAAGTTAAAACTGGGCTGAAAATTGTAAATCTTTTTATGTGTTGCTTTTTATCCTTGGTAAACAGTTGCTTGATTGGATCAATTAGTTCATTCTTCCGACCTGTCCAATAACACCTTTCGTGATGGCATTCGGAATGAGTGATATACTGATTGCGGATGTTTTCGGATACAAGAACAACCGTGTGAAATGCAATTTTCTGAATATTATGCTTGTAAATAGGTTCCAGTTTTCAGTGGGACTGAGAATCAATTTTGAAAAATGCAGGTAAGATGAACTTATGACATTGATTTTGTTTTCTTTTCTCTGCGAACTGTAAATCATTGTTTTTTCTTTTCATTGTCTCGTGCGTCAACAGCTGACAAAGTGAGAACAAAGGTGTGGTTTTCATGCTTAATTGAATTTGTTTGCACATAAGTTACAGACAAAAGCGTCGCTGTTGACATTGAAGAATCGAAGCGCCGATTTTCGATAGTTTGTTTGTCAACTACTTACAAGTTGTTTTTACCAAGATAAAGTTCTTTTTATCTTTCTGCTATTACAAATCAAGTCTTGTCTAACATGTAAACGCGATGAAAAAACAGTTAATCAGCTCTTGTGGTGGAAATGAAGTCCCATCTCATCATGTGTGTCTAATGGCAAGTCAGGCGTTCCAAAGTTACTTTGACAAACATCCTGTAGATTTGCCAAAAATGTTTACAAATTGGCATTTTGATCAGTTTATTTTTAGCAGTGGTGGTATTATCGCTATTGATGGAAAATTTCGACCGATGTTAAGAGAATGCTGTAATCGTGGTAATGATACAAGGGCAGAAGAAACCTCACTCGCATTCACACTCTTTTTCAACTGTTTCATCTAATCTTGATTATACGTAGATATGGTTTTAGATATGGTTTTCTGACTGTTTGGAGCTATATAATTTAAGCTGCCGTAAATGGTGCTGAAGCCAAAAAAAAATAGCTACGTCATCGGAGTTGAAAAAATTGTCAGTCATTTCTACGGAACCGTTTTGATAGTTTATCACCCAAATTCTCTGCTCAATGATATTCAAGTACGCTGCTCAATGAAATTCAAAGATATTTCAATTCAGGCAGTTAGATTAGCTTCCACCCAATCAAAGGAGGAAGTAATTTTTTTCTTGATTTTTTCAGTTTGGGGGTTGGGTTTTTCTTTTTAATAATTTGTCCCTAATTTGGCTTTGTTCTCTTCCACCCACGTGCATGAGGTCACTTTTACCCCACTTAGTTGAAGGGAGAGTGAATGCTCAACTGGGTTTTTGGCCGATTGATATTTGACGCAGAAAGGCATGCAGCGGCATCATTAGAACGTTAGGTACCCGGCGAGCGTAGAATTATTTTTAAGGAGGAGTTTTCAAATTTAGTCGTTTTCGCGGAGTTATCGAGGTTCTAAGTTTGGGAATGTTTGCCTAAATTCCACTCGTTTTGTTCAATTTTCTTTCATTTTACTCAAATTTTTATAATTTTTAATAAAACATGATGAGGTTTTGAACGATAGAGTTAGTGTTTTTAATTTTAAAGATATAAAAAGATTGCTGAATTGTTTGATCCCACTTCTTCAACTAAAATTTTGGGTCAATTTTTTTAAGTTCAGTTTTTTTCTTTTGAAAAATGGCAACAAGTCAGCCACTATGTACACTTTCGTCCGTATTTTACATCTGCTTTCTAAGGGAGTGTTCTGGAGTTCGAAATTTGCAGGCTTCTCACTACGTTAAATTGATTTTTTATGCAAAATGCAGCTTTTAAATTTAAGTGGCTATTTTGATGTTTAAAAATGGATAGCTTGATTGATTCCATATCTAACTGTTTTCTGAACTGTGTCACTATTTGTTTTCATAAAAAATTGCGATTATTGAGTTGTGCTCTGTCTCATTAATGACATTGCTGCATGGCTCTACCATTAAGTAAAACTGATTTTATTTTTGTTTAATTAGTCTTTATCAGTTTTTTTTAACATTGACAGCATTTGTTTTCAAAACTTGTTGATCTTTGAGAGTGGCCAATGTTCGTTGTTTTTGGGTTTTTTGTTAGTCACCGTATGCCTCTTCGATCTTTTAAATCAATCTATTCGTTGTCTAAATGGTAATAGTCTGAATATAATTTTGGATTTAATGTCTCAGGCGTCAGCAACTCCAGAAAAATGAGAACAGCGTTTTTAAAAGATCTTTATTTTGTTAAATTTTGATCGTTCTGGTAAAAGTATTGTTGACTATCTAAGGTTGTCCTACTAATAAGGTTGATAACGAGTCTTTTGTTGAATTCTTTGAATTTTATTGCAGAACTGATTTTTATGCTGGCAAAGTGAGGTGTTTCCTTGATAAAATATTTTCTGAATGAGATATTTTTGGGTTGCTGTATTTTTAAAACGAAAGTGTTGATCTGTTCTTTTTTGTACTTTCTAGTGAATTAAAAATATCACCTCACGGGTAATAACATCACTGGTATGCATCTCGGTCAATGTTTTAGAATCTCTTAAATAATTTGTTCCCTATCTCTGCTTCTTTTGGTACACAATAGAACCACAAAATAGGATCAGCTGAGATGGAACATTATGGGGGAACGCACATTACTGAGGCTCCTTATTGAAATTGAGATGCGTTATTTTCTGCTTTGTTCTTCGATCTGTTGTGTCTGATCATAGAAGACTTATGTCACTGAAAATTTTTGTTCGGACCCCCACTTTAGTGGGGAGGGAGGAACTATATACTCAACTGGGTTTTTTTTTGTTCAGTCAATTTTGGCCGATCGATATATTCATCGTAGAGAATTGTGAGTGGTATCATTAAAAAGCCCGTCGAGCGTAGAATACGGAATTAAAAACATTTCGATTTTCGTTTTTTACAGGGAGTTATCGAGGTTTAAAGTTTTGTGAACATTCGACTGTTTTTGTTCACATTTTCGGTAATTTTTGCTAAAATTTGGCACAATTTCGCTAATATAATTCAAAAAAGTCAAAATTTTTAACGGTAGAGGGTTGTTGTTAACGTTAGAGATGGAATAGAGTTGCCGAATTGTTTGATTGAAGTTTTTTTTGGCTGTTTTTTTTTTTGATAAAATTTTCAAAATTCAAATTTTTCTTCAAAAATGGCGCAAAATATGCTTTTTGGTCCACTTTGTTAACGTTTGCTAGAGTTGGTGATCTAGAAATCTTAACAAAGACTCCCTAATCTCAAAAAATGCGCTAGTTGCAATTAGGCGCCGTATGAAATTCTACTGGAATTAAAGCTTTGCCGTTATTTGCAGATTTAACTCGATAATTATACAAAATGCATTGTTGTTTTTTTTAATATTTGAAGAATTCAAATGCAACTGCTCTAATTCGCAAACACTTGGAACACTTGGTCGGTTTGCTGGGCGCGCGAAAAAATCAGGGAGAAGTTCGATAATATCGTGGATTCTTAGAATCAGAGACTTTTTGGTTTTTATTTTGGTGCTGCCTTTTTTTCAAAATATTTTGCTTTTGTTCTTTAATGTTAATTACTGACAATTTTTTTTATTCACAGCTCCGTTAATGACAACTCCAATTTACATAAATTTAGGGACGAATGTAGATACGGTTTGTTTTCAGCGAACCAAAGGGTTTTATGGCTTTGAGGAAGAGTTTTAGTAAAATTTAACTGAATTCTTGTCTTTTGCCTTCAATTGCTATTCTTTTGGCAGTCTGATTTTTAAGTTTAGCCACTCAAAGATCTAAATTTCTTCCTCAAGAGGTGCAAATGAACCTTTTCTATTGAGTTGGTTGCTACCTAACTTCTCTTATGTTATTGAATGTATTTGTTTTAAGGAAATTTCTGTGTTTTTTTTAACTTGTCAGTTTTTTATATTATTTTAGTCATTTTGCTTATTCCCTGTAAGCACAGGTCAAACTTTCCTCCTTATGGAATACAAACTTATTTTGTGGCGGATTGTTTTAACAGAAGATTTTCTTGCTTTTGGTACTGCGAGTTTTCATACAAAATTTTCTGATTTTTGTTCATAATTGCCCATTTTTGCTGTTGTTTTGAAACTGATTTTTTTTTGTTTTCGTAACATATGGTTTGGAGGGCTGCGACACAGTCCTCCCGCAGAATTTTTTTTGCAAATGATTAATTCAAATGATTTGATTCATTTTTTATTTTTGCCCTTCATTTGTTGTTAATTTTTGTTGTCATATGCCAAATGTTGTGTAATTAAAGCTCTCAGTGGCCAACTATAGATAAACAAATGAACTTAATAACTGCTATCGGTAAATAGCTAATGGTTGTTTTGACTTTTGTATTAGATTTCTTAGAAAAAAGGGTAATAGTATTCTTCAACTTATCCCTTTTTGTTCTGGTTTGCGTTTTTTTTTCGTATTTTACAATGTTGTATCGTTTTTGTATATTAGCCTTATTATTTAGAGCTCTTTTTAATGTTTTGTTGAATCAAACATTAATTTTTCTGTTGTTTGAACGTTTTAAATGATGTCTTCAGGGCTTAGACAATTTGTTTCAAGAATTTGTTGAAGTTTAGATACCTCTCAGTTTTTGTGGTTCTTTTTGTTGTCATTTTGTGATAGTCATTTTACAAAAAGACGTTATGATAATCAAGGAGACGCAAATGAAGATGTTATATTCTCGCGGGTAATATCTTACAATTTTAATGGCTTCAAAACTGGTTTCTTAAAGTTGTTTGTGAAACTTATTAGTTCAGCTTGTATTTAATGTTATTTCATAGTCTTATAATTTAGTCTCAATAATAACAGTCGCAATTATTTTTCCAAGTAGTTACAAGACAAACTGTCTACTTTTTTAGTCGAAAGCTTCTGTTGGCTATGAATTTTGAAAATATTTGTTTTTAATAGAAAAAGAGATAGATTTTTTGAGATCTGCCAATTTCGTTTCTGTTCAATTGTAGCTAAGCATCTATATATACAATTCACATCATTTATCTTTTGAAATACAGTTTGGTCTTCATAACGGTTTTATTTTCCTCAAATAATCTTTCTGCTTGAAACAACCAGTTTTCATAAAACCAGTTTTCGTGATTTTTGCATATTTGCCCCTTCTTTGTAGGTTTTTGTTTTTTTTTCACAGTATCACAATAATGGGCGTCATTTGATTTACAAATTGAGTCGCCTGCAAAAAATGCAAACGAAGATTTTTATTGTTTTTAGTGATCAGCTTAATATTTAATTGATTGGGGGGACATCGTTTTCGTGCATAATTTTTCGTGCAAATTTTTCGTTTTTGCCTGTATTTGTTCTTTTTGTTGTCGTATGACATTGCCTGGATAATGAAAGGCCTCAGTCGATCTCTATTAAGATATAAAAGACTCTCTTAATGATTTCATTTGATGCGTAATGTTTCTAATCAATTCGAATTTAGTTCTTTTTTTTAAAAAAAGCAATGTTTTAATAAACTTTGCCTCTTTTGCTCATTTCTAGTCGAAATGTTGCCGAGTCGCATTGAAGAAAAATCCCATATTTTGTTCCAAAAAAGTACCGGTTAATCTTCTTAGAATAAATTTTATCAAATGCCATTTTAATTTGGTTAGTAGTGGTTTTCAAAAAACGGACAAGTAGAGTTTTTGTCGCAATTAATATTTGTAACTATTTGATTTTTTTGCCGTCTTTTCCGGTAGTCATATTATGGTAGCCACAGGTCTCATAGACCCTCTAGAGTAGATTGTTTTTTTTTCTTTTGTAGTTTGTTGAACGATATGTTGATATGTTAATTTTTTTTATCTCTTCCTCATTTGGTAGACAATTAAGTGAAAAATGTAGATGAGCGGGGTCGGAACTTAATGTGCAAACGCACATTACCGAGCCTCCTTATTTGATTTCAAATTAAATTGTTGCTGCTAATTGAAAGTTGTTAAATTCAAAATGAAGATCCGATGAGTACAGCTGCTAACAGTTCGGAAAACTTTTTTTAAAGTGGACAGTTTGATTGATAATAGTCCGCTGTACCTTTGAAAAGATATTCAGTTTGTCAGTTGTGAACTTTTTTATAGTCCAGATTGAAGTCTCTTGCAGCCTCTTTCCTCTAATCGTTTGTCAGCTATGTTAGTTCTAATACAGCCAGTTGTATGGATTTCGTTCTACAGATTACAACCTTTTAACAAATGATTTTAATTGATAAGCGACAGAAGAGTTAGAAAATCTCACTCCAGATCATTTTTTGAAGGCAAGTTAACTTTTAGAACAAAATTGGAACGCCTCAGTTGAACTTTATCTTGGTTTAAAACCATCAGATTAGAAGTATTGTCGTCTCATTGTAATTTTTAGCTTATAAATTGCTTTGTATTTGGTACTGCAGGTCTAAAAAGCTGAACTAGCTATCTCTGATAATCTGCTAATGCTGTTACTCTGAGTAAAAAGCCTGAACCAGTTGCTTGTTAGCGCCTTTCTAAAAGGCCTGATTTCAAGCTGTTGTTCTTTTTGATTATGACATGATGAGTTAAAGTTGATGAATTTGCTCAAGGCGCTTTTTCATAGCTTAACGAAGTTAATAGGTGATTTCGATTTTCCACAGTTAGTTCGTGATAATTTGTGAACTAATTTGGAAAAGTTGTTGTCAGTTTTTGGCAGCTTTTTGATCAGTTCACTAACTTTTCCAATGATGCTCATTAAACTGTTTTCGAATATAGATTTTTTGTCGTTTTTTAAATTGGCTGCGGGTTATTTTTAATAATACAAGCATTTTTTCAGTATCTGTTTTCGTGACCAAACAATTGTTATAGCAATTTCTGCATTATTGTTCCGACCCCACTTGTGGGGGAAGGAACTATATACTCAAATGGGTTTTTTTTTTTTTGTTCAGTGAATTTTGGCCGATCGATATATTCGTCGTAGAGAAATGTGAGTGGTATCATTAAAAAGCTGGTCCAGCGTAGAATTCAAAAGTAAAAAGATTTTTTTGAATTTCGTTTTTTTCGAGGAGTTATCGAGGATTGAAGTTTTGTGTGAACATTGGGATCTTTAGCATGATTGTTCACTTTTAGTACAATTTTCTTCAAACTAAGATCTTTTTTACGAAAACATTAATTCAAATTTCTATAAAAAGAATAAATTTTGAGTTCGTAAAAGTTGAATGCAAGGCGATAGAAAGACTAGTTCTGGTCTCATAGGGAAGTTCACTATCAAAAAAAAATCGAACTCTAATTGAGAGCCCTTTTTTTAATAAAACTTTTCTCTTTTTTGCTTTTTTAAGTCACCTAGAGACAAGTCACATTTTATATCGACGTTCTATTAATGACAAAACTCCTTTATAGTCGAATGAAGCGCAATGAACAAAAAACGTCGTTTTCAAGGAATTGCTCATGTTTTTTTTTGGCTTCGATTCTGAGTTTTCGTAATTTTGAATGAAATTTTGAATTTCTTTTTGAAGTTTTACTATTTTTTTTGGAGTCCTATGGTAGGGATTCATTGACTAACAGTGCAATATGTTCCATAATGAGCATTAAGTGAACATGTCTATTTCATTGAGGGGGCGGCTAATGGCTGTTAAGACTTAAAAAATAATTTTTCGAATTTTTTTTTGAATATTAAAGAATCATAATCTTATTATAGTGAATTGTAAGTCAGTCCAGGGGTGAGAGCACCCTCTTCCTTCCTACTGCAACCAAAATTAAACTGGTTAGCGGTTTTATCTTCTATCTATTGGTTATATGACTTCAATGACAAAAAATTTCAATTTTTTAAATTTTTTTTTGGATTTTTACGTATTATTGGTTACTTTTGAAATCTTATCACATTATCCAAATATTGACAGTTCCCATTAGCTTAAAAACGATGTTCTGTGGATGACCAATAAAAATTTTAAACAAAAATTTATGGTTTAAATGGCTTCGACACGTTCTTCTTGCACTTTTCTACTGATTTTTTGGTTTTCTGTTTTTTTTTTCTCCTGTTTTAATAGTCATTATACTTACTGTGATCTCATAATGAATACCTATGCATGACAAACATAAATGTACTGCCACCGGGGCATCTTTGAGCGTTTTTATTGACTTCCGTTGAAAGCTATTGAATTTAATGTCTGTTAAAATAAAAATCATTTTTCGAAAATTTTATTTGAACAATAACAATTCCTAAATTTTTCTTGAACTGTTAGTGAGTTTCAGTATTGACTGGACCCACTTGCTTTTTACTGCGACTAAAAATATTCTGTTTAGCTGTTTTATCTTCTAGCTATTGGTTATATGACTTCAATGACAAAGATTTCAATTTTTTTAAATTTTTTTTTTGGATTTTTTGAATTATTGGTCACTTTTGAACTCTTTATCACATTATCCAAAGATTATTGTAATCCAATTGGCTTAGAGAGGACGTTCAGTGGATCACAGAGAAAGTTTTCAGAGAATAGCTAATGGTTTAATTGTCTTCGACACTTTCTTCTCGCATTTTTCTACTGAATTTTAGTTTTTGCTGTTTTTGTTATTGTTTTCTGTCATAAGACTTATTGTGATGTCTTTTTAACTATCTATGCATGACAGACATCATTTTCCTCCCTATGGGTTATATCTGAGCATCGTCATTGAGCTCCGATGAAAGATTGAGTTTACTGGCTGTTAAGGGTTTAAAAATAATTTTTCGAAACTTTTTTGAAATTCAACCATTCCTAATTTTTTTTCGTGAATACTCTTGGTCATTGTTGGTTCTAACAGAATCCATTTCCGTTCTACTATAGCCAAAATTAATCTGGTTAGCGGTTTTATCTTCTACCTATTAGTTTTAAAACATCAATGCCACGAGAATTCATATTTTTTTTGGGTACTTTATTTTGTTTTTCGATCCTTTTGAAATCTTATCACATCATCTTACCGCTGAGAGTCCCTATTGGTTTAGAGAAGAAGTTCAACGGATCATAAATAAAGTTTTCAGGGAAGAGCTTATGATTTGAGTTGCTTCGACATTTTCTTCAGGCACTTTTCTACTGAATTTGTGGTTTTTGCCTCTCTCTGTTGTTGTTTTCATAGTCATTAACTTGTTGTAAGGTCTTATTGATGAAATACGATTGGCAAAAAAACTTATTGTCCCCTCGAGGCATCATTTATTGTATATACTGGCTTGCGTTGAAGGCTAATGAATTTAATGGCGTTGATAATACGTGTTTTCCCGCAATTTTCGTGCGTCTAATGTATTTGTTTATATTTGTTGATTTTTTGAAATTATATTGATAAAAAAGGTTTTCCCATTGCTCCTGAAAAATTAATTTAAAATTGAAGAGTGTTTAGTGAAAAGTTCATTTTTTTAATGCCTTCGACCCTTTTGTCGCTCAATTTTTTTTCCTGAATTCGCTGTTTTTGTTCTTTAGGTAGCCGTAAATTGCTCACAGATCTCATAGGCTTGTAATTGAGGACTGAATGAATGATGTTGCTCGAAACATTCAGTATATAGCGAATAGGTTCCTTTCGTCAAATTTAACTTCTATTCATCAATCAGATGTCCCATCGAATTTCGTGTATTTCAAGAAATAACATATATATTGATATTATGTGCCACTGTTGTTTCGTTTTTCTGAACGTTTATTGAATGGCCATTTTTTGCGTTTCTTTTTCTCTTCCTTCAGAACAATCGCGTAATAACAGATCCCAATGGTTTTTAAATGTGGCCCAAGTAAACTTATTTAATCTTTCAGTATAAATCCTTCAACTGAAATAGCAGAAATAACAACTGAATTAAAAATACATATTCAGATGATAGGTATTGATTTTAATGGTAGCAAAGGTTTGTGTTTTCGCAAATCGTTTGTAATTTTTTGAGTTTCTCTTTAGTTTGTTTCTATGGCATAGTCTGACCACAGACGGGTGCTTTTGGTTTTGTAATGACTTTTTAGTAATTTATCAAGGATTTTTTTATTAAAAACCAATGTTTTTTAAGATTTTTGAATTTTCTTGGTGCAAAAAATGTTGATTAATTTTTAAGTTTCGCCTCACTGTTCGTTCTTTTTGTCGGCTTGTTACCTAGTCTCGTTAAGAAAACTTTTCATCTGCTGTATAGTTAGTAAAAGGTAAACTTGTGTAGTTAAGGTTTTATCTGACTGCATTTTGACGTTGTTACCAGGTGCTTTTAAATTTAGATATTCATTTTTTGCCGCCAAAATTTTGTTGGTGCTATTTTTTTTCTAGTCTCTTCAATGTCAGGTCACGTTGGTGCTGTAATGAAGCATGGCATTAGTAATTCAATTAGTAGATAGAATGTGTAACGATTGTTTTAAACTCAAACATCTATTTTTGTTATCTCTTGATTTGGTTGACATTTTAGTCAAAAATGTAGATGAGCTCGGGTCGGAACATCATGTGCGAACGCACATTAACGAGCCGCCTTGTTCATTTGAGTATCGTAATAGTCATGCAACTGTACAACTCAGTAAGTTTCATTTGGTAAGTAACTTAAACTCCCTATTTTCAGATATTGCAAAGTGACTTCAAGAGGAAGGCAAATCAGAATGGAGGATCCGGATTAAGTTAGGATTAACTTCTTCCTTCTTACTAGTGCGATCAAGTTTTGGAGTTCATTTCATTTGAACAATGTGCATCAAAATTATTACTTGTGCCGTCTTTCATTGTTATTTGAACTCTGATATTTGGATGCTTTAGCTTTGTTTTTGGCCTTTTGACTAAAAATGTAATGGAATGTTCAATTGATTATAAAAGATTGTTAATGGATAAATCGATTTAACATGAATTGTATACAGAGGGCGTCTTAAGAACAGTATCTTAAATGGTATTTAAATGTTTTTCCTCTCGCGTTTTGTTTAGTAAGGTAAAGCGCTTCGACGACTTGCAAGTTAGAATTAAAGAGCGATGATTTCGAGCTGATTAAAAAAATGCCATCTTGTTTATATAATCAGAGTATTTGTTAGATGTTCTAGTCTGCTAAAACCTCTTGTGCAAAGATAGCTTAGTGCCTCATGGCTATTTTTGTCTTAAGGATTAGGAAAAAATTTCTTAAATGTATTTGCTTATTGTTATCAATAATAAGCTTATTGTTATCAATAAAAATCAAAATAGATTAAAGCGAATGAAAAGTTTTAATTGCTCTTTGAAAAAGTTCGAAGCAATTATTTTGAATGCGTCTTTTTATGCAAATTGTTTTGACCATTTTCTTCCAGAATGTTCTTTCGCTCGCTTGACTGATTTGAAATTTTTTTTCAAAAGGAACGGGATAAACTGTAAAAGCCCGACGGCATTAAGTCTATGAGAAGCTCTCTTAAAGCGTTACTACGCTCTGAGTGAACGGTACAGCAAATATTTGAAATGTCTTTGGACGAACTAGTTGTTCTTTGTCAGATTCATAAATTCATAACAGCGAGATGAATTTTTTATTCCACTAGAATGGAAATTCGAACAAACGAAACGTCAGACATGAAATCAATTTGTCAAGCAAAAAAACTTTATCAAGTAAACAGCTGATTTTTACCAAAAGTGAGCCTAGAAGTAAAAAAAAACACCTCTGCAATCAGATAAATCTAAACTGAGACTTGAAAAATCAGATTAAATTCAAATAGTTTAACCACGCCATGTCAGCTACGATTGTAGTAATTGATGTTTACACTTATAACTTATCAGAAGCGTCCTCTAGCAAATTGGTTATCATTTCATTTAAACATGTGCAGAAAGAAAAACGAAAGAAGTCAAGTATATGAATGGAATTTCCCGAAAAATCGAAACAATTTGTTCATTTCTTAACTATTGATTTATCATTGAAATTGTTTAATGTTTGTTATGTAAACAAGCCTCATCATCACTAACACAGATAGTTAAGTTGAAGTTAAGTTGTTAAATTGAAAGTCTTAAAAATACTTACTTTTATATCTCTAAGTTCGCTGAGGAGAGAAAATACTTGAAGATTGTCGACCCAGCTCCGATTGTTTCACCGCTTGGAAAATCCTGAAACAACTTAGCAAAACTGAGCATGCAAAAATATAAAATATCTAATTGAAACAATTTGATTCTCTACATGTAAGAAAAACGGAACACGTTAGTTGGTGACAGAAAGGAAAGACAATCTCACCTCTCTCGAAGCGAAGAAGGAGACGACGACATCTGAGACACAGAGGCCTCGTGACCCAACATCCAGGCAAATTCCTGAAAAAGAAAATCGCCGGCAGCATCTGGTTTTTCAAGTCAGCAGGACAAGCAACCTATTCTTAGGAAAGTGCCAAGCCAGAAGTTCAGTCATCAGGGTCTTGTAAGTTAACGTTCTAATTTACTCTGCAGTGAATTAATATGATGTCTTAAATCTTAACCGATGAACGCTTAAACGCTAACCGATTTGCTCAACAAGAAAGAAACCATCAAATAAAACGCTTTTTCAAAAAGTGCATGCCGAGCTGGCTTCGAGCAAAACTGCTTGAACAAGCCGATGGAACAACGGTTGATGACTTGTGTTTGCTCGCACGTAGACAACTCACCATCCACAACTTGTGCAAAATTGATGATTTTGGAGAAAATGCTTTCAGTGAAGTGTCCGCAACTGTTTCGGATAACTTGGTTAATGCACTGACAAAAATTAACCAAACACAAGAAAACATGGAGAGTAGAATTAATGAGTTGTCGAAGAAAGTTGAGAGTCAATTAAGCCCGCAAAGAAACAGTTTTGATAGAGGAAATTTTAATAGAGGACGAGGTGGTCGATATAATAACAGAGGCTTTAGAGGAGGTCAAGGCTTCAGAGATTTTCGAAGAAGAGGTCGAGGTAGCTATCAAAACTACAGCCCTAATATTGATCAAAATTATGGTTTTCCTCAATACGTGCCAGTAGGGCAAAATACCACCAACACCACGTCAGATCAAGCTCAAAGCACTGATTTAGCTAATAACACAATTGTTCAAGTCTTTCAGCCACAAAATCACATTCCAGTAACTCAATACGCCCAAATAACATGCCACTTTTGTGGTTATCCAAATCACTTAGCCTCACAATGCACTCTGAACAAGAATAGACGCAGAGGTGGTGGTAAATTCCCTTTCAATCGAGCGGGAAAAAACTAGTTGAGCCACAAGTTCCATTAAAGTCCAAAAATCATCCTAATCTTAGTTTAGAAAAATTAAAAGACATAGATATAGAAATTAGTTCATCAAGTTCAAGTGATTCCGAATCAGAAATTGAAACGGATTTTTGCGCCATTATTCCCTTAGAAGGAGAAACTCTAAATTATATTAGACTGAATTTTGGTAAAAACTTCAAAAGAAGAGCCTTAATAGACACAGGTTCATGCGCTAACGCAATTCCCAAAAACCTATTGAATGAATTTGAAAACAGGCAGATCAAAATTGAATTAGAAACTCCTGATTATAAAGAAGTCAAATTGGCTTCAGGCTCACCAGATCAAATTAATCAACAAGCTAAAATAGAGTTTATGTTAGGAAATTTCAAATTTACAGACTCATTTCTAGTTCTGCCCAAGATGAACAACATTATTTTGGGAAATCAATTCTTCAAAAAACATTCTATTGACATCAGTCCGTCAAATAACCTTTTTAAACTACCCGAAATGACTTATCACTTAAACGAGATAAAACCAAAAAATGGTCCTAGAAAAATTTTGAAGAAATTGAAAAAATTTCCAATTTTTCTAAGTAAAAAACATACTTTGCAACCTTCGTCCCAAACAGTCTTAGAAGGATACCTCTCCAAAAACGCCCAAAATTTAGAAAATTGTAGCGGAGTAGTTATACCCAACCAAAGTTTTGAGGACAGTACTGATATCGCCCTAACGTCATCTTTAAGTACAATTGATGAATGTGGGAAAATTTTCATTTCAGCTATTAATTTAACTGATCATCCAATTACAGTTCCTTATAACACAATAATAGCAAATTTTGAAATTCTTAACACTGCACAAGCCGAAAAACTCATTAATATTGATCCACAGCTAATTGCTCTCGCAAAAATGAGAAATCACGATAACCTTGAAGCTGAAATTAATCAGTTGGTGCAAACTGAAGTTATCGGAAGTCCGAAAAGTCGTCCCAAACCAGAGTATGACAAATTATGGTTTCCTACCCCGGAGACATGTTCAGATCCGGAAAGTTTATCACCGCTAGAGCGCGAAATTTACGATCAAATTTCTTATTTCAAATCATTGGAAAAAATAGATCCAAAAATTGATCCAAGTCAAAAAGAAAAATTTTTGGAGAACTTCAATTGGGAAAATTCTGTCCTTGAACTTAACGAGCGTAAACAAGTAGAAGAATTGCTTCTGGAATTTTCTGACATTTTTGCCAAACATCGCTTCGATGTTGGTTTTAATACTGAGCTAAAGGTCAAGCTCACACCAGAACACGAACTTCCTGTTTACGTACAAAGTCCAACAACGCCTATACATCTGAGAGATGAGCTTCTTGTTGAATTAGCCTTGATGCACTATTATAATTTGATCACCACACTCCCACATTCAAAATACAGTAGTCCAGTATTTGCCCAACGCAAAGAATCAGGCAAACTAAGAATTTTGATTGACCTTAGGCGGATAAACCACCTACTCAGAAACGACTACATGAACAGTAATTTTCCAATATCAAACATGAGCGATGCATCTAATCACTTTGCTGGTAAAACATTGATAAACAAATTTGATTGCTCTCAAGCCTACCATTGTGTGCAAATGGCAGATGAAAAGTCAATACAACTTTTGGCATTTAATTTTGCATCACGAACTTATGCTTATAAATGCCTTGCTCAAGGACTTAGTAAATCAGTCACAGGTTTTAGCTCATTTATAAGACATTACTTAGATCCTTGCTTAGCAGCAAATATTTGTACACAATATATGGACGACATTGGTAGTGCAGTAAAAAAATTTTGATGAACTTATCCCGAATTTGAGAAAAATTTTCGAATGCATTGGAAAATCCGGATTAAAATTGTCCCCCGACAAATGCGAAATTGGAACACAAAAAATTAAATTTTTGGGAAAATACATAACGCCAGCCGGAGTATCAACTGAGAACTCTAAAATTGAAAAATTTCTGAAAAACCTTAGAATGCCCCAAACCGTGAAACAAGTGAAAAGACTAGTTGGCTTTTTGCAGTTTTGGAGAGATGTCATTCCAAACCTTTCCCAAAAATTGATGCCTTTCTATGAGTTACTCAAGAAAAATGTGCAACATGTAATAACTGAAAAACATGAGGAAAACTTAAAAATTCTGAAGAACGACCTGATCAAAGCGACAAACTTGACCCTCAGACTGGCAAAACCAGGTCTACAGTACGTTCTTTTATGCGATGCAAGTTACTACGGTACAGGTTTTGTCCTCATGATAGAAGATTACGTCAAAACACCTAACAAAAAAGATAGAAAAACTTATGCCCCAGTTGCCTTTGGATCACGATTATTCAACATAGCACAATTGAAGTTTTCAACGTATTACAAAGAGTTCTTAGGATTGTATTTTGCTCTCGATCATTTTTCCCACTTTATTTGGGGAACTGAAAAACCTGTTATTGTACTAAGAGATAACAAAAGTTTGACACAATTTTTTCAAGCCAAAACAATTCCGCCTTCTCTATGGAATTGCCTTGATCGTTTACTCTCGTACAATTTAGTAATTGCTCACATACCAGGTAGAGCAAACTATGCCGCTGATTTTCTATCACGAGTTCAGAGTGATCTTTCAACAACTATTGAGCTAAAACTAACAGATAGAATTCCAGTGCGTGAGATAGAAGTCCAAACTATTGCCAAAACACCGGATGCATCACTAAGTTCAATCGACAGTATTGATAGAATGTTTGATCAGCAAACAACAAACAAAAATGATATTTTCATTCATCAGCTGAGAGAACAAGGCGTTAGTGATGATCTTCTAGAACAAATAAAACAACAAACAAACAAAATAAATCAGGATATTGATGAAGTTCAAGGTTACATCAGATTTTTAGCTAGGACAGAAATAAATGCAGTTTTGATCCCTGATCCCAATGATTACCTTAGCGAACTTGTAGAGCAAAATCAGCCTTTAGATCTTAAGACAGAACAGGAGAAAGATGAAGTTTTGAAAAGAGTTGTAAAATGGAAAGAGGAGAACAATGTAGAAGATTTAACTTATGCTTCAAACGACTTGAAAAAATACAGAAAACAATTTAGGAGGCTTGTACTAAGAGATAGCATACTCTACAGACAATTCTTTGACCACACCGGCAGAGTACAGTATCACCAATACTGCTTACCTAAACATTTATGGAAAGAAGTAGTTTACAGACTCCATAATTCTAGATTAGCAGGACACTTAGGAATTGTCAAAACAGTTGAAGAGTTCCGGAAACGATTCTATTTTCCGAACTTCACAGAGTGTTTAATATCTGTCATAAAAAATTGTTTAACATGCCTTCAAACAAAATTAATATCAAACAATTCACTCAAAACTCTTTTACAACCAATCTCCTCACTACAGTCTTTCCCAGGAGATATGTTGCAAATTGATCTAGTAGGACCATTCAAATCTCCTGTCTATAAATACGTTTTAACCGGAATAGATGTGTTTTCAAAATACTTATTTGCAAAGCCGTTAACCAGCGCAAGCGCACAAAAAGTTGCTACTGAACTAGCGGCAATATTCTTCTCACACAGTTATATACCTCACACAATTCTTTCAGATTTAGGCTCAAACTTTGTCTCAGACCTAATGCATGAACTTTGCACACTACTCGAAATCAAACTGAAGCACGCCACTCTTAAACACCCGCAAACTGTAGGAGTTGTTGAGAGATCTCACTCAGCATTAAAAAGAATTCTCAAACTTAATACAAATGAGCAGTGGTCAAATTGGCATCTTTATGTACCTCTTGCAGCGTACATTCACAACACTAGCTACTATTCATCTATAGGATGCACGCCAACGTCAATATTTCATGGCCGAGAACCCATTAAGCCACTTGACATACGTTTTAATAGAAAAAATAATCAGCAATTTGATCCAAAATCAGACTTCGTAACAGAACTACAAGACGCAATGCAAATAAAGTTTGCAGAAAACAAGGAAAAAATTGTTGAAGCTTATCATAAGTATAGAAAATACTATGATGCAAAAGCAAATGCCGATCCACTTGAAAATCAGAACTTTTGTCTTTTATTAAATCCTAAACTAACTCATCAAACTAGTGTTGGATTCAAATCAATGCAGGTTTGGCTCCCACTTTATAGAGTAGAGAAAGTACTCACCAACTCAAACTATTTGATACGGAAAGTTGGTACGAACTATACACAATGTGTTCACAGAATTAGACTGAGAAAGTATGAACCATTAGAGCCACCAGTAGATTTAGAAAATTTAGACACAAATAATTTCACGCCAGATCCTTTTCTTAGCAAGTACAGACAGGAACCAGAATTATTTGACAGCGAAATTCCCAGTTTGCTTACTCACACGTTCGCGGAACAAGCAATTACCGGAAAAGCAGAATCAACGACTGAATATGCTGTGAATATTTCGTACAGATACCCGCTGATAAGAGCCGCACCACCATTTGCAGCCCTACCAGTACCTGAAAGACCGGACCCAGTTCTACCAGACGTAACACAGGAACGAGTGGAGGAACCTGAGTTCCCCTTCAACGAGTTTCCGATCCTGGACAGTGGACTAGAAGAGCAAGCAAACCAAGAACACTTATTTGTAGATATACCACAAAATGACCAGCAGGACGACAGACAGGAAAATACACCGGAAATCGCTGATCAATCTAATCAAATAACAATTCAAGCAGAAAACAGAGTAAATACAAGGTCGCCTGTTTCTGAAAACAGGCAGCAGTCACAGAAAACCGTTCGATTCAGTCCAAATACACAAATTCCAATTCCGCGTATGAAAGTGAAAGCAAAAGAACGGCAGTTTTTAACAACTATTGATGGTAAAGTTTTGGTTCCAATATCTGCCTATACGACAAAACCTGAAGTTAAAAAACAAAAAATCGTTGAGTCCTACAGAAAAAACATGGAGCAAGCAATTTTTCATCCACAAGCAGGACCTTCAAGAGCAACGAAATTTGATATGAAACGAAGTGCGGAGCAGAAAGAACAAAATGAACCTAAAACGCCGAATAAAACTGACAAAATCAAAAACAATGCAGGAAAAGCAACAGGAGACAAAAAGAAAAACCTGAAAAATCAAGTGAATGCCATTGTGAAACCAAGACTGAGAATCTACTTTAGCGAATCAGATATTGAGAGATGTTCGTACTCAATAGTGCGAGCGATCTCTGCGAATTCAACATTAATTGAGTCGGGACAAATAATTGACACTAGCAGCTTAAGCGAGGGAGCAGTGATTGTAACTTTTGATTCACTCACAAACCGCGTCAGGTACAATTTAGTTAACCACACAAACATATCAAAAGCTCCAAATTATTTGGTCTTAAGGAACAGTCTCGAAAATCTGAAGTCAATTGTGCTTAAAAACCTTGACAAAAGGCTAGCATTCTCGAAAATCGATTGGTCATCGCCGATCTGTTTACCCTGGCCAATAATTCAGAGAACCATTTTCAGTGTTTTTTCCAACAGTGATATCGAAATATACTTCTTTAAATAAAAAATAAAAAAAATAAAAAAAAATCTTAAAAAAAAAAGTAGAAACAGCGCATCTGCTTTGCAATGCGATGCCAACTCTTTGGACAAAGTTTCCTCACCTGAAGTTAATGAGAAAAAAAGTTATGACGATTTTTTAAAATCTGCCATGTATTAAGATAGGCAATACACATGTAAATGGGGACCGTGAGTCATTAAAAACGAATTTTTTCAAAATGAGCACATACAATGCACCGCCTGGCCCGGCTCAACTATCACCGTAATTTTGCTCACCTAAAAACTATTCGTTTCTCCAATACACGAATTTTTTGTTTTTTCCCATGTATTAAGATTAGGTATAGACATGTAAATTAGGACCGCTCTAATACTATTAACTTTAGGAGCAAAATACTACTTCTATTCAGTACAGCTCGCCATTAGCTTTCTATAGAGGTACTACTCGATCCTAATAATGGCTACAAAAAAAAAATTTTTATTTATCTAATAAATTAATAGTTCCAATAACTTACTGGTCCTTGCTGTTTCTTATCTTCCCTGCTACCATCAACAGTAATAGCAGATGTCATAATTTTCCAAACTTCTTCTCTCCTTTTCTTTGGAATTTTGAATCCAACTGATAACAGCGAGGCACATATACCATGAACATTTATGGTAACAACACAGTGTAGCCATCCATAAGGAAGGTACACTGTGTCACCAACACATTGCCTACAGTAGAACATTTGACTACCGTATTTTCTCATGCAGTCAATAAATTCATTTTTCTTAGTATAGCATCTCTCTAGCACGCCACACATTTTTGATGGTGGGAAGAAAAACCAAAATTTCTCCCCAGAACCATAGAGAGTTATTAAGCAATCGATCGCCTCCATATAGTCGCTATGCCAACGAGTGAAATTAGCTTTATCAACTGTCAGTAGATAGCCTTTAGACAACTCTGACACAGCGGCTCCACTAGGCGAATTGAACTCGACAAAACCAGGCCTCTCAATTTCATCATTTGGAAATGCACCCAAATAGACATTAGCATCACAATTCGTAACTCTCGTTTCAGTTACAGTAAACCGCTTGGTTAGGTTGCTAATTTTTACAAGTTTATCCACACAGCGCTAAAAATTAGACAACTATGTTAACAATTCGAAATTGATTGCAATTATAGTTGATAAGTATAACACTTACAGTGTCGTTCTTATCAGTGTACCATACTGACTTTACACCTCGCAAGATGCTTGGTATAGTTCGATCGATATCCAATTCACAAGCAACCTCCGCAACAGGTTTCACATAATGTCCAGCAACATCACAAATATTTAGCAAATCATCAGCATTACTGTTACGAAGAGATCTTTTCATGTTTTTGATCTGAAAAAAAAAGTTTTTCCAAAACATTTTTTCCATTGAGCGTCCATCAGTTGAAACTAGAAAAATAAACTTTATAACAGTAAGAGTTCAATTAAAGTATGTCCAGGAAAGGAAGTAAAAGCTGATTATCTAAAACAACATGTAACCCTTCTAAAAACTACAAGTCAAGTTTCAGTTCAAGTTTCATACTAAGTTCTATTTGGTCAACTTGTAAACAATGTAGGCTGTGCAGAACTGCATCTGTTTGATGCAGCACACTACACTTACAACGATTAGAAGGAAGGCGGGCCAGTCAAAACCGTCATCTGACGGCAAAGCAGCACCACAAACACTTGGTCTTGCAGCTGACCATACACGTACACCGTTCACCTCAGTATATGTGCCATTTTGGCAGCAAAACAATAAGTGGCCACGCCACGAGAAACTCTCGCAGCTGAAAGCCACGGCACACAAAGAAACAATGAGAACAATTTTCAACATTTTGAACTGAAAACATTTAGTATGTCAACATTATGAACACAACTATTATTTTTACCTGAGTACTTACAAAAGACAAGGCTAAATTCTAAACCTGAAACACAAATATTTTACTTTCAATTTTAGAGCGACCGAAGCAATGATGAGGCTTATTTTATCCCTAACCCTATTATTCCCCCCATTGGTTTTGAATACATTTTACGGAGAGCAGAAATACGATGATATCTTAGAAAAAGGAATTATTTTCAACGAGGAGACAAAAATTTTGCTCGCTGAAAAATTTGTACCAGTACAGTTTTTGATACCGTTTCCATCATTCAACTTCTCAATGAAATCTGATATTGAAAAACTACTGCATAATCTGAACCAAAAATGGAATCTCGAGTCGTCAAACTGTCCTCTTGACTTTACATCTCATTTCAATACCAACTCATCTCACTACAACATCAATTGGATCATGCACCAGCTGGAAATTGAAGTTGAGAAATCAAGAGCCGAAGTAGAAAAAATGCGGAACGAAACAGCAACATTTCTACAAACCGAAAGCGAAAAAAGCAACAGAATCAGAAGAGGAGCTCATGTTGGTGCTCTCGCTATGGCCGGAATTGGTTTATTTGGGAGCGGAATAATGATGGGAAGTTCAGGAGGATGTGGAGTGACAGGAATTTTTGGAAGCTGTCAAGATCAAGCGAAAGCGAATGCCCACAACATCGAACAGCTGACAATTTTTACGGAAGCAATTACAGAATATGTTACACACATAAAAGAGGAAACTAACGACAAATTTTTTATGGTCAGCAACGAGTTAGCAGAAATTAGAGAGATACAGAAACAAATGAGCGAAACTCAAAATAAAAATTGGGCAGTTGTTGAGGAACAATTTGACATTTTGGAAACCAATGTTCACATATTACGAAACTGTGACCAAATGCTTTATTCAAACCAGCAAATTAATTTCAATTTTGACACCGCAGCAGCTCTTCTCACATTACTCTACTCTGATGTCAAAAGCTACAGAGGAGCACTCTACAGCTACAGACTCAATTTGCTGAATTCTATCCCGACTCTTCTACAGAAACATCTACCGATGTCGCTAGTCCCAAGAGATTCACTGATGGCAATCCTGGACAATGTAGGACGTGAACAATATAAAGCTGCTGATAGACTTTCTTTGGCGATACCTACAAGTGACTTGATGTCATACTATGACGCAAAGTTGCTCAGAGACGTGATCACGGTTGAAGAAGGACTGATTGTGACCTTGGCCATACCACTAGCATCGCGTCAAACCGTTTTTTCAGTATATAGTGCTGAAACAGTACCAATGCCACAACCTGAGCCCCAGATGGCAAATAAATGGAGCATTGAAGCGCCATATCTTGCGATATCTGAGGATCAGATGGAGTCGATACCACTATCTGCGAGCCAGTTTGAGCAATGTCTGGGATCGTCAAGATACCGAATTTGCCATCAAGCAGTAGCTACGCAGCCAAGCCATGGATCTTGCCTTGCCACCTTGTTTTTTAAAACAACAATTGAAGCCATCCGAGAATGTGAGACTGAAGTAATCTTTCTGCCTAACCAAGTTCAAGCACGAAACTTAGGGTACGGTATATGGCTAATAACTTCAGCAACAGAGAATTATAGTCTTCGAAAAACTTCCATAGATACAGCTGTTCCAACTCAAAGCCAGATTGTCCCGGGATGCAAGATTTGTTTTGTGACCATTGAGTGCGGTTACCAACTTCTAGGTCATATGATAAAAATCCGAGCAGATCTCTCAAGTTGCGACCGGATACCAGCAAAAAGAGTCCAAGTGAAACTTGCCGATCCATTAGAATTTCTACTAAGCGAGCTACCACCAATCGACAGCTTACCGTACATCGAAACAACAACAACAGCTGGTGTCAACTTATTAAGAAAAGTCAGAGAAAAAATGTTATTAAATCCTGTAGTTACAAAATCAGAACATCTCTCAAATATTGCTAAACCTATAGCCCACGAAATGACAATGTTCAAACCATCACTTATGAAAGAATTCAGTTCATATGTCCCAATCAAACTATCACTCAGTCTGACTGTCATTGTCTTTATCTTAAACCTGATACTTCATGCTCTCTTCCTTTGGCTCTATCACAGATTTCGCATAATCAGACAGCTCGTCCCCTCTTTCTTAAAGCATGATGACAACACCAAAATTGGTGTGAAACCAGTTATTTGCGTCAAAGATCAATTCAAAGATGAAATCAATCCTAAATGGAAACAAAAGTTTCACATTTTATCTGAACAAATCCAATCAATTCGTTCGAGTCGAGCATCAAATTTGAACTTGAATGCCAATAACATCGATCCCAATGTCATCGCCTCATCTATGACTAAATCAAGGCAATCACTTGCCAGCTCTCCTTCCACAAATCATATATCAACTGCTGACATTGGTGCAGAAGAGTTGTAAAATACTAATGCTTTTTCCAATGCGTTTTTATGAGACCCAAAATAATCCGGATCATCAACCTTTCGATATTCATATGGATTTTTATTTCGAATATATTCAATTGGATTGGAACTATGTGGCAGATTTCAAATCAACCAGCAGATCACAAATCAACTTTCGATTACTTGACAGAATGATGGACGAAACAAAGGAGTCCGGAAAGTTTTTCCCAAAAGGAGGGGAGAGTCAAGTATATGAATGGAATTTCCCGAAAAATCGAAACAATTTGTTCATTTCTTAACTATTGATTTATCATTGAAATTGTTTAATGTTTGTTATGTAAACAAGCCTCATCATCACTAACACAGATAGTTAAGTTGAAGTTAAGTTGTTAAATTGAAAGTCTTAAAAATACTTACTTTTATATCTCTAAGTTCGCTGAGGAGAGAAAATACTTGAAGATTGTCGACCCAGCTCCGATTGTTGCACCGCTTGGAAAATCCTGAAACAACTTAGCAAAACTGAGCATGCAAAAATATAAAATATCTAATTGAAACAATTTGATTCTCTACATGTAAGAAAAACGGAACACGTTAGTAAAGATCCCGACTAAGACTTTAAGATCCTTCAATTTCTTTGAAAAATTTTTTCGGCTAACCATAAACATAATGATTTCCAAAAAACAACTGAAAATACGGAGCCCAAACATAGACAGTTGAGTATGAGGCAGCTAGAGGATGAATTTATCAGCCGACACCACAACATTGAAGAAACACTTTTTACAAAATAGTAAGGCCAAATATAAAGAAATCAATTGAACAAAAAATGGGAAACCATACATAGATTTAAAGAAACCTAAAGTTGACTTATGAAACTTCTGAAATGAATGAAATTGAAGAGGAATACAAAATAAAACCGTCAGGACGTTAAAACTCAAATTTTTTCAAAAAAAAAGATTGTCAAGTCATTGAAACCACATGCTATTAATTCTAGCCATTGATGAGTTCGTTCTTCCACTACTGATAACGAGGAGAGCTTTCATTACTCACTGTGACAAAACTACAGAAAAAAGATTAGTACTGAAAACAGTTTCAAAGGAATGAATCCCATCAGTTTAAATTGTAAACGTCATATACATTCATTTAGATTAGTGAGAATTTCAATGAAACCTTTCAGTATTTGGACTCAGTAACAAAACAACAAAGAATGAAAAAACTAAGTTAAAATTATAATGAAAACTTTTAGTATCCAAGTGAAAAAAAATAAATAGTTGCTGCAGACCAATTGAGACCACAGCATAAAATTAAGACGGAGGCATTTGATATCGCCGGAAAGTCACTCCGAACTTAAAGTTCGCTGATTGTTTTAAATTATCAGTCATAAAAACTATCAGCCATTAACTCCAGCCATTCACAAGCTTCCTTCTTGCCACAACTGCAATCAATGAGATCTTTCGATTCCCAAATTGTAACTTAGCTGCGGAGCACCACTTCTAAAGTCAAAACTCAAAATTTATGTTTTTATTAAAACAGCTTCGAAATAATCAATACCATTCGCTAAAAAAAGACATTATGTTGCCTTATTAAAGCTCATTAGAACATCAAAGACTGCTTAGTTTAGAGACATAGTAACAATATCAGATAAGAATAAAAAGGGACAAAGTTTAAATCTGAAAACAGGTGTTATAATCGACAATCATTATTTGCCCGCAGCTAGTCACTATTAAGACAAACATTGCTGTTGCTAGACTCAATCTATCGCTTCTGCAAACTAAAGTTCAAAACTGAAATCTTTCAAGTAACAATTCATGTTTATTCAGCTTTGTTGACCACTCATTTTTTCCGATAAAAATCTACCAGCTCGATTTAGATGTATAATTGACTGCAGAAATTTAAAAAAATTGACCTCTGCTCTCATTTATATGATCATAAAATGAGAATGAAAGTTCAAATAGAGGTCACCAAGGGAGATAATTATATGCCAGGTCGTGACTGAGGCAATTCGTGCTTGGTCTTCTTGGTCTTGGGCACTCGCCAAATGCGTTGTGAAACAAAGTTGTCAAATCACATAATTCCTTATATTCAAAAAAAAACGGGAGTAAAACACCAATTTGTTTAGAATTTTGTTTTTAAAATGGAAAATCAAACTTGAGCTCCTAGAAAAATTCAGAAAAAAATTTTAATAATTAGCTTAATGTCTTCAGTACAAAGCAGCCATAGTTTTTTGTTAATGAGGTTTATTTACAAGTTGAGAGAACAGTTTTTAGATTCAAATTTTCTTCAATATTCTTTTACTTTTGCAGTTAAGTTGAAACATTCAGAAGTTTCCATTATGCTGCCTTTTGAAAGATTTTTTGCCGTGATAATTTGAATAATTGATTGGACCAAATATGAACAATAAATTTTAACCTAAAGACTTGAATCAACGATAAACCACATAGTCGAAACTCTTCAATTTTTTTACGAAATGAAGTGCCATTATATTAAATGTTATATCTCCGATTGGCTCAATTGAAAAAAAATAGATTCTGATATGGTTTATTTTTGAAGACGTTAATAAATGAGATTGAAGTGTGAGACAACAAAAAGCCGCCAGTACTCAACATTCACTTATATTTTTGAGAACCTTTAGTGAGTAGTCATAGAAACCACATGCTATAAATTCTAGATATTGATTAGTTCTACCAATGAAGTCGATAAGAGTTTTCATTACTCAAACTGGGACAAAACTACAGAAGAGAAATCATTAGTCAAAAAAACCTAATGTTTTTTAACTTAAACACTTAAACAAATAATTTGAAAGAGATGAATCCCATAAGTATATATTGTAAAAATTGTATACGTTCATTTAGATTGAATGAAAACTTCAATGAGACCTTTCGGTATTGGGATTCAGTTACAATAAAATAATTAACAAAAAAATTAGTGGAAAAAAAATTTGAACATTTTTACTGTCAAAGTCAACAAAAGCAATATTTGCCGCAGTCAAATTCAGACAACAGCATGTATTAACTATTAACACATCTCTGCCATAACATTTCTTTACTTGGCCATTTAGTCACGAGAAAAAAACAAATTGGACCTCAAATGACCGCAAAAAGTAAAAACCATAAAATAATTCCAATAACCGAAAAATATATCTAAATCCAAACATATTTTAATTCTAAAAAACCACGATGAGACAGAAAATAGCCTAGATATGGATTCAGGGTTCTTGAAACACGTAAATATTGACAATATTAACATAACTGAGCAAAAATTTAAAAATGTGAATAAAATCAGTGTGAAAAGTGAAACAAAACTTTGCAGCTTGATAACTCTTTGAAAATTGAAATTTAAAAAAAGTGGTTTAATTATTTTCTACGCTGAAAGGGCTTTCTAATGATATCACTAGCGACTCTCTACGAGGAATATACCGATGGCTGAACATTGAATGAACAATTTATCCCGACTTAAGCACAGTTCCTGTTAGAAGGTTGAGAGAGAACAACCTAATGTAATTTGTGCATAAGATAAGCTTGACATAACTTGACAAGAAGCTCTACTTGTTCAACGTATAATTGGCTAGAGAAATGGTGCCTTGAGGAACAAGAAAGAACGTGGAAACGGGTTATAAGAGATGACCAATTTCGAGAGCTTGAGACCAGTTGGTGTAAATGGGTTGCTTAGCAGGCTTGCAAGTAAGAGATGCTGATTCGAATCCAGTACTGGTCCGTTTTCACAGTAGTTGCACCTGCATACAGCACCTCTCAGGTTATGGGCGCAGACTCTAGTCTCTGAGATTAACCGCAAAAGAGAGATAAGATAGTTAAAAACTGCGAATGGGACGATGCTCAATTTAAGTGGGAGTGTTAGAAGGTTGAGAGAGAACAACCTAATGTAAATGGTGCATGAGATAAGCTTGGCATAGCTTGATAAGAAACTGTTCTTGTTCAACGTATACTTGGCTAGAGAAATGAAGCCTTGAGGAACAAGAAAGAACGTGAGAACGGGTTATAAGAGATGGCCAAGTTCGAGAGCCTAAGATCAGTTGGTGTAGATGGGTAGCACACTAGGCTTTCAGGTAATAGATGCTGGTTTGAATCAAGTACTGGTCCGTTTTCACAGTAGTTGCACCTGCATAGACCCCCTAACAGTTCCTCCCTCCCACAAGTGGGGTCGGAACAAAAGCTGTACTGTTTTTGTTCTGGAAGCACTACTTTATCTGGCATCAGAATTCAAATTATTTTGTTTTTGATTGTTTATTTCGCAACACTTAAAGGTTTTCTGTAGGCTCTCGAGTTTCATCAGAATGAAAACAGGAAAACAGTTTATTAGATTGTTTTACTAGATACTTTACTAGCTTCCTCTGCAGATCTTTTCTTTATTTTTAGACAAGAAATTGTTAAAGCCCATAATTTTATAATAGCAAATCTATTCCGAAATACGACAATTGCTATCACTAAGTGGCGCGCTTCTTTAATGTATTACAGTTGAGCGCTGACAGGACTCAAAAGTTACTTTTCAACTCCGTTTTTTGCTCTTTTTTGCAATAAAGCTCTCAATCAAATTACCTAAAATTGGAAATGAACTATTGGAGAGACAATTTGACGTCAGAAGTACCTTCAAAGAGTTTCTAGATGTTGTAGTCAATGGAAATTGCTGATTCTTTTATGTAGCCCTCTTTTTATCAAACGTTTATTAATTTAGTCCCATTAATCGATTGTCTATTGGGAGGATTTTAACGACGTCATTGGGTTACGTCTCAAATATACATTCCTAATAGGTTGCCTGATTAGTGATGACATTATTGAACAGTTACTGGTAATGAAATACTTGATTCCCTAGTCCTGTCTCAGTCGATTTCTTTCAAATAAAATTTGCCAAATTAACGTGTTAATGTTCAATACTTCGCCCGCCCTGTTTTTGATCAAATTGCTGAGAAAGGAAGCACAAACACAAGGCGATTAAAGTGCATAACCTGATGTCCTCAGAATGAACAAATTGTGAAAGGAAGTGAGCATATTGTTAAAAGCGGGAGTTTAATTATGACGTGAATAAAGAAGACTTCTCAACCTGATACATAAACGGTAGGCACTTTTGTGCCGTCATAAAGGTGTGTATCGAACGCATTGTTATCTCTCATTGTATTTTTGACCGAATAATGGAAAAAAAAATTAACCATTTTGTTAATTTTTTTTTGTGAAGGCCTGTGAATCGGTTTAGAAATTCGTATTCTAATCCATAATTGCGTATAATGCATAAGTAATTTTTGCAATAAGGTATTTATAGCTATACTTTGTTACGATTTCATTTTTCCTCTGACTTTTTATATTATGGCTTTTTTAGGTGTAGCGTTAATTAGGTACCCGCAGTGCTTTAAGGGTTGTATATATCTGCAACTGCTCGATCAGAAATAAAACTATACGATTAAATATTTTCAGTTGACTGCGTAAATGTTTATATTCAGAAAACTTTTTCTTAGTCATGTCATGACTTTCTCTTGGCTTAATTTTTAGCTGAAATGAGGATTTTTGCTGGTGCATTTCTATTTCAGACTCGTTCTCTTTGCTAGATGTAATGACTACCTTGATAAGATAATAAAAAGAGGCTTTTTGATATTTTTAGATTCATTTTAAATGTAGATACCCTGTTTTGATACCCTCTTGCGATAATTAAATGTTCTTAGCAAAACCAAACGCAGGAAAAGGTTTTTGATTATGTGAACTTGTTATTTTAATGAACCTTTTAATCAATGTGTTAAAAAGTACAAAGCTGTTGAAACATGAAATAAAATGTCAACAGCTCGCTCGACGTTATACGTATCTACACCTTCTAAGTGTGCGTCAATACATACAGCAAAAAATACCACAGCTCTCTGAATGTATCCCGCTCTTGTTCTCTCAAATTGATTTAAAAAAAGGTTCAGATGTACAACTTCGGGTGATCTCGATTTCAAGTGGCTTCAACCGGCGGATGGGAAATTTATTCCAAGCCAATGTTACTTGGATAACGCAAAAAAGCAGTTGGCTAATAACTTTGTTCCTTCTCATTGTAAATTTGTCGCCATCTGGTTTGCCCTGGTATGAATTTGACCTCTTGGAGGTTCCTACTAATTCATTCAATCAGTTTTTGTCACCTTTAATGCTTTTACGGTTATCAATTATTTGTTTCCAGAAAAAAAACTTGTAGCAGTTACTTAATTCCTGTTGGCTTTTCTCTCTACAATTTTGGGTTGATGGTTATGACTGTTGGAAATGAAACGAGAGAAACTTATGGCCCAAAGGAAATAAAACGGGGGGAGCCTTGTATCCTTTAAATATAAATTTTTTTATTCAGTTTTCTTAATTTTTCACGGGCAATAATATCATTTTCATAGTTTCTGAGATATTTCAGATCATTGGTGAAGAGAGGAATATAATAAAAATTTACATGCCCGGAAAAGAAGAACTTTATCACTGTTATCGTATCTCATCTATTTCTATGCATTCTCTAAAACCATTTAGTTTTAAATCATTTGATTGCATTTGGCCGTTGAGATGAACAATTAATTTCTTTTCGGTGTAAGAAAAGTAAATAGCGTTAAAGAAAAACAAGGAGATTCGGTAATGTGCGTATGCACATAATGTTCAGATCCCGCTCATCCACCACATTCTTGGCTTAATTGGCTACCAAATGATGAAGAGATAGAAAACTTTCAAAAACACATCGGTCAATATACAACCAATAAAATACGATAAATCCACGCTAGAGGGCCGATGAAAGTTGTTGATAATAGGACTACTAAAAGGGACAATAATAATAATAATAATAAACAATAACAAAGATTATTTACGACCAAAACTCGATGTCTATAATAGAAGAAATCATAACACAATCAAACTCTCATCAGATAAAACCAAAAGAAAACAATTTAACCTATGATTCATTAGAAAAGATATGGGACCTGTCCCCAATGCTACTGGTTAACAGGCCAAAAAATGAGCAATTAGGTGCGAAGTTCAAAAATACTTTTCTATTTTTGAAAACAATTAATTTCACAGTTATGTCATTAGATATCAATTGAAACCACTCAAATATTCATTTATATCTACATATGAAGCAATTAAGACATGTCATTGTCCAAAATTTGATTGCGCAAAGTTTCAAAGCTAATAAAATGAAATATTTTTGTTATTATTTAAAAAGAATCCGAAAATACTTTGAAATGTACAAATATAAAAATCTAACTTTTTATGAAATCTCGTAGTAACGGTAGCAACAAAGAAAAGAAACAAATGTTTGAAGCTAAAACCGTTATAAAGATTAAGTTATAGCTCACTCGAAAGGGGTTGTGACCTGTTTTTTCAGGGACTGAGCTACAAATCGACCGAAAAATTATTTAAAAAAGACAAAGCTCAAAAACTCAACATTTTTTAAAAACATATTTTCAAAAGTCATAGCACACTTAGATTTACAACAAAACGCGATGGATCAAGTTTTAACATCTCAGCGAGCCATTTGAGTCTGTTTATAATGAGACTAAGTCACGAGCCCACAAAGAAACACATACATAAAGAAGCCAAACAATTTTACGACATGACACTGTTCAAGGCACTATAAATATAAGAGTCTACCTGAAAGAACTGTAAATCATCTTTTTACTTTCATTTTAACAACAACGAGCCTTCTCTATAGAATGAATATTTAGACAAGACAACAAAAAGAAACCCAAAAATTGAACAGGATAGAAATCTCGACAAAATTTTATGAAACTAAATGGTCGAAGCAATCAGTCACAACGTATGAACAAGAGCGAAAAAATTGTTCGAATCACCAAAAGTAATTGGGAATTCCAATGAATGAGATTGAGTAACATGGTGAAAAAAAATAAACGCAAAAGCAGACAGATGAAAAAAAAACTTGAAAAAATTTGAAAGTCATTAAAAGAAACAGCTATAAACTTAAATCTTTAACTAGGTTGAGTTATACCTCCTGGGGAAGCAATTAGGATCTACTGCTATTGGGTATATGGCGCGCAATAACGAAAAGAAAGACAAACATAGGCAAAATAAAAAAAACTCTTAAGTTTTGCGAGATAACTGTGTCGCAGCCCAAAAAGCATAAACTATTCAACAAAAACAGTTAACATATCCAGATATAACATATAAGATAATTGAATATAAAACTGTTACGGACATAAATCTAGAAATCACAGGAAGTCAGTTTCTTCCTGTTTTTACTGAGACTACTCTCGATTTTGAAAGAAATAACATAAATTAGTGGCAAAGTTTAAAAGTTCACCAATTTTTTCTCAAAACAAATATTTTAAAAGTAGTAACAGACATCAGATAACAACAGAAAAAAAATGGCTAGGTTCTCTTATACTTTCTAAAAGCTAATTGGATTGTTCATTGGGGACACTTAGTCATTGGGCTAGAAAAATTAAGAAATGAAAGCAAAACGAAAGAAGTCCTTAATATTTTTACGAAAACAATTTGTCAGAGCCATAAAAAACATGAGCTTAACTCTGAAACCATCTCGTTGGGTCTCATTAATTTTAAATAGTATCTTTCATTAGTTTTGCACTGATTGTAAAATTCTTGTCCGCAATTTACAAAAAACTTTTACATAGCGGAAATATTTTGAAAAAAAAGGTCGCGCGCCATCAACATCTAAAAAATTTTTGTCGCAAGGATCCATAGTGAGATCAAGATCAGCCCAGATGTTGCTGCGCGTCTAAAAAACACTCAATTGTTGAAATGTTGCGAAATGGATAAATTCTATACAAAAGTTTTCAGTTTGTCAAAAATAAATAATGCATTTTGCATATGTATCGAGTTTGAATTGGCAAAAAATTGACAAGATTTTTTATTCCACAAGACGCTCAAAGCCAGCTGAAGTACAACTAGCTCTTTTTTGAGCTCAACAAAAATCTGGCTGCAGTTTTTAGGTGTCTCTTTTCAGCAGGCTAAAAAAAATCAAATTTGGTCCCATTTTTGACGAAAAAAACTCCGAATTTTGACAACCCTCCTCTATATTTCGAGATAAAATATTTAACACTACAGTAAACAATTTTTGGAAATTTGGTCAAAAAAGTGAATAAAACAGCTGAAATACGTCTAATATTCACAAAAATTCAAATCTCGCCGGAATTCACACTATTTTCTCAAAATTTAAACCTCGATAACTCGCTGTAAATAAACGAAAATTAAAAAAATCTTTTAAATTCCATATTCTACACTGGACAGGCTTTCTAATGATAGCACTCACAACTCTACGATTATTATATCGATCGGCCAAAATTGACTGAACAAAAAACCCATTTGAGTATATAGTTACTCACAAAAAGTGCTCGTTTTCGAAGGCTATGCCTATATTAGGCACGTTACCTAAAGATAGCTTACTTCTTGGCGCTGTTGTGTAATAAAATGCAGTGGCAGAGTCAGACTACGCAATCAACAGTTTCTTGCCGTTTACCGAATCCAGCACTTATTGAAGACAAATTTCCGCTCGACTTAGTATCACAGCAGCAAAATGGTTTACAGATGAGTGAACTGTCGTTACTGAAAAGCACCTGATATTTCTATTCAGGTGAAAGCTGCAGCAGTCTATGCTGTCTGACTATTATGCTGTCTATGACCTGTTCACCATGAAAACTAAATAAATCGACATCCTAGAAAGAACATAAGAACTTTTTGCCTAGTCGAATAATGCCTTTTGAAAGCCGCTGACTGTTTTAATAGTTCCGACCCCACTTGTGGGGAGAGGAACTAATACTCAAATGGGTTTTTTTTGTTCAGACAATTTTGGCCGATCGATATATTCATCGTAGAGAAATGTGTGTGGTATCATTTAAAAGCTCGTCCAGCGTAGAATTCGTAACTAAAAAGTTTTTTGAATTTCGTTTTTTTTTTTCGAGGATTTATCGAGGATTGAAGTTTCGTGTGAATATGGGATATTTGGCATGATTTTGTTCACATTTAGTGATTTTTTTTTCAAATCAATATCTTTTCTATGAAAACTATTAATTCAAAATTACTTTTCACGCAACAAAAGGAACCAATTTTGAGTTCCTAATAGACTGAAGGCGATAGAAAGACTACTTCTGGTTACATAGGGAAATGTACTATGAAAAAAAGTAGAATTCTATTTGAGAGCCTTTTTTTAGAAAATTTTTCATATTTTTTTTGTTCTCTTAAGTCCCCTAGGGACTAGTCACTTTTCATATCGAAGATCCGTTAATGACAAACGTGATTTACAGTCTAGTGAAGCCCAATAAACAAAAAAAATTGTTTTAAAGGAATCGTTCGTGTTTTTTTTGGCTTCGACTCCGAGTTTTCGTAATTTTAATTGAAATTATGATTTTATTTTAATGGTTTTACTAAATTTTTGGAGTCCTATGGAATAGACTTATTGACTAAAAGTGCAATAAGTTTTGTGTTGAGCGTTAAGAGAACCTATCTAGAGCTGTGAGTGGACAGCTAATGAAAGGCTGTTAAGACTTTAAAAATGGTTTTTCGAGAATTTTTAACATTAACCGATCATAAACCTATTTGCGCGAATTGTAAGTCAGTTTCAGTAATGGCAGGACAACCTTCCTTTCTACTGCAGCCAAGAATAATCTAGTAAGCGGTTTTATCTGACTGTTTGTTATATGGCTTCAATGCCATATGATTTCAAACTTTTTTTAAAAAAATTTGGATATTTTCGTATTGGTTCCTCTTGGAATCTTACTACATTATTATGATGTTAATTTCTCCCATTGGCTTACAGAAGACGTTTAGTGGGTCACGGATAAAATTTTCTGAGGAAAGCTTATAGATTAAATGGCTTTACACTTCTCGCACTTTTCTACAGAATTTTTTGTTTTTGCCTGTATTTGGTTGTCATAAGACTTATGATGATGTCTTATTGGTTGACAAATGTCCTATGCATGACAAATATCCTTTTCTTGCAATTGAGGCATAACTGAGCTTATTTATTGACTTCTGTTGAAAGCTTTTGAATTTAATGGCTGTTAAGACTTTAAAAAATGATTTTTCGAGAAGTTTTTTAACATTAATTGATCTTAAACTTATTTTCGTGAACTGCAAGTGAATCTCCGTAATGACCGGACCGCCAAATTTTTCCAGATCATTCAAAAATAATCTTTTAGTGGATTTTTCTTCCAACTATTGGTGTTATGACTTCGATGCATGAGTTTTCTTAATTTTTTTTAAAAAAGTTTTGTATATTTTTTTCGTAACTATGGTTCTTCTTGAAATCTTGACAATTATCTTAATGTTGATAGAGCATTGGCCTAAAGAAGAATTTCACGTATCATACATACAGTTTTCAGATTAAAGTTGATGTTTTAATTGGCTTCGACACTTTCCTCTAGCACTTTTCTACATAATTTTTGAATTTTGCCTGTATTTCTTGTTGTTTTCATTGTCAATGACTTATTGTAATGCTTTATTGATGAATTATGACTGACACGCATCCTTGCCGTCTCATCTAGTCATAAATAAGCCTATTTTTTACCTTCCGTTGACATCTATTGCATTTAATGGCGTCGATACTATGGTTTTCTCAAAACTTTTGTGTGTTTAATGTATTTGTTTGATAGTTGAGTTATTGGAGTCAGAGTGTTTAAAATAGCATACAAATGCTGAAATTAACTGAAAGTAGAAACGGTTTTACTAAAAAATTTGTTTTTTAATGGCTTCGACACTTCTCGCTCAATATTTTTTCTTTTATTCTTTAGGTAGCCGTAAAATGCTGACCGGTCTTATAAGCTTGTAATTGAGGATTCAATGAATGATTTTACCTGAAGCATTCAGTTTATAGTCTTAAACTTTATGATATTATACATTTCCGAGATTTATAAGGATTTTTCATTTTTTTCAGTGTTCTTTTCGTCAACTTGAAACTTATTCTCATCATTGAGAGATCCTTTGCAATTCCTTGTTTTTTAAAAAAAATTAACATGTTTACTGATATTATGACGTAACTGATGTTTTGTTTGTTGGAAAATATGTGCATTTTCATAAAAAGTTATGTGAGTGGTGTATTTGTGTTTCTTTTTCTCTTCCTTTAGCACAATCGCGTAATATCAGATCCCTATGATTTTCAATATGTGGCCAAATTGAACTTATTTCTTTATTCAGAATAATTTAGCTGAATAAGTATAAATAGAAATAGAAGTAAAAATACATAATATTCAGATAATAGCTAATGATTTTAATGGCTTCACTAATTTGTTTTCGCAATGTTTGTAATATGTTGTTCGTAATTTTTTGAGTTTTTCTGCATCTTTTTTCCGTTCCTTTGCTTAGTTTAACCAAAGACAGGTCCTCTAGGTTTCATCATGACTTTTTGTAAATATACCAAGATTTTTTTGTTAAAAGCTAATGATTTTAAAGACTTTTGAAATTATTTGGTTTAAAAAAACGTTGATTGATTTTTGAATTTCGTCTCAATATTTCTTCTTTTCGTCGACTTGTTACCTAGTCTCATTAAGGAAAAGTTACAACTGTAGTTAGGAAAAAAGTAAATTTGTGTAGTTATGGGTTTTCTGATTGCAATTTGATGTTGTTACTAGGTGCTTTTGAATTAAGATATTGAGATTTGCCGTGAATTTTTTGTTTTTGTCTTTTTATTTTTTTTCTTGTAATCTTTTTAATGGCACATCTCGCTGTAATGAGGCATGGCATTATTTAATTCATTTATTAGTTTGATTGTGTAACGATTTTGTAAAACTCAAATATCTTTTTTTGATTGTCTCTTTGTCAAAAATGTAATTCAAAAGACAGTTAAGTCTTGTTAACTCTTGTTAACAAGAGACTCTTGTTAAGTCTTGTTAAGTCTTTTTAAGACAGTTAAAATGTAGATGAGCGCGGGTCGGAACATCATGTGCGAACGCTTTTTAACGAACCTCCTTGTCTCTTTTATACTTGAATGTAGGACCACTTAGTCAAACGTTGTAAGCTCATAAAAAGTGGATTTCGAAAAACCTTCCAATTAGAGCACTCTAAGCTAACTTAAAAAACCCAGCTGACCGTTTTGTACCCCCTCCTACAATGTGGAGTTGCCAGAATCTAGCAAATAAATAGGGATGTTTCGCAGCTAAGCGGTGTCGACTTCATTTTGATCTTTCAAGGTTTATTTTTCATTTCAAGGTTAAAGAATGGTCAGTGTCAACAAGAATCCACTAAGGCAACATTTTTGTTTGTGTATTTTTGTCTTATAGATGCATTCTAATTGTATGGATTGGGTTTTCAAAACGATACTCTTCTAGAATAGTCAATAGAAACAGATTTTTTTGGAAAAAAGCTGTTGTTTATAATCCCCAGGTTTTTTTTCAGATTTAATTTATCACTTGTCCTAAAAAGGTGAAAATTTTTTGAAATTGACGCAGAGATTGCGAGCAATCTTGTTATCGGTCAACTCATCAGACATAAGTCTTTTTAAAAATGCAATTTTGTTCCATTTTTAATATTTACTGAAAAAAATGTTAGTAATATTTGTTTCTGGTGATAAATTTCCTGGTTGACGTCTATGAAATCAATGAACTGAATTATACTATACCATACTAACAGAAAAATGCAGTATTAACTGTCATTTGTGTCCCCAACTTTTAAAAAGCTACCAGTTATTATCCCAACTTGGTCTGTGTTGATCCTCGTATTGTATTTTTCCATTGATGTAGAATCCTAATTGTCCTTAAGCGTATTTTGTTTTCTGTAAACCAGGTCTTTCAACTTTGAACCTGAGCATTTGAATAGTAATGCCTGTACTTTGCATTGATGTTCAAGTGGTCCCAAGAGAATAAGAGAAGACTGCCAGTCTGGTTTTAACGCCATACGAGATTCATACACGCATGAAATTTATCCAGGTATTTTCTGTGTATCTTTACTTGTAATTAAACTCTCAAGTATGTCTGGAGTTCTCTCATTTATTGACTAGAATTTCTGGCCTGTTTTGGATTTTTATTGGGCGTGTTCCTTTCGCAGTCTGGTAACTACCTCTAGGGCTTTGATCTTCCTTCTCTAATTAGCTGCCGCAGGTGAATCGATATTGAAATTACTCGATGCACATCAGACGTATCACATTACGGAATGATGTTGCGTTGTTGTTGGGTTGGTTCTCTGAAATGAATAGCAAAGATATGTGATTATTACATTTACCTGATTTTAAACCGTGTACATAATTTCGCAAAAGTTTACTTTTTGTCTGACATAAAATTGTGTCAGTAGTGGGGCGGACATGTAAGTGGCAATGTGACGTGATGAACTTAAGCGTGGACGTGTATAAGTAAGCTTTGAGTTTTATCATTGTATATAATTGTATTAAACTCTGGTTTTTAATCCAATGTGGATAGTCGTCGGCTTTTCAATAATCCTTTTTGCGTTCAAAGTGTTGTTGGGTTCTTGATGCCAAACTGGTTCTTTCAGGCACTCAACTTATACTTCTTAATTTGGTCAACTAGTTGCTCTCAAATGACATTTTTGCTATTATAGCTGCGAAGCTGTAAGCTGAGCGGAGCTATATTGCGGTGCTCTTGGTTTTTTGCAATTCAAAGAAATTGAATTGTATTGGGGTGCTGTCTTTTTACGACTCGAAGAGGAGTATTGGAGAAGTCCTTTTTTAATCAATTTTATTGGAGTGATTTTTGAAGCGGGAAATGAAACGCGTGAAAAAATTTGGCGTGATTTTGGTGCTGAATAAAAGTGAAGAGCGGAGCGAAAAGAGAGTGGTTTTTGTTCATACCGCTGTTTTTGAGAGAGCGAGAAATTGATGTGTGAAAAAAAATTTTCTCTAAGCGAGCGAATTTTTTGTTCACGTGCGGCTTTTAAAAGCAGTTTTTTGTATTTTTGATGGTTATGAGGTTTGATTATGATATTGTATTAGTTTAGACTTGTTTCGATAGAAATTGAAGGTGTCAATTAGTTAATTTGAGTTTAACGCTAATTTGGAGGTTTTTGATCAGTTTTCCTGATTTTTAGACGAATTTTAATGATTTTTTGCCTGTTTTTTTGTTTTAATGCTTTAAGTGGAATTTGAATAGAAGCTTGTTACTTAAAGAATATTTAGATACCAATTGGATAAAGTTTTCTTGGTATATATGATTTTTTTTTCTTAGGAAAATTGACAGAAAAATTGAGAAATTTTAAACCATTTTTATTTTTTTGCAGTTTTTCTTTTTTTTAATCTGAGACAAGTTTTTTTGCCTATTATGACTTGCCTATTTTTTTGCAAGTTTTCCATTGCTCTAATTGCAAAGGAACGTTATTCTACTTTATGTTTCCTTGTACTATTAAAAAGTCTTAAGTTTTTCTAGTTTTTTTTTCAATTTTTTTTACGTATTTGAATGCCGTTTCTATTCTTCCTCATTTTTTATGGCATATGCAGAGGATCAGGGTTCACAATAGTTGTAGTTGTTTAGTTATAAGTATAGTCAATTTTCTCCTTCGAGTCGTTTCCGGAATTCTTCCGGCTATTTATTTTTTTAATATCTGTTCACACATTTTCATGATTTTTGAAGTCAAATTGGAGTATTGATTTTGGTCACGCCGAAACAGGAAGTGGAGTGAAAAAGTGAGTGTTTTTGCGGCGTGAAATTTTTTCGCTCTAATTTTAAAGTAGAGTGAGAAAACGGTGTTTTGAACTAAAATTCGCTTGCTCGCTAGTGGTATTTTTTGTTCACATGCGGCAATTTCACTTTGATTTTTACTGTTTTTTTTTCAATTTTTTGGATCGGATTTTTTTCTTAATGGTTTTCCCAATCCATTCATAGTCCGTTCAAGGTCTAGTTGTCTGTTTAGTCCATGAAAATTCTTTGAATTGTACGTCAGGACTTGTCCTGCTATGTTTTTTTGTTTCGTCGTCTGACGCTCTTTTTTCGTTTTACATTTGTTCACACCTCAAAGCAGAAAAGTCAAATTTTCTGAATGACTTGTTCCTCTCACTAACTGCTTTTGCGCGCGTGACGTCATTAATTGCTCTTGAACGCAGTTCATAGCAATTATTGTAAACGTGTGTGTCTTTTTTTTATGCAAAATTTTCGCTTGACGGTTTTGACTTTTCGAGTGACTTTTACGCCCTTGACTTTTTGCATTTCGCGTGATCTAAAATTCTCTTTCAATCACAATTTCAAGCAGCTGAACTCAATTGGCGGCAATTTAATACTAAAAGTCAAATAAAAAATGCGCCAAAACTGGTATCATTTTTTTACTTTAAATCTTAATAGTGGTATATGTTAACCTCTAATGTGGTTATTTGAAGCCCACTATAGAACTTCTTAGTCCCATTTAGGCTACCCCCCCCCACCGACTGAAGCAGGCTGCAATTGATTAGAGCTCCCACTAGTCGTTCAAGAGCAATTCTTCCGACGTTTAGTCGGTTATGTTTTCTCACTCTCTCTAGCAAAAGTTTTTTGCGTGATTAGATTTTGATCAATTTTGATCATATTTTGCCTCACTCAATAAAATGACTTTTGCACTTTACGTTTATTTTGAATTAGTTTAAGGTCAAAGGAACTCATATGTGTAATAAGGGTCGCTAATGAAAAAAACTTCTGCGCAATGAGTTTTAACAAGCTTTAATTTATCGTTTAATTTTTTTACATAGTTTTTTGAGCGGCGTCGATAACTTTTTCAACTTATATCTGTATCTGTTTCTATCTCTATCATACGGCACCCAAGTCTATTCTTTCGCAGCTATTCCGGCAATCTGCCTTGGTTTGGTAGACGAATTTCATTTCCCTGATTTTTTACGTATCATTTTTATGTTTTCTAAGAATTTCGCATCTAAAAAATTAAGAATCTTGACTCAGCTCCAGTCCGCTTGGCTTCAATTGGTTTTAATAAAATGGATGAGTGGTGCATCAACTGATTGTCGACAAACAGCTTGCATTGACGGCTTTGCAACCTATGCTTCTTTTTAAATACCGACTGATTAATAATTAATAGTTCTCAAAAGTTCGTATCAACAATATTTTTTTACATGAGTTGTTTTTCCTTCAACAATAGTCGAACAATAGTTCAAACTGTATTAAGTCGACGTAAAGGTAAAATTTCATCTTTCTTATTTAACTTGGACGACTAATAATGCTCCATTGACAATTGACAATGTTTTCTAGGCGCGCCAAATCGGTTCAGTCGCTTCGATGCAACAATCCCACTGAACTAGGTTTACATAATTTACCTAAAAAGCTTTGATGACCAGCAGCCAGATTCTCTTGAAGGTATTTCGTACCCTTTTTATAGTTCAGAACCACTAGTGGGGGGAGGAACTATATACTTAAATGTTTTTTTTGTTCAGTCAATTTTTGCCGATCGTTATAATCATCGTAGAGAGTTGTGAGTGGTATCATCAGAAAGCCCGTCCAGCGTAGAAACTTCTCAAAATTCAGACTTTTTGTCAAAAATGGGACCAATATGTTTTTTAGCCCACTTTCTGAAAATTTGCCGGAAGTAGACACATTAAACTGCTGTCATATTCTTCGTAAGCTCAAAAGGAGAGCTAGTTGTACTCGCATTGGCTTTACGAGTCTTCTTGAATTGTAATTTTGCCAGTTTTTAGCAAATTTAAACTCGAGAATTATACAAAATGTATTTAGTTTTGATATACTGAAAAGTATTGTTTAAAAATTGATCTATTTCTTAACCACTTATACAATTGTTAACGGCAGTGGGATTGATTTTATCTTTGATGACAGATGGGGTTGCTGCATTGTTCGATCTGAGTTTTTTTGGCTAGAATTTATGCTCAATTTCTCATAATAAAGACTTTTTATCGAAAATGTGACCGATATGGTTTTTGGCCCACTTTCTGAATATTTACCTGAAGAAGACACCCTAAAACTGCAGCCGTTTTCCTTGTAAGCTCAAAAGGAGAGCTAGTTATACTCCCACTGGCTTTGAGAGTCTTCTGGAATTATAATTTTGCCAGTTTTTTGCAAATTTAAACTCGATAATCATACAAAATGTATTTATTTTTGATATACTGAAAAATGTTGTTCAAAAACTTTTTATTTCTCAACCACTTATAACCTCTATTGAGTGTTTTTTTTTAGACGTGAGGCAAACCAGGGCTCATATTGGTCTCACGTTTGATTCTTACTGTAAAATTGTTATTAGATTTTAATGAGGTTAGGCCTTTTTTTCAACTGTAGATTTTTGTTTAGTTATGAAAAGTTTCAAAATTTGGCTCAATTTTTGATAGACACAATTTACAAAAAATTTGGCCCCACAAACATATATTTTGCCTTCAGAGTTAGGCTCATGGTTTTTATGGCTTTGACCAATTGTTTTCGTAAATTTTTAAGGACGTCTTAGGTTTTGCCTTCGATTGTTATACTTTTTGAAGGCCAATGATTTAGCCTCCCAATTAATGATCCAACTGGCTTTTAAAAAGGTTTAAATGAACCTAGACAATGATTTCAGTTGTCATTCAATGTCTCTTATGACTTTGAATATTTTTGTGTTAATAAAAATGTCTCAACTTCCGACCTAGTCGCATTAACATCAGGCGGAAACTCCTTTCCTGTGAACTATAATTTAATACCTGTAACGGTTTTTTAACTACTTTTTTTCTTTGTTTTGATTTTCATTTTATTTTATTTTGAGCTTAAATGCAAATTCTGTAGGTTCATTTTGTTTCCTTGTCGAGTTACCACTTTATTGACAGGTCCAATTGAAGTAAATTATAGTTGGGAGCAGTAAAAGCGTTGAAAAATATCTGAATATGTTTATTGTTTTTGCTGAATATTTTACGCTTTTGGTCCTCCAGCAATTTTTTTATTTTATGTCTCTTTGCCCTTCTTTTTTTGTTCCAAGAATTAAAGCTGATAATGATTCGGCTCAATTGCTTCCCCAGGACGAATAACTCAACCTATTTAAAGATTTCAGTTTATAGCTGTTTGTTTCAATGACTTTCAAATATACTTAACAAAAAAAAACATTTTTTTCAACGGTCTTTTGCTCTCAATTTTGTCACCATTTAACTTCATCTCTTTTATAAGAAGTCTCAAATACCTTTGTTGATTCGTATTAATTTGTTATATTTGTTTACTGTATTTGTTTTTATTTTGAAAACTCATGACTTAGTCTCATTAACCTTCTGTTTTTCGGCTTAGCCAATTAAGTCAAGAATGAGGATGAGCGGGGCCGGAACATTATATGCGTACGCACATACCTTAGGTTAAATGCAATAGCCTTGCATATGAATTACTGGAGAATTGTTTGCGCTTGCAAATTTCTCCACTGTTGCTGAAAAAAACTTGATACCAGACATCGCATTGTTAACAGATGAAGCGGAGCCATTGGATATTTGTTTGTGTAAGGACATCCTTTACGATGAATAATTTTACTGCCACTTGGTATCAATGTTTTGAGTGGTATTTTACTAACTTCCAAGAAAATTTAAATGATTTTGATGGTTATCGCTGATAATTGAAGTTCTCTATTTTATCCTGGTGATTGTCTTTAGCAAACTCACTCGTTTTTTAGCTGTAGATGATACCAGAAGAACGGCATCGGTTTGTCGCATAGAGCTGTGAGTAGTATCACTAGAAAGCCCGTCGAGAGTAGTGTGAAATGTTTTTTCCAATTTTTTCATAGTCCGTTCTAGGTCTAGTTTTTGTTTCGTCTATGAAAATTCTTTGAATTGTACGTCAGGACTTGTCCTGCTATGTTTTTATTCGCGTTACCTTTTGATCACGTTTTTCGTTTTGCATATGCCACAATTTTTACGCTTGATGTCTGGCGTATTTCACTCACTGTTTCAACTGAATAGTTTCTAAATTCCGTCACGTTTTGAATTACGTTATGTAGTGAATACGGTCAATGTCAAAATTGCAAAATCAAAAGAACGGGGTAAACCGACAAAGCCAGGTCATTAGGTCATAGTGCGTTCGGTTATCTTAGTTCAATTAAGTGATTGCTAGCTGACATTAGTGTGATGCTTAATAACTTTCAGTGTAGAAGCTGAGCTAATGGTAATTTTAGAATCTAGCCGAATATGCAGAATTTACACACCAAATATATTGACTTTTGGAAAATTTCTGTCGATTTCTATCTCATATTTTTCTATTTCAATCCCAATATGTGTAAAGCAGGTCAACGGCGGCTTTTTCCGGCAATTTGGCTTTGTTCATGACTGGACACTAAATATTTCGAAAAACTGTAATTTTTTAGTTATGACTCTTCTGTTTTTTGTCTTGCCCTTCAATCTCATTCAATAATGAGACCTATCTGAATCTAAGTTTCCTTTTCAATTGATAGGTAATCATAGATATGAAAAAATTGCCATTTAATTTTGTGTAACTATGGTGATTTTTTGGGTTCGCTTGTATTTGGTTCTTATTCAATCATTTGGTTTTCTGTCAAATTTGGTTGTTTACAATTGAACTTAGCAATTATCATCAGTCCTTAAACACCAATTGACTTCCTTGGAATGCATCATTGAAAATTCTGAATCTGTCCATTTAATAGTGAATGACTTTAAACTTTCAAAAATATAAACGGTGTATGGGAAAAAATCGCGCCTCATTGTTTGTGTCGACTTGTATCGGCTTTTGTAATACGTGAGTATATATGATTTGATAGATTAAATCTTTAATAAGTTGCAATGGCAGCCCTGACATACCTAAGTCAAAACTTATCTTTTGATTATCCAACTATAAGCTTTGTTTGAATTTGAGCTCTGAATTTATGAGTAAATGCAGATTTCTTCTTTTCTTTTACACTCTTATAAATCTAAGTTGAGCTGTTAGACTCTAATTAAATTTAATTAGAGGCCAGGCAAGCTCAACAATAATGAAGCAGTTTTTGATAGATTTTAGAGTTGGCAACTTAGTTTGAAAACGAAGTAAATGTTGATTTCTGAATCTCATTTTGCATTTTATGGTTAAAAAAGTGGTTTACCTGATAAAATGCTGGGTTAACATAATACCGAAGCGCTTTGGACTTCATTGCGTTAATGCTCCATTTGTTCTAGTATTGATTCAGATGATATCACAAGAAAAATGATCTCTAAGGTATTAAGCTTCAAGATTGTCCTCCTTAAGAATTAATCAATTAAAAAAAACACTAAAGAACTGTTGAGTCCTCCAAATGCCGTGTATTTGATTTAATAGCGCTGAGAATCTGTTGTCCGGTTTGTTCTATGTTCTATGGAAAAGTAAGTAATTTGTTGAGCTCGACACAAAGTGTTTTCCTTAAATGTTCATAAATTGTCCATTTTTGTTCTGTTATAGTTTGTTTCCCAACGCCCAATACTGAGATATCTCGTTGAAGTTAACGAGTTCCATTAAATCTACACAGTGTGTCTTTTTGTAAATTATGGTATTGATTTTTTTGAAATTATTATTGATTTTTTAGGAAACGAAAATTTTGTAAGTTTTGATCTTTGACCTCACTCGTAACATGACGTAGCTGCTCCATAATCAAAACTCTGTGCCTGTTTTCAGCGTCTCTCCAGAGACTTTAGAGTTAGAAATTTTGTTTGAAAACGTAATAAATGTTCATTTCTGAATCTCGTTTCTCGTTGTATGGTGAGAAAACTTGTTTATCTGGTAAAATATGCTGTTAACTTAATACAAAAGTGCTTTGGAATTCAAATATTTATGTTCCGTTTGTTCTAGTAATGATTCTGATGATAAAGAAAAATGATCTCTTACCTATTAACCTTCGTATATATATGAGATTGTCTTCTTTAGGGATCTCGCATTTTTAAACAAAACACCAAAGAACTTTTGAGTCTGTCAAATGCAGTTCATTTGTCTTAATAGCGCAGAGAAGCTGTTGTCCGAATTGTTCTGCGGAAAACTAATTATTTTCTGGCGCTCGACAATTAGTGTTTTCATCAAGTGTTCGTATGTCCTTTTTTGTTCTATATTGTTCTTGTACTGAGAAGTCTCGTTGAAGTGGATTTTTAATATTTTTTAATGGCTATGTTAATTGCGTAATATTTATCTTATATCTAATGTGCGGTTTCAGTGTGAATGATAAGACTTTTCAAAGACATTTCGACTGTGTTTTATCTAGTTCTATATTCATTACTTTAAATGCAATTAACACTGAATTGTTAAATATAATTATCTCGAATGATTTTTTTTTCTCTTTTTAACCAGTTAATAATTTAAAGATATTTGGAAAGATTTGGAAGTTTTGAGACTGAAAGTTTATTTGGGAGGGTTTTGCTCCAATTAAACTCGGATATTTCTTCCCGAGTTTCAGCAATCGTATTCGCCGCAGATCTGTATGTTTTCCAGTGATGTTTCTCCGTTATAACTAGCGGGCGCGCATCTAGTTTGCATCTGGTGGGGTGGGAACTATTTACTCAAATGGGTTTTTTGTTCAGACAATTTTGGCCGATCGATATATTCATCGTAGAGAGTTGAGACTGGTGTCATTAGAAAATAGAATGAATGCCGTTGATTTTTTTCATATTTTCTGGAATTTTTGACTAAAATTTCGTCAATTTTGCTAAATTTTGTTAAAATGTTTTAACGAAGTGTTGTTGATTTTATTTTTAAAGACAAAAAACATTGTCGACTATTTTTATTTTTTTTGTCAAAAATTCTGGCTTAATGTTTCAAAATTCACTCTTTCATCAAAAACAGCACGAAATAAGTTTCTTTTGTCCCGTTTGACACACCCAAACACCACTAACACAAGCTTTGTAGACTCAAAAAGGAGGCTATCTCTACTTCAACTTCCGTTGAGAGTGCTCTGTAGTTAAAACTTTGCCGTTTTTGCTAACTTTACTAGTTGGTTATCAAAAACGCAGCTTTTTTTATTTTTTAACTAACAAATTGTCTATATCTATAACATTTGAAAAAATTTGTGTTCCTAATGGACGGACAGCATAAGCAGAGCTAGTTTTGAACCAATCTTAGACTGTTACAAACCAAAAATAATTGGGATTGTAATCAGTCGATTTTTTTAAAATCAATTTAGTCGATCTTTTTTATATTATTTAAAGAAAAATACTTGAAAGCTTATGGTCGTTTTCGTTTTTAAAAATATTTGATTTGTAAATAAATAATGGCTTTTTGAACTTTGTTTATTTTTTTCTTTATTTTGTCAATTTGTAGATTAGTGTCAGCAAAGAAAGAATGCTTGTTCAATCTATTGGCGGGCGTTCAAAGTAAGGCACAATTGATAATAATAAAATCCTTAAAAATATTGATTGTGGTTTTAACGGCTTCGACACTACTTTCTCGAGGAATTTATTTGAATTTTTTAATTTTGTTTTTACTTTGTCAACTGCCGTTTTTACTTTGTGTTTTTAGTCGTATGGAACTTCCTGTACAATGACCCGGTTTCATTGGTTTTTCATGGAAAAATTTTTGAGCCGATATTCTGATATTAGATAGCTGATGGCTTTCATGACTTCGAAAACAATTGTTTTCCAAATTAAAAAACTTCCGAATTTTGTTCCTTTCTTTGTGTTTGATAGTTTGTCTCGTTAATTACAGGCCAAATATGATATAATACTTGTCAAGGTTAATTTTCAAAAGGGATTGGTGACAATATCTAATGTTTTTAAAGGATTCGATATGACTTTACTGACTTCGAAACGGTTTTCACAAAAAAAGTAACTTTTGATTTGTCATATTCGACATTCTTTTTGTTGATGTAAGACATATTGTGGTTAGTTGCAGATCTCAAGGTCTTCCTATGGAACAATATACGAACCTATTTATTTTTTCTTTTTGTAACTATTGGCTTTCTCGACTTTGGAAATATTTTTTTTTCGAAAAAAAAAACAAGTGTTAGTTAATTTTTGCCTTTTTTCTCTTTTGTCTACTTGTTTCCTAATATCATTAATGGAGTCCATATAATACATTTTTGGTGTTCGAAGAAGGTGCAATTGAACATATTTTGAGCGCCAAAGTATCGCTTTTCTGGCAAGTTTTTTTTCAATTGATTTTTTGTTTGTTGTCTATTTGTTCTTCTTGTAACCGCATAAAAAGTTGAATACCGACAGTTGTTAATAACCTTCTATAGAACCTTCTATAGAAACTTATGGGATATTTGTAGTTGATTTGTAATGGTTTTCTTTGCTTTGAGATTAATTGTTTGTAAAAAAAAAATTAAGCGAATTTTTCAAATTTACTGTTTTTGTTCTTTATTGTCTAATTGTTATCAAGCCCTTATTATGGACTGGTCCCATATCTTTTCTGGTGAATTGTAAGTTCTTTTGTGTAGTTCAGTTTTATCTGACGGTATTTTGTCTTTGTTATCAAGTTTTGTTTTTTAAAACGGAGATAAAGTTTTGATGTAATTAATGTTCGTTGTTGTTTGATTTTGCTGTTAGTCTTGATCCGCTTTCTTAATATTGGCATATTTCATCAATCAAATGCATCATTTTTTACTCCACTGAATTGTTTGCTTTGGAGGCTATCTTTTCGTTCATACACCAATTTTTTTTGAAAAATACTTGAATTTTGGTTTTTCTATCTGTTCCTCATTTGGTATACAATTACGCCAAAATTTTGGTTGAGCGGGGTCGGAACCTTATGTGCGATCGCACATTACCGGGCCTCCTTTTCATTATAACTACTCAATCGAGTACCATATTTTCTGACGGTAATTACCAGTTATATCAGGAAACACAAAAATGGAACTCTTCAAGACTTTTAGGTAGATATACCCGTAGAATTATTATGTTGTCGTCCCTTTGTGTTGTATAAGCATAAGACTTTAAAGGTTACGTTCCTCTCATAAACTAACTGTACGAAATTTTTTGTCTGTTTGTTTTTTTTGAAAAACGGAGGTTTTAAGGTATGAATCACATATGGCCTTGAAATTTTAGGGGATTATTAACGCTTCAGTTGGTGATATATCACGTGCATGACGCGGCGGAACGATTACGAGCAAGCTTTGTTCTCGAGGAGTTCATCTATGAGGGTAACCCTCAAATTTTCTGGTTTGTCCCACCCGATTAGTGGGGATACCTCGACACTATTTCTATAAGACCCATTGGTGCAGTCAATAAATACTTTTTTGAAAATATTTGATCAATTTGAAACCCTGAATTGCTGTGAAATCAAATGGTATCGCTAGTGGTGGTGAATTTCCATAGGTGATGTGATGAGAGTTCTGATTAATTCAGATAGTTTACTATTAAAGTATCTTTGTGTTTTGTAGTTTGCTTTGATGGGAAGATTATCTCTCTATAGCGATCTTTTTGTATGCCCTACTGGTTTATTGATTCCTTTTACGTCAAATTGAAGACCAGAATTGAGCAAACACTTCGATTAAGGTCTTGTTCGGCTTTGATAGGGAAGTTTTTGTTGTGGCCCTGGTGGAATGACATTTTTCATTCTGACAGTTTTATTTTGTTTTAGTTTCCCCGCCAAAGTTTATTTCTTATTGTTGAGTAATTTTTCCTTTTTTTAAATGTCGACATTATGTAGTGGTCTCTTACCTGCTACTTTCTTGTTTTCAGTTATTGCAAAATTTCAAAGTTGATGTTTTTGTTTTGAGTACTTTATCAATATTTTTTCTATTCTAATATTACTGGATCGGTTTTCGCGTTAAAATTTGTCCTCAACTACCCAATAATATCATGAGCTGATGTATTTTTTTAACGATATATTATGGGCGCTATAGCTAACTTGGTGTGGAAAAAATTAAGCTCATTCAACTCAGATTTTTAAAATTCTGATTTTGTCAGATTCAATGTTTTTTTGTTTTATGCGTCCTGTCCATCATTCCATCATATTCCAAATGTGCATAGCTTGTGCAGAAAGCCCTCTATCTATTTCAGTATAATTGTCAATGAAAGACGGATATTTTGCTTATTTTCGATATTTTTTAAGGTGACGTAAATGATGGCTAAATTGTGTCATTGTGTTTTCGTTTCCTTTAATTTGGTTTTGTGATGTAGTAAATGTGAGAAGCAAAGTATAGAAAAGTCGAAAAGGAGAGGGTAAATTGTACGAATATTAACGACCGTCCACAATCGAGCAGAATATTTTTGCAGAGCATGGCCTGCAGCAGTAATTATGAATACCTCCCCCTTCTAACAGTTCCGCCCACGGATTAAAGTATGAATAACAAATTGTCTAGCTTAGGTTCCTCGTTTTGTTTGTAAAAAACAGAGAGAGCCGTAAACAAATAAAGGGATATCTTGAGGTGATGTCGAAGTTCATGAATGCGTAATGGCCGGAGAAGGTGCCTAAATATACCTATCTTGTTAGGTAATATTAATTGTATAACTTCCGTGTTAAATGCTCGAAAAAGGAAGCTATTGTACAAAAGGTTTACAAAGCAAGTTTGGGTTAGGGTGAATAAAGTTAGCGATTAGAGCAAACATAGAGAGCGAAAAAACAATTATTTTTGCCCTCAATAATGAAGCAAATCGATTCGCTTTAAAGTAACTCGTTTTGAAAAAGTTGATAGTCTCAAATCTTTCTTTAACATGTACTTGCACGTGCCTTAAGTGGCAAGTGCTGCAGGAAAAAAAGAATTTGTGGTCAATTAAGGAACGCATGTGTAGTGCGAAGGCGCCTCATTACCGTTCTGATTGATAATGGCCCTCAAAAACGTCTGCATCTGCTAACTGAAGTCACAATTAACATCTTCTCGTTGTCATGGAAACAGTGAGGGTACTAATTTTGAGCATAAATTTTTAAAATGAAATCGTTGATTTTTTTTGATGAACTGTAAAATTCTGCATTTCTTGAAACAAAAGGAAGATAATGACGTCCAATGGGTAGATGTATTGATGCAGTTTTATTAATAGTTGTATCGATCCATTAATGGTTGCTCTTTACTTGCGTAACATTGTGGTTTTTGTTAATGCAGCCAAGGTATATATGGCTGTAGTGAGCTAGACAGGTTCCCCTCGATAATAAAATTGTGGATTTGACAGAAAATTTAGCCAAAAAATATCGCATTAAAGAAACCCTGAAATTATTATAACATTAGACGGCATTAGCATCAATAGACGGGTGCAAAAATTTTCACCAGTTCATTTCAGAACCACAGCTTCGTGATGCTTCTAATTTTTGAGTGATTTGAGTGGAAAATTGGAGAAAATAAGATGTCACGTTTAAGGTCCTACCTTCTGTATATAATTGAATGTTACTTTGAAAAATAAAAATTAAAAACGCGTGAGTGTTTGTGTTTCAAAATATAGACATGTTAACAGCAACAGGAAATAGAGGGATGTCAAATGTAAAATTTTTCTCATGTCCGAAAATCATTGCAGCTGGCACTTATCTGGTCTTTGGTTATTTTTGGGAATGAGGAATCATTGTTTTGTACTTGAGCTCTGATAAGTGCTTCATGGGCACGAGCTGAAATCCAATTCAGTTTAAAGTTCATCTGTGTAGTGGTTTACATTATCAATCGTTTATTTGGCATTGTTGCTCATTTGGTTGTTAATGTGTTTAACTTTATTTCTTTTATGTAGAGCTAAAGTCTTTGAACTTTTCTTCTATCAATAAGTATATTTCACAATTGAGATTCTCTTCAAGTTTTTGGCGTATATTGGGGGATACTGCGCAGAAAGCATCAATTCTGAAGAGAAGAAACAATTAAAAGGAAACCCGATAATCTGCGTTTGCTCTATTTTCAGACCGCGCAAATTTCTGCCAAGTAGAGCTTTGAGATTATTATTTTGAAGATGAAACAAATATTTCGGAGACTGGATCTTTCTAATAGGACATCAGGCATTGAAGTTGTCGCGTTGCTATCAAATAAAAACAGTTTAGAAAGGATCTTCAATACTGCGTAAATACTGCGCATATTTTTATTGATGGTCTATTCATCTTCACTTTAGGTGTTATTGGTATGCAATAAATCTTTGTAAAAAGGAGAGGATAAAGTTCCCCCTTTGCTGGGAAATTATTTTTTGCAATCGATTGCGGTCTAATTTTTCCGACCTCTGGATTAGTTATTGAGTTCATACTGAAAGCTAGCAAAAAGAATGAAACAACGTAAATGAAAGCTGACTATTCGAAATTCTAAAATATTTTAGCAATGTCAACCCATTAAAAAAAACGCTTGCATAGAAAGTGCTAGTGGATTTGAAAACGCATAGATCGGAAAAGCGACGCAGAGAAATTATACTTACCGTCTGTTTTTGTGTTTTCTTCTTTTTAAAATGCGATATGCTGTTTAATCAAAATTTCATCAAAAAGGTGAACAAATTGTTGTTGCTCAACTTTTACCCGTCATTTATTTTAGTTCCTCCATTTGTTTAAGAATAAGCACCCAGCAGTGGTTGAATTTTATCTGCCCTCACGGCAAAAAGGAAATTGTTATAGAACAGAAGTGTAGAAGAGCGTGTCTCATAGAACCTAATACAGTGTACCACATAGCTTGACATAAATTCTTTTAAAATGAAACGTATCTAGTTTTTTCGGGAAAAAAATCAGAGAAAAAGTATATTGCTATGAAAGTGACGAATATACAACAATTTTCTTCCATATTTACCGAGATGTTATTTGTGAGCTCACTTTTAATATCAAGTTTGTGAGCTCACTTTTAATAACTGTTCGAGAATATTGAAAATACTTTAACCGAAAAACTGGAAATAGTCATGACTTTTATTTGACTTACGTAATGTGAGGAACTGGCATTTTTTGGAAATAAAATTGACAAGCTGTGGTAGCCATATAAAGACTACACAATTTGAATTGATTGGTTACAACTTAGAGGATTTCATGTCATTTATTAAAGTCTTCATAAGTCGATTGTGAGGCATATCTGAACATAGTTTTCGCCTGCAATTGATAGCTATTCATAGAAATAAAAAGGAACCCAATTAATATGTTAAAAATTTAGATAATTTTTTTGGGATGTTTTTCACTTTTGTTAAAGTTGGTTGTTTACAATTGGACCTATCAAGCTTAGAAATTTCTGTGAAAATGTATTTGGTTTTCAATTTTTATTTAGGATATTGGTTTTCAGTTATGCGGGTTTATATGATTAGATAAATAATTCGTTGAACTAGCTTTCAATATTTTCCCAGGGCAAACCTGATATATCTGACTCACTAGCTTGCTATTATCTAGCTTGAAAGACCTAGAATGTAATTTGCATTCCTAATTTAGATTAAGTGGGGCAGAGTTCTTTTTTTTGTTGTAAGAGCCAAAAATGTTGCTCTCACCTATAAATCTAATTGCGTTAGAGCTGATTTGATATCTATCGTTCTGCCTGTTCTTGGATTCATTGTAAGATGTACTACTGAGCGTAAATTCCTGTCTGAGCTGGTTTGCTGGCAACTAATGAATTTGTATTTTTATTCAGTCCCAATACTGCGAGATGGTGTTGATATTCTAACGAGCTCTAATAAGTCCTAATAATGTCTCGTTTAAAGTTTATGGTATTGTATTATTTTGAAAACTTTTGTCTTCAGATGTTTTTCTGTAGGTTTGTAAAGAAGATTTGTTTAAGTTCTGGCAAAAATGGGACTGGGGATGACCGGGTTTTTTCGAATACTAGTTATGTTTTTGTTTTGACTATACTTGTTTTGGATATTAATTGCTCTCGAACAAAATTCGTAACAATTAAAATGTGTTGGTCTTTTTTATGCTAGTTTTTTGCTTTACCGTTTCAGCGCTTCTCTTCTAGAACATTTTTTGACCTCTCAGTAGTAAAGATTGTTGCTAAAATAAAGCTTGTTGCTAAAATAAAATTAAAGCTTGTCGCTAAAATCAAATCGATTGCATCATAGCAACAAGGGCCTGATTTTTGCACCCTGAAAGAAAAATTTATCTAAGCTACAGCCCTTGAATTGCCTCGCCTTTCGTTCGACAGCAATTTGTCTGACATTAGCCGGTTTATGTTTTATTTCCTTGACCTTCAGTCGTTTATAAGTTCAATATGTCAATAATATGGGATAGGTGAATCTAGCCTTTCTTTCAAATTTGTATATTCATAGATATATATTCATAGATTTAAAAGTGGATACTAATTAATTGCTCTTATACGAAGTTCATGTTGTTTATTGTAAATGTATTGGTCTTTTTTATGCAACTGTTTCGCTTCACAGTTTTTGCTCTTTCTTTAGAACATTCTTTGACTTCTCAAGTGACTTTTCCACGCTCTCGTTCTTCGTTTTTGACTGATCTCTATTGCTCTCACTCCGAAGTAAAGATTGTTGCTAAAATAGAATCGGTTGCACAATAGCAAAAAATGCATGATAGCCAAATGGGAAGTGCTTCTGGTTAGGGATCGGGAGTTCCATGGTTCGACTCCCGGCGTGGTCAACTGATTATCCACCAGCCTGTCGTTTGAGAACAATTCTGACATTAGTCGGTTTTGTTCTTAAAATTCACCCTAAGATGGGATGATCAATTTCCATGATTTTGTCTGGTAGTTTTGCCTGGAAATTCTGAAGACATCGGATGGCGTTGATTTTCTAGCGAGTTCTAATAAACCCTTATATTATCTCGTTTAAAGTTTATGGTATTGTATTATTTTGAAAACTTCTGTCCTTAGATGTTTTTCTGTAGGTTTGTTACAGTCTTTTAAAGAAGATTTTTATTGATATCAGTACTGGCATAAATGGGACTGGGGATGACAAGAATTAATATCTATTTTAATGACCGGGTTTTTTTCGAATACTAGTGATGTTTTTGTTTTGACTATATTTGTTTTGGATAGTAACTGCTGTCGCACGAAAACGTAACAATTATTTCAATGTGTTGGTCTTTTGCTAATTTTTTGCTTGGCCGTTTCTGCGCTTCCCTTCTAGAACTTTCTTTGACTTCTCAGTTGACTTTTTCACGCTTTTGTCCTGCATTTTCTCTTTTGCACTCACTCCGAAGTAAAGCTTGTTGCTAAAATTAAATCTATTGCATCATAGCAACAATAAGGGCCTGATATTTGCACCCTTAATGAAAAATTTATCTAGGCTACAGCCCCTGAATTGCCTCGCCTGTCGTTCGAGAGCAATTCTTCCGGCATTAGTTGGTTTGTTTTATTTTCTTGACCTTCAGTCGTTTATAAGTTCAATAAGTCAATAATATGGGATAGGTAAATCTCGATTTTCTTTGAAATTTGTTGATATTCATAGATTTAAAAGTGACGCCATCTAATTTTTGGTTGAAAATTTTTTTTTTATCTTTCTATATGTGGTTTTAATTTTCTTAAAACTTTAATTTTGTTGTTTACAATTGAACTAATCAATTATTGTAATTGCTGACCAGTCAGACTTTCTGAATGTGTCGATTCGACAAGGAATTGTTTTTGTGTTTCGAAAAGAACAGATTTTGGAAAAATTTTGGCATTCAATATTGTATTGTCAACTCGTAAATTCATCTCCTCAACATGATTTCCTAGTTTTTTCATTCTCAGTTCAATGTGCCTGTGCTTAATCCTTTCAGTATTTCGAATTTACTGTTAGGTTGTATTAACGATGTTTATATGTGCAATATTTTTGCTGAAAAATTTGTTTACGTTCAGATGAATGCGCTGCCTGGATTCGTAGTTAACGCTCTTAGCATTACAGACGATTCCAGGTTTTCTTGATTTACAATGATGCAAAATGTTTTTTGAAGTCATCAACATAAATCTGCAACTCTGGATCAGTAATGCTGAAGTATTTAAGACCGAAATTTATTATCTTCCCCCTTCAAAAGCATGGAGTCGTTGGAATTAGTAATACTATTGAGGCGTCAATTTTGAATTGTTCTTGATGTTTTACAAATGATATATCCGTTTCACAAAAATACAGTTCATCCCATAAGCAGCCAATAGACTATAAAATGGCAGCAGTTTGATCTGTGTTTAATCACGTGGATTATAGTGAGTGCTTGCAAACAATTGACATAATCTGTCTAGTCGGACGGCGGCTGCACTAGACGTGTTACCTGTTTCCTTTATTGTTCCAAATCCTCAGTAATCATATGAAGTTGAGAATTGAGGTTTACGTCACATGGTTTTTTTTACGGTGGTGTATTTAAATGATCTTCTAATGTTGAAAATTTCGGGCTCACTCATAATGGCAGTTCTGAACAGACATCGTTTGACTCGACTTAGATATTGATATGCGTTTAGCTACAGCTTTCTGATTCTATTGTTATTAGTAAAAGATTGATAATTTAGACTGAACATTGTTTTTATTGACTATCGGATTGTTTAATATTCGGGGCCTGAAATCACCAATGAGACCCCCATTAATAAAGACAGCTTTCAATGTGTTCTCTAATTTCAATTAAAATTAGATGTCAATTTTAATGACGGATCAGCTAATTGTTATACCGTCTGGTCTGTTTTTCGTTCAAAAATTGTCGAACATATATAATTCGTTCTCAGTTTAACGCATGGCTTGCTTCACTGATGTTTTCTGGATACTAATTAATTGCTCTTGAAGAAAGTTCATGGTAATTATTGTAAACGTGTTGGTCTTTTTTATGCACATTTTTAGCTTCACCGTTTTTGCGCTTTTCTTTAGAACATTCTCTGACTTCTCAAGTGACTTTTTCCACGCTCTTGTTCTTCATTTTTGAGTGATCTCTATTGTTCTCACTCCGAATTAAAGCTTGTTGCTATAATAGAATCGGGATCTATTCTATTCCCCCCCCCCCCCCCCCAGCTTAGTAAGTATAATTTTTTTATGACCCCCAGGCGCACGTGCTATTTTTCATAGTAACGTGCTATATAACAACATATAATTTGTAACTGGGGGTCATAAAAAACACTGGGGGGGGACAGAATAGATCCGAGAATCGGTTGCAGCATAGCAAAAAAGGCATGATAGCCAAATGGGCAGCGCTTTTGGTTAGGGATCGGGTTCGACTCCCGGCGTGGTCAACTGATTATCCACCAGCTTGTCGCTCGAGATCAATTCTTCCGACATTAGTCGGTTTATGATCTTAACATTCACCCTAAGATTGGATGATCAAATTCCAAGATGTTGTCTGGGTGTGTTTTGCCTGGACACGAAAGAAAAAAGGTTGATCCCTGTGTATTTATAGGACCAGATTCGCTTAAGATGCATCGCATAATATAAGTAGCTCGTTTTCATATTCCCGCTGAAAGCTGAAATAACTATTCTCTATTTTCGATATCCTGGTTTTAATTAATCCTGGTTTTCATGCCAATTGTGATTTTTAGTAGCATTAAGTACGCCTAGCGTTAGCTCAAACAAAATTGCGCTAATGAATTTTTTCAACAGATTTTTCCTTGGTCTCTGTGCTCTGGCATTTTATCCCAACATATAGAAGTGGCAGATGAAGCTATAACTAAACAAGAAGGCTCGCTTGTTCTGTGCGTGGCACAGAATATGCGCACATTTTGCATTTGAAAGAATATTATATCAAATTATTAAAAATGATTTTTCAGAAATGTTTGTTTTAGCACCAAACATTGTTTTTGTCAAGCTATTACAAACAAATCTATTACAAAAGTATTTAGCTGAAGTTTGAAACAGAGACAACCGGGAAAATTATCTGAGTTTTCAGAGGACGCAAAAAAAGCATTAGTCGCCTTTAATTATGCAACACTTAGTTGGACTTAAATTATGATAACTATTATCAAAAGAGTTCCTCAAATGTATTGCAAATAAACGCGGGCACTTTAAGTTCGAATTGTTTTGCAATATTGACATCTTTGTCTATTTTTATCACGAAATTGTTCTATAACTCTTTGAGCGATTAAAGACTTTTTGTCAAAAAACTTGTTTCCAGGATGAAAAGGGCGTGACCTAATGGAAGTTTCAGTCAATATTTTTCACTTCGAAAGTTTTCCGCGGCCAAATACTTTTTGCGGAAGCACATTGCACAAAGAGTTGCGTTGCAGATTAATGCAGTATGATCTCTCATTTTAGTAATCTTGAAACAATAATTCGTAAAAGATTGAAATTTTGTTAAATGCAATTTTCGCCGAACGTAACTATAATTTCATTTCTGTAGTAGGGGAGAAATTATACACACAAATGGGTTTTCTTTGTTCAGTCAATTTTTGGCGATCGATATATTCGTAGTGCAGAATCGTGTGGGTCTATTTAAAAAGCTGTTCCAGCGTAGGGTTTGAGATTAGAGGGATTTCTTTTCGAGTTTTGTTTTTCGAGGAGCAATCGAGGTTTAAAGTTTTTGAGAATAGGTGTTTGGGTATGGTTTATGAATTTTACCGTAATTTTGACTAAATATTAGATTTTTTTGTGTATGAAAATCTTGAATAAAAATTGTATTATACGATAAAATAGGTAATTATTTGGCTTATGTTTCGAGTGGCAATAAAAAAATCTAGTTTTGACTTCATCAAGTTTAAAATCCAGAATATCCAGTTTCTTTTGGAGAGCTCTTTTTAAATTTCTTTTCACATTTTTTTTTGGTGTTTCTCGTGTCATTTTGAGACAAGTAAAACGGTTTCATATCAGAGCTCTAATACTTAAAACTGCATTTACGACCAAATAGAACCCGATGAACATTTATTTTTCAAGGAATCATCGCTCATGATTTTTATGGTTTTGACATTGTGTCTGTGATTTTTAGTGAGTTTTTGTATTTTGCCTGCATATGCTGTATTTTTAGTACTATTTCATAACCTCGTTAATTAAAAGTACAATTGGTATCCTTAAGAGAATTAAGTGATATTACCTAATGCTTTGAATGCATACCTAACGATTCGAAATATTTGAACAAAAATTTTTGAACGTTGTTTTTCAGCTCGAGTCTGGGAACTTGTGGATCTGTCCCACAATAACTGGACCATAATGCTTGATAGTGACTCTAATCATAGGTTGGTTTCCAATATTATCTTCTAATGGTTGTTTTTGTACCTTGATGCTACGAGTTTTATAAAATTTTGTGATTTTTTGATATTTGTTTCGAACTGTGGTTATTTTGGAGTTCTTGTTAGTTTTTAGCAATTTTGACAGCTCTTCCTTGCGATGAAAAGAGCTTTATCAGATTACAAAGAATGTTATCATTAAACAGCTTTTGGTTTTAATTGCTTTGACACTTTTTTTTGTCACTTTTCCATTGAGTTTTTTGTTTTTCCCCTTTATTTGTTGTTTTTTGTAGTCATAAGAGTTTTTATGATTAATGATTGATCTCATTTGCTGCCAATCAAGGCAATGGGGAACCTATTTCGTGTTTTTGTTGAGAGCTATTGGTTTTGATGGCTTTGATACTACGAGTTGTCACGTAATCACAATACAGAGATCAATACACTGGCTTTGAAAAGGAAATCAGTTTGACATATTCAGTGTTTTCATGGAAACTCTAATTTTCATAACTGCGGCACTCTCCTCTCGCACTTTGGCTCACAACTTTTTTAGAATACTTTTTGAACTGCTCCGTTTTCTTTTTCTTTTTGAGCTTCTCCGTTTTCTTTTTTTGTAAACTGGAAACTTAGTCTCATTAATGAGATGTGCAATCTGCTTTCTTGTAATTTAAACGTCAACCTCTTTTTTGGATTTATCTCACAGTTGATTTTTTATATCTGGAACACTATGCGTTTCTTAAAAATTGTGTGAGTGGTAAATTTTTGTGTTATCTTTTGTTGTCTTTTGATATATTCTCCTTCATAAGCTATATTCTCCAATAATATTCTCCTTAATAAGCTATAATATTTTTCCTAAGTTCCATCGATTTTCAAATGAGGCTAAAATGAAATATACAATTTGAAATGATTGAATTGTGGACAACATTTTAGCTAAATGGAACAGTTTAGCTTCGTGAAATTTCTTTTTGTAGTGAAATTCTATACGCAGAGAGCTTCAATTTGTTACCAGACATGTTAGCCTGAGATGCCCGCAAAAAAGTAGAAAATTGTCTGAACAAAAATAAGTGGGGCTAGAACTTTCTTTAACTTCTCAAGTGACTTTCGTTCTTGCTTTCGTTCATTTTTGAGTGATCTCTATTGTTCTGACTCCAAAGAAAAGCTTGTTGGTAATATGAAATCGGTTGCAGCATAGCAAAAAAGGCATGATAGCCAAATGGGCAGTGCTTCTGATTAGGGATCGTGAGATCACTGGTTCGAATCCAGGCGTGGTCAACTAATTTTCCACCTGCCTGTCGTTTGAGAGCAATTCTTCCGATTTTAGTCGGTGAATATTGTTGAATAATGAGTGCGCGGCATGATACGAGAAATAATGTTTATATTCTGTACCGAAAACACAAGTTCTATTATTTGGTTCTTTTGTTTCTTTGAAGTATATTTGTAGAATATGCTCTATAAAAATTATTTGATGCACTGTCATGCAAATACTTAGTCAACATTTAGTTAATACAGTTCTTTTGATAACTCTTAGATAATAAAATCCGATAATTAAAAAATAGAACTGCCAAGCTGCCGGATATTCAACTACCAAAAATTATTTGTACTGAATATCCGCCCCATTTTTCAAGGGAATGTTTGTTTTTTAAGGAAAGTAGACCACCTTTGCGTGAGTCACCTTTTGGAGTATATATATGCTCTGGAATAAAAATCAGTGGGCTAAATATAGTTTTGATCCTCAATTTTTTATCTTTTGCCCAGAAACAGTGGTATTATTGGATACTGAATCGAGCGTTGTAGATAAATTGATGGTTTTCTCATTAGATAAATATGGGGTATAAAATGTGCCTTTCTAAGAATCAAATGAGTTTACCTGAATTGTACGTGAAATGTGCAAAACGCATAGTCGAATTGTGGTCTATTTCTATGATTTAGTGATATGCTCTCTAAACCAAAGCTGAGTCTAAAAGTGTCTAAAGCTGAGTCCACATTTTATTTTTTTGAGTTGTGTAACACACCGTTGAAAAATGGTCCCTTGTTATGATTTATTAGACATATAAGACATATAGAGTTTTTAATTTGTCTATTTCTTATTTTAAAAAACAAATATATTATTCCTTGCCAGGCTCAGGAGATATACTTTTTACTGGTCAAAGCCAATCTGACAGAATGAGGAAAATTAGGATCAAATATAAGCCCCAGGATATGCATCTGTGATGAAATTTGCCTTCACAAATGTGCATAATTTTTTTTTTCACAGATATTGTGACTCAGATCTACTATTAATCCTTAGGTTGAATATAGCAATTGTGGTAATCTAACGTCCTTCGTCTTAGATGTGACCTAACTTGGAGGCTTTCAATGTTTTTTTTCCGAGATGCCTTAAAGGTTTTAAAGAGATTTTGTCTAGACTGAAAAGAGGAAATGTTTTCGTTCTTCATCACTGGTTTTGTTGACCGATTTGAGTATCCATCAAAATTTTCCTGAGAAATATTTATCAAGGTCCTTAGTGCATTGAGAAATATGAAAATTTAGCTTTGCGTCCCACTTGAGTAATAAGATGAAAACTAACCTATTATTTTAAAATTTTAATCAGGCTGATTTACTGTTTAAATGGACAAGTTATGGATTTGAACCAGATATTATACTATACCCTTATATCACCTGGCTTTGAACACTCGAACTTGTGCCTCTTATTATTTACGGTTCTCCCAGAGATATTTTAAGTTTATCTTATGCACAATTTACGTTTAATTAGACTTCCAACCTGAGCATTTGACGAGACTTGGGGTTAACTGGCAATCATTTTTGAAAGAAGTATTTGGCTAATATGTGGCTTTTTTGGGATGATATTCAGATGCTCAGTGGTGTTAGCTCATAGCTGTTTAAACCATTACAGAAGAGACAGCTGTTTCAACCATTACATGGAATTGGTCGGCCAATGGGCGTATCGTCTAATGTCGGCTTATACCCCTAGCCCTGTGAAAAATTCAGGAGACGAGAGAATCCAAGAATTGACAGCGGTTCCTCTTCTAAGTCGAGGAATTTTGTTAGAACCTGAGTTCAGTTAAAATATCAGTTAAAATTTCAAAAAAAAACGCTCAAGGAATCAGTTTAATTTTGTGACTATCTGTCAGGCTTGTTTTTCTAGATTAAACTGTATTTTTGAAGACAAATTGTGGTTGGAAGAACACTTAGATAAATTGGTTGTGCTTCCCGGGAAAATTGGTTGTGCATAGGGATGCTTAACATTCGCCTTGGAGATTTAAAGCGAATCATTTATGAACAATACGAATTAGGACTATTTTGTTGCTTTGTGATCAAAATGATAAACAATTAGTTTTGGGTCGAGCTAATAAAAAGGTTCTGTTTTTCAGTAATTTAATAATGGGATATCCAGTGTATAATTTAGATATACGTTTGTGATTTGTTTGATCTAGTTCTATTTTCTGCTTCAATGATTAGCCCTTGAGCGGTTATTCTTCTTGTAATTGAGATCCTAACGCAAGCTATCAAGACTAAAGCCCTATTGCTGCTTTCTAAATTAGGAAAGAAATGATCTCTTAATGGATTTGACCGTTTGATTTATCGACACAACTGCTCAAATTGCACTGCGTGACGTATTGATTAGTTCACTTAATCCAATTGTGAGATTTCTCAAAAGGCATTTCCTGCCAATAATTGTTGCTGAGATTAGTACACTGAAGTGGGGAGGGGGTAGGGGGAGGGAACATGAAGTGGGAAAAAGGAAATCAAAGGAATGAACCCTATTTCACTCACTGGTTTTGAGTTGTGATTTGTTTTGGTAAATTATGGGGTGTTAAAACAATTGATTCATTCAATGTAGATATTGTTTATGTTAGTGTTATGTTTTGCCCTGATAAGGGTTTAAGAAACCGGTAACTCCAACGTCAAATTTCCCAGGAAGTATCCAGAATGTCCTTGTAGTTTAGGGAAAATTTATATGGGTTTAATTGTGAATCGGTGGGAGCGTTGAGCTTTTTGCTGGTGATAAATTGGTTTCTAGAGTGTGAAATTCTTTATGGCTGATTGGCATGGTATATGAGTTATACTGACGAATGATTGACATGAGATGACTTGAAGATCGGCTGTAGTGGGCCTTTCAGACATGTTTCAGTTTACGTCACTTAGGAAGAAGTGTGGGAGACAATCTACCAATGCATAAGCAAAAGAGGTGACTGATAGCTTCTGACATTGAAATTTTATCTACTTTTTCACATTGAAATTGTGAAAGCACTTGTATATCGCTGCATACTGAAAAGTGTTCCGTGAATTGATAAAGGATACAGCCGGAGAAAAGTTTCATAAGTGAAGTCCAAACTATGTACCCTGCTGATTTTTGACTTTGACGTTCGTGATGAGAAAAAGTTAGAATTTTGTTACAACGCTCAACACTCAAATTTTTTATTACTCAATTGACATGTCAACAGCTGTGAGCTGTCAAATGCTGATATTTAGTGCTCTAGATGTGAACGTAGTACCGCTTATAGGAATTCAGTGGAAATTTGCATGGCTTCTGTGAAATATCAAAAAATGTTTACGTTAGTCGGTATTAGTGTATTCGTGCTCCTTAGTTTCTATGTGTAATTTTTATTATAAAAGGAATGGGAGATCTGGAAGATTTCTGTTATGCTCGTCATTATGAAGACGCTTCATGTAATTTTAACACGGTATTTCCATTGTCTGATATATATACCGTGCCAAAGGGCTTGTATGTTTAAAACTAAATAAACAAACAATTATGCTCCAATTTGAACATTCCGAAACGGTATGGAAAAAAGGATTCTCTTTTTATCTATTCAGATGTAAAGATGTTGACGATATTTTAATCTGCAGTTAGCTATCTGCAATTCCATACAGTTTAATGCTCTATGAGTCTTCTGTAGATTAGATGGCGGTCATCGTCTATTTCTTGCTTTAATAATTTTGGACGAGCCAATAGTTGGCGCTGCTCAGGATAGTCTTGACGCTGCTCAAGACCTTAAAAGTTGAGCACCTGTCAGAAGTTGTCAGTTTTATATTTTTCATTACTTCTTTCGAGAGACGAAAGTCTGGAGTACACCATTTTCTCTTCATGTCAGCTAAGCCAATTTGCACTTAAGTCATACTAGTTAATTTAAAAGGGCCGTCCTCTGGTCTATTTTAATAAAAAATATAGGCAGAAAATGTATAATATTTATGCCGCGATTAATGAAAAAAAATAGATAATAAATGAGAAATAAATATATCCAACGGAATTGGCTTTTGTGCAGACATTTCATAGAAATGTTTATAGTTGAATATGAGAAAAGTTGGGATAATTTTCATTTTATGAGGCGTTCACTCGAAATTTTTATCAAGCAATAAATTACAAAGCTAGAACGTTGGTCTGGAGTCTAATCATTAGAAATTATTGATCTTACAGCGGTTCTGTAAGTATGATACATAATTGAGGTCATGATCTTTCAAATGCCAGACTCCTTTTTTTCTGAAGTGCAAATGGTTAAAAATGTGGCGGAAAATTTATAGTTAGTGGTATAATTGCAACGTTGGAGTTAAATAACGGAATGAGGATCAATCAATTGCGGTGGGCAATCTCTGGTTCCGATTGATCACAAGTGCTGTTTGTGGATGTGCGCTTTTAAAGTGCACAGAACTAGGTTAAAACAGTTTTTCATGTTTTTGTCTTAGAGGATCATCAATATTTGATTGCACCGTATTAGCATTTTACCAGCTTAAAAACTTAAATTTGTCTATTTCACTTAAAAATGGTTGAATTATTTTTGCTTGTCTATACCGTGTTCTCTATTAATTGAGTGGGTCTAACATAATGTTTATTGCTCTCAAACGAAGTTTGTAGCAATTATATTAGCCCTGTTGGTCTTTATGCAATTTTTCGCTTGATCAATTTTTCGTGTGACGTAAGTGGATATTAAGTGCTCTTATAGACTTTCAACTCACTAGCCTCCAAGTATGCGAATCACACAAACTGTTTTGGAGACTTATACTTACGATGTGAAGGATGGTTCTTAGAGGTTGACCCCCCACACCCCCCCCCCCAATCCCTACCCCTGTACATTGTTCAGGTCATAAGGGACCCGTGCAGCCACCGTTTCCCTACCCCCTCCCACTGTTGCCCCCTCCCCCATCAACCCCCCCGTTGCAACCCCACTGTGCTCACCTCACGCCTCTTCAATTAAGCTAAAATTAGCCTTACAAAACCGTGGCTAGCTACTGACGAAGACAACCGCTCGCCGGTCGTTTGAGAGCGATTCGCCCGACGTTAGACGGTTATGTTTAATTTTTTGCTTTCTACTGTGACGCTCAAAAGTGAAAATTTCATTGGATCAAAATCTGAGTACAATCACTAGAATGCCGTAGCTTAGAGTTTTATAGCTTTGTAATTTACTCAAATTGATATTTTTAGAAGTCATGACAAACTTTAATTTCAAGTAACAAAAGCTAAGAACACAAGTTCTCGGAGATTTCAAATTGTTCCTGTAAAATTTGATTTAAGAAAGTGTTAGTTGAACTGGCGATAAGTTCAAAAACCTTTTAAACGTAAATATTTCACCATTCGTATAGATACTCTTTAATTTTTCAATATAAGATGCAGTGCGAAAATGTTTATTTTTGCTCATCTGGGTTTGCTGATAAAGTTAATAGATTTTTCATAAATTAGCTTTTTTGTGTGTTATCCAAATTTGTTTTTATTCAAAACTTAATTTAGTTAATGCAGCTTTCTTGACATCTTGTATTCATTTTTCACAGCTTAGCGATATTGGCCGATATTATTGAATGGATCATAAAGTTATGCTGCTCTATATAGAAAGTTTGTTGCATGGGCCTTATTGCATCAAGCATTTTTGATATTTTCTCAGATAATTCATTCTGATAATTTTTGCAGTCGGGAACTGTTGTGAACTTTACACCAGTCCAAATTTGTGTGACCGATGGAGGGATATAAATGTGGTTTCATTTTAGAGCCTTCAATAAAATAATTTAATTGTTGATTGGTTACAATCTTTTGATTGGATTAAATTTTCAGGCTTATACTTATGAACTTTTAAAACAGTTGACTGATATATTCATTAGATCTTTACTAGGCAGCAAAAGTTGGTTAATTGATGAAGTAAAACGTGAAAACATCTGAAAACGAAGAGACAAAAAATGTGAATCAGACTTTTTGAAGGCTTTCATTAAATTAATGTTTTTATTACTATCTGTTTATTGATGAAAAGATAACGCATGTTTTTGTATTTTTTCTGGATTATGAGTTTGTTTTAAAATCAATATCTTAGTTTCATAGCTTTTATTTATTATTGTAATCTTGATTTTATAAAGGAAACAAGGCGGCTCAGCAATGTGCGATGGCGCATAAGATTCCGACCCGGCCCATCCACAATTTTGACACAATTGTCTACCAAATGAGGAACAGATAGAAAACCCAAAATATTTTTTGGGAATCCCAAAAAAGCCCAAGTATTTTTCAAAAAATTGTGTTTGAACGATAAGATAGCCTCCAAAGCAAATAACTCAGTGGAGTAAAAATTGAAGCATTAAATTGCTGGGATATGCCAATATTAAGAAAGCGAGTCAAGACGAACAGCAAAATCAAACAACAACAAACATTAATTACATTACATGAAAAACTTTTTGTCCGTCAACAACATCAAAAAATCATCAAAAAGTCAGCATACCGTCAGATGAACCTAAAACTAAACAAAATAACTTATAAATCAGCAGAAAAGATATGGACCAGTCCATAAAAAGGCTTGGTAACAATTAGACAACAAAGAACAAAAACAATAAAGTTAAAAAATTCGCTTATTTTTTTAAAACAATTAACTTCACAGTAACTGAAACAATTAGAAATCCATTAAAATATCCCAAAGGTTTACGATTACCACTGCTTCTATAGAAGGGCATTAGGACCTGTCCTTATTCATTTCTTTAAGCGGCTAAAAAGAACAAAAAAACAACAAACAAAAATTCAATTGAAACTTGCCAGAAAAGGCTATCAAAACCGTCAAGCCATATTTCGGCCCTCAAAATATATTCGTTTGCGCATTCTTCAAATACCGATACTGCAGTTTTTGACCATTTATTAGTGGGACTTGGTAACAAGTAGACAAAAGGAGAAAAGGGCAAAAGTATGTAATAATTTTGAATTTTTTTCGAAACTAAATTATATCCAAAGTCATGAAAAACATTAATTACAAAATGAAATGTTTAAATGGGGTCGTTAATTCGTCCAAAGAAATTCTTTGAGACCTGCAATTATCCAGAGTAATAGACATGACAAAAATCAAATTAAATTACTTTTGTGAAAAACCGGTGTCGAAGTCAGTAAGGTCATAACGCATTCTGTAAAAAAATCGATTTTGGGACATCAATCCCTTTTGACACCTTCCCCTGACACCCATAATGTCATATTTGACCTGTAATTAAGGAGATTAGATACCAAAAAGAAAAATAAAAAGAACAAACTTGCGAAGTTAAAAAGTTTTTGTTTTTAGTTTAGTAAAACGATTGTTTTCAAAGTCATGAAAGCCGTCAGCAATCTACTATTATCAGAATATTGGCTTGTCTATTCTTCCATAAAAAGCCAGTGAAACCTATAACTATACAGAAAATTTCATACAACTGAAATGACAAAGTAGAAATGACAGTTAAAGACAAAATTAAAAAATTCAATTAATTTCTTGAAGAAAGAAGTGTCGAAACCGTCAAAACGATAATCTAAATCTTTAAGGATTTTAATATGTTCAATTTTGTTTCCTTTTGAACGCTAATAATGTGATATGAGAACTGTCAGTAATGTGATAATGTGACTAGAAAACGTGAAAAACTGGCAAATTTCTAAAATAAAAAAAAACAAATCTAGTAGTATCAAAGTCGGAAAACAATAACTTCAGGCTTAAAAACGCAATCGAGACTAAATTTCAAATCAGTAGAATGAATGAGCATTCTTTCTTTGCTGACACTAAGCTGCAAGTTGACTAAATTAAGAAAATTGGAGTAAAAGTTGATTACGCCATTATTTATTTAAAAATCAAATATTTTTAAAAGTCGAGACGATCATAAACTTTTCAGTAAAAAACTAAATGCATTAGCTTGGAGCTGCTTAGGAAGCCAATTGGACCTATCACTCCTGAGCTTTCATTTGATATGTTCTGTTCTTTATTATTAAAAAGATCTCTTCAAAAAAGACCGACTGATTGCAATCCGAACGATTGTAACAGTCCAAGATTGGCCCAAATCCAGCCCTGCTAATGCTTTTTGTCCATTAGGAACTATGATTTTTCGAATTTTGTAGATATAGATAATTTGTTAGTTGAAAACTCAAAAAATATTCTGCATTTTTGATAATAAACGAGTAAAGCTAGCAAGAAACGGCAAATTTTTTTTACAGAGCACTCTCAGCGGAAGTTTAAGTAGGAATAGCCCCTTCTGAATCTACAAAGATTGTTTTAGTGTTGTTTGGGGGTGTAGTGCTGGCAAATTGTATCAAAGTGGACTAAAGTAGCTTATTTCGTGCTGTTCTTGATGAAAAAGGCTGAATTTTGAAATATTTATCCAGAGTTTTTGACCAAAAAAATTAAATGAGAATAATCAACAAGGCTTGTTTGTCCTTAAAAATAAAATCAAAGACACTATTCTTAAAAATTTCAACAAATTTTAGCAAAATTGACGAAAAATTAAGCAACATTTTCGGAAAATGTGAATAAAACAACGTGAATTCACTCTACTTTTCTCAGAAGTTTGAACCTCGATAACTCCCTGTAGAAAACGAAAATTAAAAAATCTTTTTAATTCCATATTCTACGCTGGACGAGCTTTCTAATGATTCCAGTCTCAACTCTACGATGATTATATCGATCGGCGAAAATTGACTGAACAAAAAAAACCCATTTGAGTATATAGTTCCTCCCCCCTCAAGAGGGGTCGGAACAAATATTTGATTAAAACCATTTTTAACAGTGCTTTGAAGCTATCTTAGCCAATGAATTATTGTTTGTTTTTTTTGCAGTACTAATGTCAAGTCAAACTTTGTGTTTTAAGACGATTCAGAACTCGTCTCCAAGAAAGGAGTTTAAACGTCTCCAAAAAATCTCTAATTCATCTTGTAAAATGTATTTCAGTTCAAGCGAAGTGTCATTCGCTTTAACAAAATAAAGCAATTTGTGTCAAGAAAAATTTGGTCTTTCATGATCAAATCTAATAATTTTTTTACGATCTTTATAAAGCTGAAGGGAAGAGGTTAAAATTTTCTTCCAAACCTCTAATTAGTCTCCTGTAAAATGTATGAGTGTGAACGAGCAAATTATAGTAAATCTTTAAAGTCATTTTTAGGACGACATATATAATATTTAAGTCAATAGTTTTCTTATGATTTTGTAAAATGCAAAACCAGCCTTGATGTCTCTATTGTAGTCCCCTATTGTGATGATTTTCTCTAGTAGTGGTTAAAGTTTTTTTATGGAGTTTTCCTATAGATAATAAGCGGTGATTTTTTTCACCGCTTCACTCCATTCAGTATGAAACGTCAAAAACGCCAAACTTGTTTTCTCGTATTGTTTGACAAATAATTTTCAAAAGAGTAGGCAAATCGTCAAAGGAATTATTTAATGATTAGTCGAACTACTTTTGTGGTAGGAGGAGTAAGCCGCACAGGCGTAAATTTTTTTAATAGCCGCACAGCGATAGCTGGGGCTATTATTGGCCTTCTTTTGGTTTTTTACAATTCAAAGAATTTGAGTTGTATTGGGGCGCTGTCTTTTTTTAAGATCTGTTCACATATTTTCATGATTTTTGAAGTCAAATTGGAGTGGTGATTTTGGTCACGCCGAATCAGGAAATGGAGCAAAAGAGCGAGTGGTTTTGCCGCGTGAAATTGTTTCACTCTAATTTTAAAGTAGAATGAGAAAACAGTGTTTGAACAAAAATTCGCTTTCTCGCTAGGTGATTTTTGTTCACATGCGGCAATTTCACTTTGGTTTTTACGGTTTTTTCGATTTTTTGCCTTTGTTTTTTAGAAATAGTTTTCCCAATTCACTCCTAGTCCGTTCTAGGTCTAGTTTTTTGTTCAGTCAATGAAAATTCTTTGAATTGTACGTCAGGATTTGTCCTGCTATGTTTTTTATTTCGTCGTCATGATTTTTGTTACGACCATATGACGTCACAGCCACTTTTTGTTCATTCGTTCATGCAATTTCAACTGAATTGCATGCAAGACGGCATTTTTGGCTCTTAGTGGAGCGAGTTTTTTTGTTCATTCGCGTGATTAAGTTTTTGGTCACACTTACCTCACTCTCAAAAATGACTTCCTCACTTTGAAATTGACTTTTATTTACTTTAATTCAGAGAGATAAGGTCAAATGGGTGTGTGTCACTCTAAATTAAGGTTATTTGAGAGCGGCTAAAAGAGGCAGCAAAAACTTATACATATTTTTAATCAAAATATAACATATCAGCCTTCAATAGAAAGACGAATTTTTTTGGTCTGTCTTTTTTACTGTTTTTTTTACTGCCGATTTACGAATCTATTGCGGCTATTTTCGGGCAATCTGCCAGCTATGTTTGTTGAATTTAATATTGTAGATATGCATCTTGATTGGACAATTTTTAGTCTTCAACAGTTTTTATACTTACAGATTGTTTTACAAATGGTTGGAACATCATGTTTGGAGGATAATTGCCATTCCGTCTTGTTTTTTTTAGTCCTAAGGGTATATAATCAATTTTTTGGTTGTGGAAAGTATGGTTTTGTTGAGCTAGATCGTGCTCCACAAACGAATTATTAGTCATGTAGAAAATATTTCGCGTAGAATTTTGTTTTTTTCTGCTTTTACGTTTTTAGAGTCAACTAAGTTCTTGCCCTGTTAGATTTTTAGGCGATAAGACTATTACTAGCTATGACACTAAGTCGTAAAGAGAACACTGCCAGCGGTTGATCGACAAGAAGAAAAACATCGCCTACTGGGATTCTGAAACGTGATGTTTGAAATAATTAATAGCCGTGAAGCGATAGCGGCTATTATTGGGGAAATCGTGTTTTTTTGCATTTCAGAGAATTTGAATTGTATTGGTGCGCTGTCTTTTTTTTAAGATCTGTTCACGCTTTTTTCGGCTTTTCCACGTCAGAGAGAAGTCAAGTTAGAAGGGTGATTTTGGTCACACTGAATTAGTAAAGGGATCGAAAAATGGAGTTGGCTTGAGGCGTGACTTTTTTCAAAATACCTTTAAAGTGGAGTGAGAAATTGGTTTTTGAACAATTTGGTGGTTTTTTAAGATTGTTTTTTTTTCTGGTGCGTCAATTTGACTTCTATTTGCAGTTTCCTCTCCTTCAGTGCTTTTAAGACGGTACATATGTGTTCTGATTGTGCCTTTTTGCCTTTGCTTGAATTCATTAAGGGGCAGCTAACATTTTTAATGACTTTTGTTGTCACTTTTTGTTGTCATAAAATATTGGTAAATTTTATTTTTTTTGCCTCCTTTTGAAAAAAATTATCTGTTGTCTTATCACTTAGTATCATCAATGACAGGTCTGATTGGTTGTTAATGAGGCATAAAAGAACCTAATTAATGGCGCGAAGTAATAGCTAGTGATTTTCATAACTTTGACACTGCTTTTTCTCGAAAACTTTGACACTGCTTTTGTCTCAAACTTTGAAGCTGCTTTTTCCCAAAAATTTTTGGTTAATTTTGTCTGATAATTTAATATTATTAGTGAGAGGACTCATCGACATTTGATGACAGGTTGCTAATGAGAAATAGAGTAATATAGTTGGCAGTTTGAGTTCATAGCAGTTGTTTTTGATGATGATCCTCTCTTTTCAAAAAATAGATTTGAGTTTTTAGTCTTGCTTGTTTTTGTCGTTCTTGTGTTGCTTTATGCTTAGTCTCATTACTAATAGCTGTCATCTGCCTTTTAAAGTGGAGTAATTGATTGCCATGTCATAAATTAATACAACTTGTCCTGCTATGTTTTTTAATTCGTCGTCTCCGTCGATGATTCTTACGACCTGACTTCTCGGAATTGACTTTTTGTGACTTCAGTGACGTCTACTGCTTTGCAGTTAAGATTGGTGTGCATGACGTCATTTCTGCTTTTAGGTCATTTGAGTGACTTACCTCACTTAAAAAATGACTTCTGAACTCACTTATGGAATTTTAAATTTTATGACCATTAACGAGTTAATAATCAATAGTGTGCATCTAAGTAGTGCCAAACTAATATGCCCAATACTAATATACCCAGTACAGTGCTAATCCAACCCAAAAAGTTAGTGGTCTATTAAAGGACTGATGGTCGATCTGTCTATCTTATTTCTTTAGTTTTTTTCAATTCAATGAAGGCTACAAGCGGCTATTTTCCGGCAATCTGTCGGCAATGTTTTTTAATTTTTGATCGTCTCTACTTTAACGAAGTTATCCTCATTCTTATTTCTCTGGTTAATCCCATTTATTTCAAAAGCAAAATTTTCTGGTTGTTACCAATGCTCGTCTTGGAGGTATTTTTCCCGTCATGCGAAATTGAGTCACAGCGAATGTTACAGCGACTTCTCCTCGGCAACCAATCATTGTTAATAATGCGACAGAAGCCATTGAGCGCCATGGTGGTGTTAGGTTTTTTCACAAATTTTGAAGAAGGCATAGAAGCGAATTACTCTGCTAATGAGCTGGAGAAATAACGAGTTTCTCTTTATATCTCTCCCCCTTTGCGATAATCTAGCTCAGTCAGTTAGTGTAGTCATCAATCATTCTGCTACGATGCTGCCTGCGCGAGCAACTTAAGCAACTACTGAAAATTAGATAAAATCTTTGCTGCAAGAATCAAATAAAATTCAATCAGTGGGTGCCACCGATAAATTGAAAACCGAATATGTTGATTCGTAGGGCCAAAGTGAGGACCCAATTGTGTCGGTCCAAATACGTGGCTATCTTAATTAATGAATCGTTTGGTGGGATGGACTGCTGATATAGTTTTCTAAATCAACCAATGAATTTTAAAACCAAGAATTTTTCTCATTTAAAACTTCCATACTGCGAAGAATTTGAAGAATTCTGCAAGTTTAGAGCAGTTTTCTATTGAACAGAGAAGCATTACATGGTTAGAACGAAAATTCGGTCAATATATGCACGCCTTTAATTAAATGCCGAATTTCCTGTGCGTCACATTTACGCTTTCATCTGTAAAAACTTGATTATATCTAGTCTTGTCGCTCAGTAGTAAATTTAGTGAGAAGACAAGCAGGGAATTGTTGGGTTTTTAGGAAGAATAATTGAGGTTAAATCATCTTTAATGCTCCAGAACTCATCAGCAGATCACTAAACATTTCAAGTAACCAGTAAGAATCAAAATTAGCCACCACTGAAAGTGCAATGTAGTTCATTGATTTAGCTGAGAATCGAATTGATGCACAGAATGAGTCAGTCAGGTGACGTGAAACGATTAAATCTATTTTCAGATGAGTTTGCTGAAAGATGACGTGTGGATTCTGGTCACAATTATGGACAAAGACGAAAAGATGTTTATGCCTCGCAAAGCAACGGCCGCATTTGTCCTCTATCGCTGTCTCAGTCTGTTCAAAATCAAGGAATGCAAATATTTCACTTTGTTCTACATCGGTACAACTTCCGAAATCTTGAAGGAAAGCGAGGCGATTGTTTTTGATGGTAATACTAAATTGAAAAGTTTGTTGAAGTTGAATCCAAACTTTGGAAACCAACATGCAATGTTGAAGCTGAGAGTTAACGTCATGTGTTACCCGCCTTGTGTTACAAAAGTGTCAGATTTGAGTGCTATAAAAATTATTTACCATTCTGTGAAGAGTGATGTTGCTTCTGGAAGGTTGCCATGTTCTTCCGAAGACTTGATTTATTTAGCGGCTTGCGCGTTCCAAGTAAGTATATTTTGTCTGAATTGGATCGATTTAAAATTCATTTGACGGTTCAGTTGATACTGTAGATCTAGAGACAAGCTATTCTTGTTCGCACTATCTTTTTTATTCCATTTGACTATTTAATTAGTACCAGTTAACATGAGTTTTTGCTCGCGGATGTTTCTTGTTCCAGCCTCCTATTATTGGCAGGACTTTACGTGCTGTTTTCTAAAGGTATCGTTATAAAACCCTTCAATTGTATAGTATTTTAGTAGAACGATTTTATGACGCGTTTCTTTTTGTTTCCTTGTTAAGGTCTTTAAGTTTCGGCGTCTTATTCAACGAAAACCCCATTTTGGAGCTGTTCAAAGTCAGTGTTATAAAAGTTCTCTGTTGTACTACTGATTTACCGTGGTACTAGATTTTTAATATGAGACTATTATAGTTTCCTTTTATATTTTAATCATCTTGGCTGACTTTTTCGGCCAGATCTGCACCAAATTTTCCAGCTTTTGACAAGTTTGACTTTTATTATCATAAAAAAGTTGTGAGAATTGATATGATTTCTGGAGTATGGAGTTTTTTGTTGACAAATTTTTTGGATAAAATTTAGCTGCTTCTGGACGAATTTACCCTCATTTTGACGAATGGCTATCAATTCTTCTCCGTTTTTCCCCCAAATTAAAAACTCTTCCCACCCTTAAATTGCTGAGTGGGAATGATCACTAGGTCCTCAATGGTTTTTTATACAAACAAGGCGGCTCGGTAATGTGCGATGGCACATAAGGTTCCGACCCCGCCCATCCACAATTTTGGCATAATTGTCTACCAAATGGGGAACAGATAGAAAAACCCAAAAATTATTTTTTGCGAATCCCAAAAAAGCCCAAGTCTTTTTCAAAAAAATCTGTATGAACGATAAGATAGCCTCCAAAGCAAATAACTCAGTGGAGTAAAAATTGATGCATTAGATTGCTTTAATATGTCAATATTAAGAAAGCGAGTCAAGACGAACAGCAAAATCAAACAACAACAACAACAAACATTAATTACATCAAAAAATTTATGTCCCTCTTAAAAACTAAATTTAATAACAAAGTCAACGTACCGTCAGATAAACCTAAAACTAAACAAACATAACTTATAAATCACCAGAAAACATATGCGACCAGTCCATTAAAACGTTTGGTAACAATTATGCAAAAAAAGAACAAAAACAGTAAAGTAAAAAAAAGTTAACTTATTTTTTTGAAACAGTTAACTTCAAAGTAATAAATACCATTAGGAATCAATTAATATTACCACAAATTTACGAATACCACTGCTTCTATAGAAGGGCAGTAGGACCTGTCGTTATTCATTTTTAAAGCGGCTAAAATGAACAACAAAGAACAAAATTTCAATTGAAACTTGCCAGAAAACGCTGTCAAAACCCTCAGGCCAAATTTTGGCACTCAGAATATATTTGATTGCGCCATATTCAAACAGCTATAATGTAGTACGTGGCCATTCATTAGTAGGACTAGGTAATAAGTAGACAAAAAGGCGAAGTGCTAAAGTATGTAATACTTTAAATTTTTTTTCGAAACAAAATAACATTCAATGTCATGAAAGGCATTAATTACAAAAAGAGCTATTTAAATAGGGTCGTTTATTCATGAAAAGGAACGCTCGAGACCTGTAATTATCCAGAATATTTCTTGCATCTACAAAAAGAACGTCAAATATGACAAAAAAAATCGGTGTCGAAGCCAGTAAGGTCATAACAAATTCTTTAAAAAAAGATTTTGGGACACCAATCCCCTTTATTCCCTTAACACCTATAATGTCAAATTTGATCTGTAATTGACTAACGAGATTAGGTAACAAAAAGAAACACAAAAAGAAAATTGCGAAGTTAAAAAGTTTTTTTTTTAATTTTGGAAAACGATTGTTTTCGAAGTCATGAAAGCCATCAGCTATCTACTAATATCAGAATATCGGTTCTTCTATTCTTCCATGAAAAGCCAATGAAAGCTATCACTATACAGGAAATTTCATACGACCGAAACGACAAAGTATAAATGACAGTTAGAGACAAAATTAAAAAATTCAATTGATTTCTTCAAGAAAGAGGCGTCGAGGCCGTTAAAAGGATGATGTATATCTTTCAGGATTTTAATATGTTCAATTGTGCCTTGTTCTGAATGCGAATAAAGTGACATGGGAACTGTCAATAATGTGATAATGTGACAAAATTAGAAAACGTGAAAAACTGGAAAATATCAAAACAAACAAAAATCTGAAATCTTGTAGTATCAAAGCCAGAAAACAATAACTTCAGGCTTAAAACTGCAACCGAGAATAAATGTTAAATCAGTAGAAAGAAGAAGCAGTCGTTCTTTGCTGACACTAAGCTGGAAGTTGAACAAATTAAGAAAAAAATAGAGGAAAAGTTAATTAAGCCATTATTTATTGAAAAGCCAATTATTTTAAAAAAAAAGAAACGACCACAAACTTTCAATTAAAAAACTAAATGCCTTAGCTTGGAGCTGCTTAGCAAGCGAATTGGTTGGACCTATCACTCTTGAGCTTTGATTTGATATGTTCTGTTCTTTATTATTAAAAAAAAGTCTTTTTTTTTAAAAAAAAAAAGACCGACTGATTACAACCCGATTTTTTTTGGATTGTAACAGTCCAAGAATGGCCCAAAACTAGCCCTGCTAATGCTTATTGTCCGTTAGGAACTATTGATTTTTCGAATATCGTAGATATAGATTATTTGTATTTTGTTAATAAACGAGTATCTGCATTTTTGTTAATAAACGAGTACAGCTTATTAAAAAGCGGCAAAGTTTTAATTACAGAGCACTCTCAGCGGAATTTGAAGTAGGAATAGCCCTTTTCTGAGTCTACAAAGATTGTATGGCTGTTTATTGGTGGTGTAGTACCGGCAAATTTAATCAAAGTGGACTAAAGTAGCTTATTTTGTGCTGTTTTTGATGAAAAAGGCTAAATTTTGAAATGTTTATCCAGATTTTTTGACCAAAAAAATTAAATCAAAACAATCAACAATGCTTGTTTGTCTTCAAATCAACGACACTATTCTTAGGAATTATAACAAATTTTAGCAAAATTGACGAAAATTTAGGCAAAAATTCCGGAAAATGTGAATAAAAACAACGTGAATTCACTCTTCTTTTCTCAGAAGTTTAAACCTCGATAACTCCCTGTAGAAAACGAAACTTTAAAAAATCTTTTTAATTCCATATTCTACGCTGGACGAGCTTTCTAATGATACCAGTCTCAACTCTCTACGATGAATATATCGAGCGGCGAAAATTCACGGAACAAAAAAAACCCATTTGAGTGTATAGTTCCTCCCCCCTCAAGAGGGTCGGAACAATTATGCTTTTTAAAGATTGATGTGATTTGAAATACTATTGCCTAACTTTGAACAAGTTCTCTGCATTTTGGGGGGATTTGGCTCCCGAAATCATCCGTATTGTTTCAAAGTTACCGACAACTTTATGAGTTAACTCATGCTAAAGGTCAGTGGGAAGAAAACTTTTCTTTCTGGGAGGCGAGTCAGTGGCAATTAGTCCGTATTTCTTTGCAAACATCAAGTCCCTAACCCCACGCATTCCTTTGTGGTATATTTTGGGTTTCATAAGGTAACATCATCGTGGCCAACACCGTTCAGTGGCAGTACATGTTTGAGGTGCTTCCATCCTCTGTGTTTTTTTTCACTTAAGTACAATTTATGTTTCTGCCTGATCAGTGCCTCACGCATGCCGAAAACCGTTGTTTCTTTTCTAATGTAATTGTCAATTTTATGAGTAATGTCACAGTTGCGACACATGAATCTGCCAAGATAGTTGAACGCTACGCTGAGACAAATCTGATGTTTATCCCCTCCATAAGTCAATTCGTGCTGATGACGTTGTTTTGCGCTCGGGCTTTGCATTAGCTCTGGCAAAGCATAAGAACATCTTAAAGAGGCCTGCCTTTGAATGGTGTTATTCGTTCACTGCTTTTTATGAAGCTTAGTTCTAAATAGCCTGTCCGCGAAACTAGAAGTTGACAGTATACTTCCTCCATCAAAGGATAGCAGTAAACTTGGATCCTAGAAGACCATAAGAACTTCGTCAGTTAACCAGCTCTACACCTTGCCTCACAGCTACATTAACTTTGAGAGATGCTATATATTTCCAGTTTACTGCTATTGTGATTCTTGTGGTCCATTAGGCCACTTGTGGAGGTTTTATTCGGTTTTGTGGAAGACCTGAGATAGCCGAAGGGTTCGCTGCAATTCGAAAAAGAAGATTGAGTGTTTGAGGTGCATTTTGATTACGAAGATTTGGTCTGCTTAGGAGTTACCTGTATGGAATCCCGGCTTGGGCATCTTTGATTTTTTTCGATCAAAATATTTGCTTAATCTCTGCAGCAAAATTTCTAATTCGCTTTTAAGCAGTGAATGCAGGCACAGAAATACCTCGGTAATATGTAAAGTCGCAGTCGCTCAATATTTGTCAAATGGTGTGATCGCACCTTTCCAGTATTGCTGTGCTCTTTTATGTTCCTATATGTAGAGCTTTTTGATCCCATAGCAACCGTTCTTCCGGATTTATCTACTGATCTATATCTACTGATCAAACATATGTTTTCATTTTGAATCAAAAAGGCTTCCTTAAAGTTGAGAAAACCTTTTTGTTTTCAAGATATTTGCACAATTAAGATTACGTGTGAGAATGTTGCATATCCGAAGTATGTTGTGCAGTTTGATACACTGTACGAAACTGATTTCTTCTCAGTTTTTCTTTCTAACAGAGGTTCTTGAACAAGATCTATGGCTGACCGTCTTGTCGGTTTTTATTGTTCAGAGTGAAATTGATTATTCAAATAAGTTTCACAATGATGGCCTTTGATTGATATTAGCATAAATTCAAGTAATTCGTAGATGTAAAATTCATACATAGTTAAGAGGTTGTTTTGGCCGAATATATCATGCGAATGATTGCTTTTTTTCTGAAATAAATGAACTTCAAGTTTTTTTTCTGGGGAAATAAGTATTGGCATTGAAGATGAATAACTTCATGTACTAAAACTTGTACCTTGTAACCGGATTGATGTTGCTTCGATAATGGTTCAGAATTGGTTTACGGGGAACATAGTATCTTTATTTTGCAACCAAGCGGCATTGCTTACTTATTTTGGATAGTACAAAATCGATGTGATTGAAGGGATTATTTTGCATCAAGAAAAACGCCAAGCTGCTTAAAAACTGGTTCAACTTTAACACTATTGCCACCCAGTTTAAAGCTCATGCTGGAAGCACCTGATCTGATATCTAATGGAACTGTTTTAAGGTTAACAATTGATTTGTTTGCAAGATCTTCGACTTTAGCAATAGCAGTAACATTGTGTCATACTCAGAATATTTGAACCGCGGGTAACATCACAGGTAATTTTTTTTTTCCAACACGAAGATAAACCGTAGGAATCACAAGTTGCTGACATCTATCTAAGTATGATGTAAACCATTCCAAGACAATTGCTCGAATGCCTATAGCTTCAAGTAAGATGTGTTCAATAGTGCCGAAAGCTTTTTGGAGATCGAGGAAGAAACTCTGAACAGATCTTCATTTATGTTGAGACGTAACTGGTCCGTAATTTCAAGCAAGGCATCAACTACTATGCTGTTTTCGAAAACCATAATGTTTTGCAATACAGAAGTTGGAATTTTTCAATTAAGTCATAAATTATGTTGAACATCGCCTTCTCGAATATCCTAATCCAAACAATTAGCAAAGATGATGGTCTATAATTTTTTTTTTTAGATCTTGAACCACTCTTGTGAAGCGGAATAACCTTAGCTGTTTTGAGAATGATTGGAAATATGCCTTCCTTAAAGGATCGGTTTATAAGATTAGTAAGAATCTCCAGAGTTACCGGTGATGTAGTTTTACTATGATCAAGTATGATCCATATTTTACAAATTTCGTCCTCGCCAGGCGAAAAATTGCTATCCTTTTTATCAATTATTGACTTAACTTCACCTTGGGCAATTTTTTGCAGATACATTGCCTTATCTGATGTTTTTAATCGGGGCAATTCAACTTGCGGAATAGTTTTTAAAATCGCGTCCAATTGAGGTAAGGAAGTCGCTAAATCTTTCAGTGATTTCCATGGTTGACCCGTGAACGTTTGAGCAAGAATCAAAAAATGGTGTATGATTGCGATGATATTTGCCACGTAGATCCTTAAGTGATTTCTACGTTTGTCTTGAGTCTCCATTACAGGATTGATTTTTTAAAGAAGTACCCTCTCGTGGCCAAAAAAACGTCCGCGGGAGTAATTATTGTTACTCTTTTGTTTCCAAAAACAATGAGCCTTGTGTCTTTTTGTTCTGAGGTTTTTCAGCCGATCTGAAAACCATTTAGGCGTGTTGATTTGTTTTTGTTTGACTTATAGTTGTCGGTGATCCTTTGAAAGCCTTCGTTGAGCAAATAGAAGGACCCATTTACAGAGTGAGCATTAGCAATTGAAAAAACTTCGTACTTGAAGAACAACTTTCCAATTCTAAGATAAGAGTTTATTTTCCTCTTTTGTAAAAACGATGTATCACGGAAAAAGGAAGTCTGAGACCTCAACTGTTCGTTCTGTAACATTTTGATAAATGAGATGATCCAAGCTCGTTGACAAAGATTCAGTGGCATGAGTCGAGAGTCGGAATGCTTTCCGATAAATGGAATGAGTTAGTTGACAACATTTGTGTATTTATTGACTAACAAATTGTTCGCTCAGGTATTTTTATTGAAATCCCCCGTAAGAATAAAGGGCTCATTAGCTGAGGTAACATCCAAATTGGTCCTGTCTTGGTTTGACGCATGTAACAGCTATGCGCTGTTTATGGCCTTTGAAATCTAAGCGACGATAGACCGACTCTGCTAGTTTAGTACTATACACTTCTAAAACGTTCACGCCTCGCGGGCTGGGATCATCACACACCACCTCCTATTTCTTCTCTGCTTTTGATTAGATAGCTTATGTAGCCATGCAATAAATAAACATTTGGATCATCGTGATCGGATTACCAGATTTTTGTAAGGCAAGGAATTGTCGGAAACTCGAGACATAATACAAGTACTTCCAGATGATCTAAGTGATCTTAACAGACCTAACATTAACACATAAAACTGGCACAAAGTCAGAGGGCTTCTTTGAAAAATGAATAAAGTCATATGACTGATCAGAGAATGTTATATGCGATAACTTATCGACAAAAACAATTAAGTCCGTCCTCGATATCATATTTCAGATCAATAGCGCCATCAAATAAATCAGTAATTTTGTACACTTTAAGGTCTTCTTGAAACAAAAAAAATATTCCTTTCGTTGGTCCCTGCTGATTTGATTCTGTTGTCACTCTTCATCAGGCTAATGAAAGTCTGTCGCGCTCTGCTGAGGTCTTCGTAAATTTGAATTCCATTTTCAATTCTATACAGGTGCCTCTTCTTTCTAATGACTTCTATTTTTGCGACCCTCCTAGAAAACCTCAAAAGTGGCTTGATCCCATTTAGCAATCGAAATATCTGTAACCTCTACTTTAGCTCCAAAAATTTTTGTAGCTTCTAATGCTTCCTCAATTGTTGCCTCAACTGATTCAGGACAGGTGCAACCATTCACATCTGCATTGTTAGATTCTGGAATTTTGAATATCTTGAAGTGTTCCTTGCGATTATACTTTAGTAGTTGCTCAGCCTGACAACTTCGCAGTTCCGCTATTCGTTCACTATAGATTTGATCCTTTTCTACCTTTTTATGATTATCCATCCGCGCTTTCATGATTTTCACCGCATTGGTCTCTGAATTGGATATCGAAGTTTTCGAGTCAGTCAACAAATTTTCTGCTTCATAGCTTAGATTGAGGCTCGAATGGAAGTTCTTATGGTCTCCTCAATTTTCTCCACAATTTGCTCGGCTCATCCTGTTTAGTTGCTGGTGACACTTCTGTGAAAGTTCGCTGTGCAATGAGTTGCAGTATAGGCGTTTGATGCTGAAGTCATAGAATTGGAAAGTTAGAAATATCAGTTGTCCCTGCAGAGCTTGGCTCAGTTGCCGTGTTTTCATAATCGTTAGTCACAATTCAACCGGAAAGTATTTAATAAGTTTATCACAACAATTAGGCTAAATTATAATTTAAGGAGCTATTGCATTTTTTCAAGTTATAAACGAAACCGAAATAACAATTTCTTGATCTCAGTTTTATTAAACATTCAACTGGTAAAGATTTTTCTATAAGAAATTTTTCTATTCTTTCTTCTAAGAATGTAAAATTTATACTGATATGGCAGAATGGTGTTTTTCACTCCACAGGAATCTCTCCCACTTTTAACATCCTGTCCCGCAGTATGATTAATCTTAAAATAGATATGCTCTCTACTCTCTGAGCTACTTTTGAGACTAATTTGATTAAGTTTTTAAATCCAATAAATATGTTGTCCGTGTACCTAAGCAGATCTTAAACTTGAAAGGACTAGAAAAGTGAAAAGTTTTTGAATTTTGTGAAGCTCATTTTTTGTCGATCAAAAATTTTTGTGTTTGTTTCCGACTGTTGGTTTGGGGTTTTTGTGCCCTTTTGAACCGCTTTGCGACGGAAATCGATTGTCTTTCAAAATGCCGGGCTTTGCTGTCTTCACATAAAACTCGCGTCTGCAGACAGTTTTATCAGGCATGAAGTGCTGAATTAATTCATTGCTTTTCCAAGTTCTAACTTTTTGTGCATAGAATGAAATGCTGGCCAGATATAGCACAACCGACGCCTCCTTGATGAAATGAATTTTGAATTGCGATTAGTTAGTAAAAATGAGCACTACAATCAGTGGTAGATACATTACTTGTCTTATTTTAAAGTATCTGTTTGAATCGGGGTTAGAGTTGCATTAATAAAGCAACGACTAATGGGATTCTGAGGATTTAACGAAGCCTTGATATTGACTGGACTAAAATAACTCTAATACGAGTATTTAAGATAAAAATAGCTCTAAATAACGTTTCTGTTTGTTGCATTAATTGTATATTTAGTGCTACTTCTTCTGCATTTAGTTCCAGAACAATTTTTATTTCGAGCGCAATTTTATAGCTGAATTTCAGTTGGCGTTAGTTTACCATCTTTTGGCGGGCGCAGCTTGAAATGCGATGGCAAGTCGTTTCTAGCGCTTTAGCTGTGATTTTTGCATTAACTGAAATGGGGATGTGCGTTCCCGCGGTGACCTCAGATTACACTCCTAATTGATTTTACCTCTGACTTGAGTTTAATTAAGTTATCTGAGAATTCAGTGAGAGGTAGTCTGCCTTTTCTGTTGAAGCGTGTTTAAAGTCATAATAGATTGTGACATGTATGTCGGAAATTTTGACACTGGTTTGATTCTATTTCTCACTCAGGTGTTCTCATCGCAGTCTTTCCTTAAAAATAGCATACAACCTTTTCCAGTTTTTGGTGTGCAAGTTACTGACCGCTAATTTTGCACCGCAACTTGAACTAATTTTGATTTTAAAAAAATTCACATTCTGGTATTAGTGGTCTAGATGTGATTCTGAGTTTTTGGTATTCTGATTATGAGCACTTCTAATTTCTGACATTGTGCTCTTGCAATTGGAAACTCCAACGATGAATATATTTTTCCCTGGAGTTTTGTATACAGACCAGAATACATCGTATGATACATGTCAGATATTTTATTTGGCATGTTTACGTCAAATGCATGTACAAAGTAAATTGTACAAAGTTCTGGTGGCCTGCCTTTCTTTTCCTGCTCGTGCGATAGTCCCAAAAATTGCACCCATTATTGTTGTGTTTATTCTACTCCGAAGGTAGTAAGTAAAGGACGACAAAGACGTCAATTGTATCGACTTCAATACTTAGTTGTTCGAGTTTGTGTTGCTTCTTTACGAAGAGGTCACAATGATTTCAAATGACGATTAGCATTAATTCAGAGGCAGATGGGAGAATTCGAATAAATGAAAGCTATATTTGAATGAAGATAAGTCGCAGTATTTTTGAGCAGTTGGCATTTGATAGCTCTACTTAAATGAGGAGATTAGACTAGTGGATGCAAGTATTAAGTGGCTCAATGACGGCGGTTTCTAGACGCTTTTTGCTGCTTTTTTCAGTCATGCAAGCCGTGATACCAGCGTCATCGATCGCATTTTATGCAAGTGCTAAAAAGAAGCAAGAATTTGTTTTTTTTTTAAAAAAAGGGGTGAGTGGAAGTTTAAATTTATTAATGCGAAAAAGAGTGAGCTTGGTGCTGCTGTTATTACACCTGTCAGTCATTTGATGAAAAATGCAAAAATATGTTACATCTGCACTTTTGCGATAATTCACTTTTTGCGCCATTTAACGATTTTCAAGTATCAGAAGATTTAGGCAGCGATCATAAATACGACAATGAAACTAAGAAGATAAAATTTTTCAACTAAAATCAAAAATCAACTACAGAAAGTTTAGAGAACATGAACGAAAATTGCACAGATCATCAAATCTCTGGCCTGCGAAGTATCCAAAAAAGAGTGAATTAAATCAGTTCAGCAGCAGTTCAATTGAATTAATACACAAATCTTTTAGAAGTCTCCTGCATCAACAAGAAAGAGTTCCCCTACAGTGTTGAGACCCAAAAACTGATAAAACTGAGGAGGAAAAGGCGAAAAGAGCTCAAATTTTCAGCTGACGATCACTATACCTCTTTAAGAACGGAGATAAATTATCTACAGAAAGAAGTTAAACTATCAATGAGGCGATTAGAAGACAGAAAAAGAGCAAAGGTCTTGAAAAGGGCATGTGATAAGGTTAGCAAAGGATTCTGGAAAGCAATAAAGGAACTAACTAATAAAAACGATCCCAAACAAAATCAGCAGAATACCCAAAACTATTCTACAGATTGCGTGGTGGTCACAGACAAAGAGAAAAATGAAATGTTGAAGCAGCTGCTCAAAGGCAATGAAAAATCATGAAACGGAATCATCAATAATATCTGAACTGTGCGACAATATTGAAAATGAAACCAAAGCAATAATAAATACAAATGAACATAATGAACAGCTTCACAACAAAGGAGTTTGGTTACAACAAAGGAGTTTGGTGAAATCTTGAAATAGACGAGAAAAAAATGCCCTGGGCGGGACAAAATTTGCTACAGACTCCTTGAAGAATTACCTAAGAATGTTAAAGCCATTGCCTGTCTGCTCATATCTAGCTCCATAAACAACTTGTATGTTCCAGTTAACTGGGAAGAATCCCAGATAAAAATGATACCAAAACAAGACAAAGACCGATCGAAGGCTGAAAACTACCGACCAATTAGTCTTACAAATTGCATAGCCAAAATATGTTAAACTCTTGTGAAAAACATTGTTATGGAACATTGTGAAAGCCAAAATATATTCCGCGAGACTCAGAGTGCTTACAGGAAACACCGCTGCACCACAGACGACCTCATTAATATCAATCAGCAGGTCAGTGAAGCCTTTCAGTGGTTGGAAATGGTTGGTTTCGTATGCATGGATGTCGAAACAGCTTTCGATGCTGTATGGCGCCTAGGTCTCGTGCACAATTTAAATTCGATTGGGCTAAATAATTCAGTCATAGGGTGGATAAATTCTTTTTTATCGCAAAGGAACGTGTTCGTGGAGATAAACTCCACTGTCAGTGATAGTTTCAATCCGTCAGCTGGTGTACCTTAAGGGTGCGTAATTGCGCCCATTCTCATTTACGTCAGTCTTTTGCCTCAAATAGAAGCCCAGATCTCACAGTTCGCTGACAACTTTGCCCTCTACTATAGGTCATGATCCCCCAAATTAATTCAAGAACATCTCCAATCAGCATTGAACAGTCATTGATTGGTGCGACTCACTCAAAATCAAAGTTAACCCAAATAAAACTCATTACCTGATCTTTAAAAGCCCCTCAAAGAAAGAATTTTCTCTAGAACTCAACATAAAAGGAATATCCATTCAGAAGACACAATCAGTAAAGTTCTTGGGTAGGAATGAACATTGCAATGATTTAGTATGAAGGGCGAACACCAGGCTATTTCAACTCTGGAAGCTTAGTAACCTAAATGTTAATGAAGAAAGTCTAATTTCGGTTTACAAATCTTGGATCAGACCACAATTTCTGTACTCAAATGCTTGCAGGCTGGATCATTGACATGACCTTATCAATAAAATACAAAACGTTCGAAACCGAGTCCTACCAATTTGCCTTCGAAAGCCAAGATTGTACCAGATTCAAAAACTCCACGAAGAGGTAAACATGAAGTCAGTCAGAGAAATGCAGATTAAACTGGACAACGGGTATATTCAAAGGGCAATCAAACACAACATACTCTCTGTATCAGATTTGATATATAGGAAACAACAGTGCCCGCTCAACTCTTGCAAAGGCACTCTTGACCATCTCCATTACTAAATCTTCTGGCCACATACACAATAGACTAGTGGCTAAGATGACTGCTTAGATATTGATCAATTAAAGAAAAGGAGGATCAATCCCAGTTTAATCCCGGATAATCAATGTCAAAGATCATAGTCTCTCAAACAACAGAAATGGGCCCAACGACAGAAAAAAAGCAAGAACTGAGATGGCAGTCGGATAACCAAAAGTAGTTGTCGAATGGCACAGTTGCAAAGAGCACAAAAATGGTGTAATGAAGTACACACAACTACGGTTCGAGTCCAACTCCAGCAACTTTGTATTTATTTTCTTGAGGTGTTTTCGTTCCATCCAATGAGCTGCAACAAATTTCTAACGTCTTGAAGAGGAAAGTGGAGCAGTGGTCAACAAAGCGTGGAAGAATTAACGAAAGAACGAACATTTCTTTTCTCGGTTCGAGTCCAGCTAAGTTGCCTCCAACTTTCCTTATTCCTTTTTTTCTGCTATATTGAGAATAAGAATATTGAAAATAAGAAAAGCAACAGAACAATCAGACATGTTAGAGTATCCGGCCAGCCGCTCACCTTGTTTTTTCGGGCCCAAATACAACTCAGTCTTTGTCATTCTCTGTCCTTCTCATTCATTTGTTTTTATCTGCTCGCCTTGTCAATTCGGCGCTGAACAGATCACAGATGTCATCAATATCTCTATGCGTAATTGTCGACCAACAGTTGCTCCTTCTTTCTATGCCTTTCATTTCTACTTTATTTATGATTTTTTTAACTATTTTCTTCAACACTCCACTGATTTGAAAAGAAGACCTCTGTCAGATTAAACAAACAAAAACAAACACTATTGTGCTGTGCGTGGTGTGGTTTCGGTGGTTTTATGGCTTAGGTTAGCGTAGCACTTTTATTCATCAATTTCTTCATTCTGTCACTTTTAATTTATTGCTTTTTAAAGTCAGAAACAACACTTTATTATTTTCTCCCTCTCTTTATTAATTTTAACCGTTCCTTTTTTTCTCGTCAATCGTTTTTCAACATCGAAGCAGGACTATTTGAAAACATGGCCACCGATATAAGCCCAGCTATAATTGAATCAAGCGGACAGTTAATATATTTGAATGAAAGCTGAATTTTTGTAGCATCGTACATGGCAGTTTGCGCGGCCCGCTAATACAACATCAGAACTGGGAGTTTCGGTTCGAAACCGTTCAATTTGTCGATCTCCATTTTTAATTCGCTACGACTTTAATATGGAAAGAACGAAGCTTTGAAACGAAACACCTTGCTCTACATAAGTTAACTTAGAAACCTAGAAGAAAACAGAACATCAACACGAGTGGGTTCGAGTCCCACCCACGCACTCCGAACTTTTTTATTTTTCCTTTTCGATTTTGTTTTTATTTTTTGTCATACTTACCTTAAGAAATTGTCACACTCATTTCACACAATTTCCACGAGGCTAGCCAAGAAAACGATCCACTAGCACTTGTATACGTCAAATTCAGCCAGCAGAAGTCCGCCATGGTACTTGAAATGGCTGAGTGCATTTGAGGCAAGAAGTCTTTTACTACAGCTGGATAGAACATTCAGTCTTAACAAGTATTTCTCAAACTCAATTTTACAAACTCAAAACTATTCTCTCTGTGTATATAACTTCTTTCACCTCTGGTTGTACATAATTTGTATTGTATTGCTCTTCAGAATGAGCTTGGTGCTGCAAATCGATAAGCATGCATCTTTCAGCTCTATTGTACCGATCGGCGATTCTAACTTAAATTGCTTTACACAATTCTGATAAAATCAAACTCTGGATCAAACTAAAAAAGTCAAACTCTTGGAATAAAACCCTTGAAGCAATTATATTCGTCTAAGCATTTGATTTCTCGTCCTCAAAAAGGGGATTAACGGGTACCCAGTCCCATTATATCCTATGACATTATACCCGACCTGCCATTTGACCCGATAATATTTTACCCAATTCCTTTTTTTTTTACTGTTTTGCTAAATTTACCAAAACACCCATTTAAGATAATGCAATCTAAGGGCCATGACCATATCGCAGCGGTTTGTAAGACTTGATATGAAACTATTACAACCAAGTGTGGCATTATATTATCCACTAAGAATGTTGAGACATCCTTATAATAGCGACTGCTAATTTGTGATCGAATTATTGAACGAAAAGATCAAAGTGCATTGGGTAAATTGGCATTCGATAAGGTGGCAGGATTGTTAAAATGGTATTGGGTAAATTACCGCGTTTTATAATCACTTGAATGGAGCGAGAGCATTTAAGCACATTAGTTTAATCAGTAGTAATAACCAGATTTATATTAGATTACTGGAGTTGAAATTATGACACTTTTCCGCAGCAATAAAAAAAATCTGCTTGCCAGATGATTTCACTAATTTTCTAAGTGCTCAGAGCAGTTTTTAAATGAGAAGCAGAGGTTAGAAATAAATGCAAAAATTTAAAGTTTCACTCAATTACAGCCTGTTTTTGACAAATTCAACAAGGCCAGTAACTTTTGTCGATTATTGAAAATATTGGTGCCGTTACTCGGCAATTCAACTGAATTTTTTGAGACTCCGGATGTCTGTTGGTCAATTCAGAAATTTATATAATGGCAAGTGTTTACCAAATTTATATTTTAGTGGTTATATCGTCGTTTTGATCTGCCAGAATTTCATCTGATTTAATTTCTCATTTTTTTCAATTGGGATAATTTGTACATGATTATTTTGTCAAAATTATACAATATAAATCGAAAAGATTTACATGTGGCCTTACGCTGTGGTGTATTATCAGACAAATTTGAAAGCAACTGTCTTCTAATATCAATTTTTCCTCTGATTTCAGGGAAGCACGTTAATTTAATCACCGCCGTATTTTTGTTAGGGAATTCACTTTTTTGTATTAGAGATCGGAGCACGAAAAACTCAGACGCGAAGGTTCAAAGATACCCGCAGATTTTTCTCTTTCTGAGTGATTTAATCGAATAGACAGACAAATTTAAAATTTAGTCGCCAATAGACTTGCGTATTAAAGGTGCCCACCAGGTCAGCTTAAACTTCATTATTCTCTAATTTAATATCGAATATACCAGTTTCCTTTGCTAATTTTTCCGATTTGGTGCATTTCTATTCTCCTGTGGCAACCTTTGATTTCTAATTATACATCCTGGCTTTATCTTTTGAGGAAACGTGACGTAGTGAATCGAGTTTTTATGCTGAGTTTTTGTCTCCATTCTCTGTCAGATTAAACAAACAAAAACAAGCACTATTGTGCTGTGCGTGGTTTGGTTTCGGTGGTTTTATGGCTTAGGTTAGCGTAGCTCTTTTATTCATCAATTTCTTCATTCTGTCACTTTTAATTTGTTGCTTTTTCAAGTCAGAAACAACACTTTATTATTTTCTCCCTCTCTTTATTAATCTTAACCGTTCCTTTTTTTCTCGTCAATCTTTTTTCAACATCGAAGCAGGACTATTTGAAAACATGGCCACCGATATAAGCCCAGCTATAATTGAATCAAGCGGACAGTTAATATATTTGAATGAAAGCTGAATTTTTGTAGCATCGTACATGGCAGTTTGCGCGGCCCGCTAATACAACATCAGAACTGGGAGTTTCGGTTCGAAACCGTTCAATTTGTTGATCTCCATTTTTAATTAGCTACGACTTTAATATTGAAAGAACGAAGCTTTGAAACGAAACACCTTGCTCTACATAAGTTAACTTAGTGCAGCGAACTATCACCTAGAAGAAACAGAACATCAACACGAGTGGGTTCGAGTCCCACCCTCGCACTCCGAACTTTTTTATTTTTCCTTTTCGATTTTGTTTATATTTTTTGTCATACTTACCTTAAGAAATTGTCACACTCATTTCACACAATTTCCACGAGGCTAGCCAAGAAAACGATCCACTAGCATTTGTATACGTCAAGTTCAGCCAGCAGAAGTCCGCCATGGTACTTGAAATGGCTGAGTGCATTTGAGGCAAGAAGTCTTTTACTACAGCTGGATAGAACATTCAGTCTTAACAAGTATTTCTCAAACTCAATTTTACAAACTCAAAACTATTCTCTCTGTGTATATAACTTCTTTCACCTCTGGTTGTACATAATTTGTATTGTATTGCTCTTCAGAATGAGCTTGGTGCTGCAAATCGATAAGTATGCATCTTTCAGCTCTATTGTACCGATCGGCGATTCTAACTTAAATTGCTTTACACAATTCTGATAAAATCAAACTCTGGATCAAACTCTAAAAAGTCAAACTCTTGGAATAAAACCCTTGAAGCAATTATATTCGTCTAACCATTTGATTTCTCGTCCTCAAAAAGGGGATTAACAGGTACCCAGTCCCATTATATCCTATGACATTATACCCGACCTGCCATTTGACCCGATAATATTTTACCCAATTCCTTTTTTTTTACTGTTTTGCTAAATTTACCAAAACACCCATTTAAGATAATGCAATCTAAGGGCCATGACCATATCGCAGCGGTTTGTAAGACTTGATATGAAACTATTACAACCAAGTGTGGCATTAAATTATCCACTAAGAATGTTGAGACATCCTTATAATAGCGACTGCTAATTTGTGATCGAATTATTGAACGAAAAGATCAAAGTGCATTGGGTAAATTGGCATTCGATAAGGTGGCAGGATTGTTAAAATAGTATTGGGTAAATTACCGCGTTTTATAATCACTTGAATGGAGCGAGAGCATTTAAGCACATTAGTTTAATCAGTAGTAATAACCAGATTTATATTAGATTACTGGAGTTGAAATTATGACACTTTTCCGCAGCAATAAAAAAAATCTGCTTGCCAGATGATTTCACTAATTTTCTAAGTGCTCAGAGCAGTTTTTAAATGAGAAGCAGAGGTTAGAAATAAATGCAAAAATTTAAAGTTTCACTCAATTACAGCCTGTTTTTGACAAATTCAACAAGGCCAGTAACTTTTGTCGATTATTGAAAATATTGGTGCCGTTACTCGGCAATTCAACTGAATTTTTTGAGACTCCGGATGTCTGTTGGTCAATTCAGAAATTTATATAATGGCAAGTGTTTACCAAATTTATATTTTAGTGGTTATATCGTCGTTTTGATCTGCCAGAATTTCATCTGATTTAATTTCTCATTTTTTTCAATTGGGATAATTTGTACATGATTATTTTGTCAAAATTATACAATATAAATCGAAAAGATTTACATGTGGCCTTACGCTGTGGTGTATTATCAGACAAATTTGAAAGCAACTGTCTTCTAATATCAATTTTTCCTCTGATTTCAGGGAAGCACGTTAATTTAATCACCGCCGTATTTTTGTTAGGGAATTCACTTTTTTGTATTAGAGATCGGAGCACGAAAAACTCAGACGCGAAGGTTCAAAGATACCCGCAGATTTTTCTCTTTCTGAGTGATTTAATCGAATAGACAGACAAATTTAAAATTTAGTCGCCAATAGACTTGCGTATTAAAGGTGCCCACCAGGTCAGCTTAAACTTCATTATTCTCTAATTTAATATCGAATATACCAGTTTCCTTTGCTAATTTTTCCGATTTGGTGCATTTCTATTCTCCTGTGGCAACCTTTGATTTCTAATTATACATCCTGGCTTTATCTTTTGAGGAAACGTGACGTAGTGAATCGAGTTTTTATGCTGAGTTTTTGTCTCCATTCTCTGTCAGATTAAACAAACAAAAACAAGCACTATTGTGCTGTGCGTGGTTTGGTTTCGTTGGTTTTATGGCTTAGGTTAGCGTAGCTCTTTTATTCATCAATTTCTTCATTCTGTCACTTTTAATTTATTGCTTTTTCAAGTCAGAAACAACACTTTATTATTTTCTCCCTCTCTTTATTAATCTTAACCGTTCCTTTTTTTCTCGTCAATCGTTTTTCAACATCGAAGCAGGACTATTTGAAAACATGGCCACCGATATAAGCCCAGCTATAATTGAATCAAGCGGACAGTTAATATATTTGAATGAAAGCTGAATTTTTGTAGCATCGTACATGGCAGTTTGCGCGGCCCGCTAATACAACATCAGAACTGGGAGTTTCGGTTCGAAACCGTTCAATTTGTTGATCTCCATTTTTAATTCGCTACGACTTTAATATTGAAAGAACGAAGCTTTGAAACGAAACACCTTGCTCTACATAAGTTAACTTAGTGCAGCGAACTATCACCTAGAAGAAACAGAACATCAACACGAGTGGGTTCGAGTCCCACCCACGCACTCCGAACTTTTTTATTTTTCCTTTTCGGTTTTGTTTATATTTTTTGTCATACTTACCTTAAGAAATTGTCACACTCATTTCACACAATTTCCACGAGGCTAGCCAAGAAAACGATCCACTAGCATTTGTATACGTCAAGTTCAGCCAGCAGAAGTCCGCCATGGTACTTGAAATGGCTGAGTGCATTTGAGGCAAGAAGTCTTTTACTACAGCTGGATAGAACATTCAGTCTTAACAAGTATTTCTCAAACTCAATTTTACAAACTCAAAACTATTCTCTCTGTGTATATAACTTCTTTCACCTCTGGTTGTACATAATTTGTATTGTATTGCTCTTCAGAATGAGCTTGGTGCTGCAAATCGATAAGCATGCATCTTTCAGCTCTATTGTACCGATCGGCGATTCTAACTTAAATTGCTTTACACAATTCTGATAAAATCAAACTCTGGATCAAACTCTAAAAAGTCAAACTCTTGGAATAAAACCCTTGAAGCAATTATATTCGTCTAACCATTTGATTTCTCGTCCTCAAAAAGGGGATTAACAGGTACCCAGTCCCATTATATCCTATGACATTATACCCGACCTGCCATTTGACCCGATAATATTTTACCCAATTCCTTTTTTTTTACTGTTTTGCTAAATTTACCAAAACACCCATTTAAGATAATGCAATCTAAGGGCCATGACCATATCGCAGCGGTTTGTAAGACTTGATATGAAACTATTACAACCAAGTGTGGCATTAAATTATCCACTAAGAATGTTGAGACATCCTTATAATAGCGACTGCTAATTTGTGATCGAATTATTGAACGATAAGATCAAAGTGCATTGGGTAAATTGGCATTCGATAAGGTGGCAAGATTGTTAAAATGGTATTGGGGAAATTACCGCGTTTTATAATCACTTGAATGGAGCGAGAGCATTGAAGCACATTAGTTTAATCAGTAGTAATAACCAGATTTATATTAGATTACTGGAGTTGAAATTATGACACTTTTCCGCAGCAATAAAAAAAATCTGCTTGCCAGATGATTTCACTAATTTTCTAAGTGCTCAGAGCAGTTTTTAAATGAGAAGCAGAGGTTAGAAATAAATGCAATAATTTAAAGTTTCACTCAATTACAGCCTGTTTTGGACAAATTCAACAAGGCCAGTAACTTTTGTCGATTATTGAAAATATTGGTGCCGTTACTCGGCAATTCAACTGAATTTTTTGAGACTCCGGATGTCTGTTGGTCAATTCAGAAATTTATATAATGGCAAGTGTTTACCAAATTTATATTTTAGTGGTTATATCGTCGTTTTGATCTGCCAGAAGTTCATATGATTTAATTTCTCTTTTTTTTTCAATTGGGATAATTTGTACATGATTATTTTGTCAAAATTATACAATATAAATCGAGAAGATTTACATGTGGCCTTAGCGCTGTGGTGTATTATCAGACAAATTTGAAAGCAACTGTCTTCTAATATCAATTTTTCCTCTGATTTCAGGGAAGCACGTTAATTTAATCACCGCCGTATTTTTGTTAGGGAATTCACTTTTTTGTATTAGAGATCGGAGCACGAAAAACTCAGACGCGAAGGTTCAAAGATACCCGCAGATTTTTCTCTTTCTGAGTGATTTAATCGAATAGACAGACAAATTTAAAATTTAGTCGCCAATAGACTTGCGTATTAAAGGTGCCCACCAGGTCAGCTTAAACTTCATTATTCTCTAATTTAATATCGAATATACCGGTTTCCTTTGCTAATTTTTCCCTGATTTGGTGCATTTCTATTCTCCTGTGGCAACCTTTGATTTCTAATTATACATCCTGGCTTTATCTTTTGAGGAAACGTGACGTAGTGAATCAAGTTTTTATGCTGAGTTTTTGTCTCCATTCTTTGTCCCCACTGAATAGATAATGGTGATTCCAGACTGAATTCTGTGGGAAAACTGGCCTTTTGATAAGAGATAAGATATCGTGCTTGGCTAGACCAGGGTGATTGCTTAATGTCATATTACAAGAAATGATTGACTAAACGCAATGTCAGGGTTACAATTGGGATTGAAATGAAAATAAAAAGTAGCTGTGAAGTTGAGAATACCCGATGAGTTTGTCGTAATATGCTATGCTCTAAAGGTTACTCCAACTGCATGATAATAATGCCTCAAGATGAAAAACGTTTTTGGCATAACTGTCAATGAGAATTTACTATTATCCCAGCGCAGATTATACTGAATACTAATATCATATGGGTCTAGGAAAAACCGACGGAAACAAACCCCAATTTTAATTTTGACCGTGATAATTTGTTCGGTTGTGATAGTTTCATAGCAAGTCCCACGGGGCGCTAAGGCATGGCCATAGCCAGCGAGGCATGGCCAAACGCGCTAAATGCGCAGCTCGGTAAAAGTCAAATGGGTTTTTTCCCCGAGACCGATATCATAAGATCTATCTGCCTAAGGGTGTAAAATTAAAAATTGTCCAATCCAACTACTTTTTCCGAGTTATTCATTGATCAAATTGTACATCTTGCCTGACTTAGTCAATGAAATGTATCATTCCTGCGACCTTTAGACATCAAATGCTGCGCATGCAACAGTTTTGGGCTAATAACGCTGTTCATTGAACAGCAGGTGTTTCGCTGATAAAAGTGAAAAGCCACATTTGCAAGTATAAAAATTGGATTCAACTTTCAGTGGATTTTAGTTTCGACGATTTCGCCAATCTTTTCAGAATTAGAAGTGCCTCAATTTTTGCAATGACAATTGCGCTTTACTTTAACGAAAGATCAATCATTAACAGCTGCGATAGCTTTTATTGTCCTTTTCTTGGTTTTTATTATGACTCGAAGAGTAGCGACGGCATTTTTTACTTTTAGTCACTCTCTTTATAGCTGCAGAGCTGTAAGCTGAGTTTAGTTATATTGCGGTGCTCTTGGTTTTTTTTACGACTCGAAGAGGAGTATTGGTTTTCTTAATTTTTTTTTACCGGAAGTACTATTCGTTCAGACGCCGTTATGAACTAAAAGCGAAACTGAGTAAAATTGCCGTGTGAACTATTTTTTTTGAACGAGAGAAATTTTTTGATCATGTGCTGCGTTTAGTGAATGACTTTTCAACTTTGAAAAGTATTTTTTTGATAGATTGGCACATATAGATAACCGTTTTTAGCCGTTTTTTCGTCTAAGTGGCCCAGCTTTTTTGCCTGTAATTTAGTTTTTTGTTGAACTAATTTTAATTCGATGCTATATTGAAGTTTACCCCTGAGAAATTGATACCACAGTGTTTTACAGAGCCTGAAATCAAGTTCAAAACGGGAAAGTATTTTCAATTTTTTTGTTAATTTTTGGCTTTTTTCAAAAAATTTTGCGGACCTTAATCGGATTTTTTTCTCTGAAGTATCAGTTCATATGACAACTTCCTTTTGATAATTCTGTTACTCAACACCTCTTCCTACTTCGATGTAACTTTGTTTTATGAAATAATACACATGCTAATCTTGGTAGTTTTTTTCCAATTTTTCTCAATTTTTTGTTCATATTTTGGTTTTAATTACTAGAAAGTTTTTCGCAACATCTGGGATTCTATATTCGTTGCAATAAAAATTCAATGATTTTTTGGCTCTAAGTTTTTGAGATACAGTAACATTTTTTTCATAAACGTAGTCTTATAAAATTTTTGAGCTGTTTTTTTGCAAAATGGTTCAATGTTTCATACGTCTGAATTCTGTTTTCACTAAGTCTTCAGGAGGATGGATTTTTGCCTCGGATGGCTCTTTGTCTTTTCTATGTCTCGAATGCTAAATAATGAAATGTATTCGGTGTTCTTCATTTTGCTTTCCAAAATAACCTTTTTAATTAGGTGTTTCTTACATTGTGTCCATCTTCGTAACATTCTAGTTTGTATCTTTCCAGCATTGTCCTAGCACCTACATTTATATTCGTTATTTTGCTTTTTACTTTTTAAAAGTTTCATGATTTCAGCTTTTTTTTGGATTTTCGTCATTTCTTTGCTTTGCAATTGATTGCCTTTAACATAAGGCAGTACTGATAGTTTGCTGAAAAGCGTTTTCCAAAATTTTGACTGATCACTTTTTCCTGCTCTATCATTGTGGCCTTGGCATTGTTTTCCAACTATTTTTTTGTCTTTGAGGGTTATTCTGTTGCTTTTGTCTTTTCTATGATCAAATTAATTTTTGAATTAGTATGAAATCATTTTGTCTGTCATATATACAACAAGGAAGTATATTTTATTTTGTCTTTATCGAAATGATTAGAAAATTATTTGTAATGGGTTTCTGAGTCGTGGATATGGGTATTCTTCTTTCGAATTATTTAGTTTGGTTTCTAAGATTTATTGTCTGCCTTTTGCTTTCGCTATCTTTTTGAGACTAGAATCATGAATTCTTTGATGGCAATTGAGAGCCTTGTCAGCTTTTTAAGCCTGTCAATTTTTTTACTATCCTATGTTCTTTAGAATTTTTTTTAACGTTACCAAACGTTTTCAATAATATGACGTTTTACTGGATTTTGTTTCTCTTGGTGACAGCGGTTAATGGTTGAATGCAGAAGTTCTGGAGTTAATGGTTTAATGCAGAAGTTCTGACGCTGCAATTATGTTCTTTTGTGAAGTTTTGACGCTTCGAGTTGCTTCCGGAATTCTTCCGGCTGTTTTTTCTTTCGTCCTCTGACGCTCTTTTTCGTTTTACATTTGTTCACACAGCACAGCTGAAAAAGTTACATTTTCTGAATGACTTCTTCCTCTCACTAACGGCGTTTGCAAGCGTGACGTCATTTCTCACTCGCTCTCTCTCTCTCTCTATTAAACTTTTTAAATCATTTGCGTGATTAGATTTTGATCATACATGATTTACCTCACTCAATAAAAGGACTTTTGCGCTTTTAAACTTCAAGTTTAATTTGAATTTGTTCAAGGGCAAAGGAACTCGTTTGTACTGTAAATGTCCCTTAGAGGAGGCATCTGCGGAATGAGTTTTAACAAGCTTTAATAGTTTATCGCTGAATGTTTTTTACCAGACTGTTTGAGCGTCGTCGTTTTTTTTTCAATTTAGATCTTTATCTGTTTCTATTTCTATTATACGGTGCGCAAGTCTATTCTTTCGCAGCTATTCCTGCAATCTGCTGGCTATGTTTTTTTTTTCAAAACACTTTTAAACTTGAAGTTCAATTCGAATTTGTTCAAGGTCAAAGGAATTCATTTGTACTGTAAAGGTCCCTAAGAAGAGGCATCTGCGGAATGAGTTTTAACAAGCTTTAATAGTTTATCGCTGAATGTTTTTTACCAGACTGTTTGAGCGTCGTCGTTTTTTTTCAATTTAGATCTTTATCTGTTTCTATCTCTTTTATACGGTGCGCAAGTCTATTCTTTCGCAGCTATTCCTGCAATCTGCTGGCTATTGTTTTCTTCATTCGCGTTATTAAGTTTTTTATCACACGTGTCTTTCCTTGCACTCAAAAATGGCTTCTTCACACTGATATTGAATTTTCTTTAATTTAGTTCAAAGAGATAAGGTCAAGTGAGTGACATTCTAATTGAAAGTTACTTGAGAGCAGCTAATAGAAGCAACAATAAGTTAAACATATTTTTAATCAAAATTCGACATCTCAGCAAAGTCTTTTAATAAAAGTTTCGTTCTCGGTCTGTTTCCCTCACTATCTGCTTCAGACTTTAGATCAACGAAGCTTTGGTGGCTATATTCTGGCAACATGTCCGCTATGTTCTAATTCTTAGAAGACGTTTGTATGATTAATTTTGGCTTGATTTTTTAGAATGAGCGTTTGTGTACACGCTAAGAGCATTTTGTGCACTGTTAATTTTTTCTCATTGATTATTCATTTTTTGTCATTCAATGGTTGAAATTGACTAAAAGATTGGTCAATAAGTCCTGTTGTTAGCAAGATTTTTTGGTTCTGAGTATTTGTGTTTATTTTCATCAGCCTTTTTGGGCAGAAAAATGAATCAATAAAACACTTTTGTCACTATTTGGTGAATTGCTAAATAATGACAGTTCTTTTACCTCAGATTTTTTCTATTATTGTTAAATTTTGAAATTATTTTGCCTCTTTCTTAATTTTTTTTGCAACGTTTCTGTAAACTCACTATTATTATGCAGCATGCTTACTTCTAGCAACTTTATATGATAATTTCGGTTCGTAATTTTCTTGTTTTTGCTCTAAGTTTCTATAGCTGGGAAGCTGTAAGCTGAGCGTAGCTATATTGCAGTACTCTGTTTTTAGGTTTGTCGTGTGACGCTCTTTTTCGTTTCACATATGTATAATAGAAATTTCTTTCCCTTATTTTTTTCAGTAAATTTTTTACGCTTGTTCTTTTTTCTCTGACCTAAGTTGCTGCATTCTGTTGCTAAAACAAAATCGATTGCAATACGAACGGCGAAAAGGGCCTGATAGCCGAGTGGTTAATGCTTCTGATTCTTAGGCCGGGGTTGGGGTTCGAACATGTGAGTTGCCAAAATTTTTTGCACAGGACAAGGTTATCAATGATAAACCAAAATTCGCACAGCCACTTTAAGTAAAGTTTTATGGTGGCCACAATAACTTTTTTCCAATTCATTTCCTTACCTCTATCTATATTCAACGGCATGCAAGTCTATTTTGCAGCTATTTCGGCAGTCTGTTGGCTACTGTTCATGTATTCAAAGTTTTTCTTGTAGTTTTTTCCTTTCGTTTAATGATCGTTTCAATTAATTTTATGCAATTTCTACACTCTTCTGGAATCTCTTTTAGGAAATGAGTAATTATTATTTTTTGCGAGACTTCTGAGCTAGGCTCCGGATTAAATTAATTTTTCTTTTGTTCCTCAATCTGTTATCACTTTCTTTTTCCTGGTAAGTTTGTATTTATTTCTTCAATCCTTTAACCTAAAAGAAGAAACTATTAGAGAAGTTTTTGAAATGCTGTGTAATGCTCGTCTATTTGGTTTATCTGTATTGCTTGCGGTCAATTTTTAAAATATTTTTTGATTGTAGCTGCATTGAAGTGTGACTCTCTGCAGTTGATATCGTCGTTTTTAGGGCCCAATAATTCAATTGGCTCATTTTTCTTACTTTTTTGTCTTTCTAATCAGTGTGTCTGGTAATGCGTTCTAATTAAATCACACTTTGCATCCTTCGTTTTTGACGAGAGCTGTTTTCTAATGCTATTTAACTTCTCCGTTGTTGCTAATTGTTCAACTTCTTTGCGTTAATTGTTTTAAATTAAGCAAAAAATTGTTAAGTAAATGCAATTTAAGGTTTCTGGAACGCGATTTCGGTTTGCAAATGTATATGACTCAGGTTAGCAAATGTATACGACTCAATCAGTTTGGCTTCATTTTATGGTTCAATTAGTTTGATGGTCAGCCAAGGCCAAATAATGGAATTTAAGCGTTATTCTTCTAGAGTTTCTCTACTTTTGATTTCAAAATAGTGAAGTTGTATTTTCGTTCATACTTGTACCTTCTCAGTTACCTCTTCATTATTGTTTTGGGAACTTTTGTTTCTCTTAGTGATGTAATTTTGTTCGCCATTATTTTCAAGTTTCGCTTTCAGAAGTTTCTGATTTTTTTAAAAAAAAGTCGTTTCCTTATTTTCCATTTTTTGTTGAGTTTAATCAACATAGTGAAGTTCTAAGAATGCTCTAGAATGTTATTACACGTTTATTGGAGTTGCTTTTAAAGTTTAATACTTTTATTGGAGTTCATGTCAAAGAGTTCTAAAGTAAAGTCTAGGTTTTCTGTTTTTGATAATTTTTCCTTTTGATTTTCAATCTTCATTCTGATAAAACTAATATTTCCTCAGCTAGACATAACTTTCAGTAATACTTTTATTCTTTAATGCTAAAATCGGAACATTTGTGTTTTTATACTTCTGATTTTTAAATTTGGGACCATTGGGACCAAAAATTTTTATTTTAACTCTTAAATCAGTTGAACTGTCTTAAGAGATTTTATGCCCTGTGTTTTGTTATTGTGTCTTTTTGCGATTGCAGTGACAATTGTGATGACTTTATTTTTGAGACAACTGTTAGCCCGGTCATATTTTTTGGGTTTGCCAGTTTTTTCATCTTAAAAAGTTTGACTACTGTTCAAGGTTACCAGATATGTTTTCTTATACATAAGCTGTCGTTTAACGTAGTTCCCCTTGTCGTTTATGTACCTTTCTCAAGTTCTATGCAATTGTTTTTTTAAAAGAATTTTTGCGCCCATATGTGCATTTTGTAACATATGTGCTTTTTTGTTCCGACCCCTCTTGATTACTTATTGAACTTTTGCCTCTACTTTTCTCTTTCTTTGGTCAACTTGTAGCTTATTGTCCGCAATGAAAATATGCTTCTTCTTTCTCTTGAAATCAAATTCAAATTTTGTTGCGGTTTTACGCCTTAAGTTATGGCTACTGGCTTTGATACAACTAGATTTCAAATTTTCTTAATTTTTAGGTATTTGCCCATTTTTCACGTTTTCTAGTTTTGTCACATTATCACGTTATTGACAGTTCATATATCACATTATTGGCTTTCAAAATAAGGTACAATTGATATTATTAAAATGCTTGAAGATACAGATTATGATTTTATTGGCTTCAACACTACTTTCTCGAAAAATTTAATTGATTTTTTTAAATTGTCTTTAACTGCCGTTTTTTATTTGTCGTTTTAGTCGAATGAAATTTTACTGTACAATGACCTGGTTTCATTGGCTTTTCATGGAAGAATAGATGAGACGATGATCTGATTTTAGTAGGTAGCTGATAGCTTTCACGACTCTGAAAACATTTGTTTTCCAAATTAAATAAAAAAACACTTTTTAACTTTGCAATTTTGTTCCTTTTTTTGTCTGGTTGTTATCTAATCTCGTTAATTACAGGCCAATTTTGACATTTGTTATCAAACCTTCCATTTGTTGTCAAAGGAAGGTTTCAAAAGGGGATTAGTGTCACACAATCTAATGTTTTTAAAGAATTAGTTGACTTTACTGGCTTTGACATGAAAAAAAGTAAATTAGTTTTTGATTTTTGTCATGTTTGACGTTCTTTTTGTAGACATAAGACATATTCTGGATAATTGCAATTCTCATGGGCTTCTTTGGAAAAATATACGAACCTAAATAATATTTTTTTATACTGTAATTAATGGTGTTCATGTCTTTGGAAATATTTTTTTCGAAAAAAAATTAAAGTGTTACTTATTTTTGCGTTTGTTTTCTATTTTTGTCTACTTGTTACCTGGCTTCATTAATGAGAGGTCACTTAATTCATTATAGATGGTTGCAGAAAGTGCAATTGAACACATTTTGATGGCCATAGTATGGCTTTACGGTTTCGAAAGCGTTTTCTGCCAAATTTTATTTGATTTTTTGTTTGTTGTCTATATGTTATTTTTGTAACCGCTTAAAAAATTGAATACTGGCAGCTCTTAATTCCTTCTATGGAAGCATTGGTAATCGTAAACTATAGGATTTTTTATTTCATTTCTAATGGTTTTCATTATCTCGAAATTAATTGTTTTAAAAAAAAATGAGCGAATCTTTCAACTTTACTGTTTTTATTCTTTATTGTGTAATTGTTACCAAGCCTTTTTTTTACTACTCCCTTATCTTTTCTGGTGAATCACAAGTTAGTTTGTTTAATATCAGTTTTATCTGACGGTATTTTGACTTTGTTATTAAGTTTTGTTTTTTAAAACGGACATGAAGTTTTTGATGTAATTAATTTTTGTTGTTGCTCTTGTTTGATTTTGCTGTTCGTCTTGACTCGCTTTCTTAATATTTGAACATCTCATCAACCTAATGCGCCATTTTTACTCCACCACAGTTATTTGCTTAGGAGAATTTCTTTTCGTTCATACACGAATTTTTTTTTAAATACTTGAATTTTTGGGTTTTTTTTCTATGTTCCTCATTTGTTAGACAATTAAGCCAAAATTGTGGATGAGCGGGGTCGGAACCTTATGTGCGATTGCACTTTACCGAGTCGCCTTGTTGTATATGTTTATGGGAAGCCAAAGCTTTTTTGACAGAAATATCATTTCAATTTAGTTCGATCCTTTCTCTTTCAATCCTGAGCTATGATAAATGATGCTGCTCAGCGTTTTTGGGTTTCCTTCTACCTGTTTGATAGTTGGAGCGGTTGTTAGGGAATAACTGACGCTTCGAGTTCCTTTCGGAATTTCTCCGTCTGTTCTTTTATTTTGAAAAGATTTTTGTTGCGACCATTTGACGTCCTGCGCACTCTTCATATCAGCTTTTGTTCTCTCATGTATGCATTTTTCTTACTGAATTGCGTGCGTGATCTTACTAACTCTTATTTGAACGAGTTTTTGTTCGTTCCCGTGATTGTTTTTGATCACACCTTACTTATCTCACTCTCTAAAACGACTTTCCTTACTTTCGATGAGTTTTCCGTACTTTGAAGGCCTCAGTCTCTAAAACGACTTTCCTTACTTTCGATGAGTTTTCCGTACTTTGAAGGCGATAAGGTCAACTGATTTGTCAGTCTAATTGAAGTTTATTGGAGAACATCACAACGATAAAATTTTTGCCAGTAGATTTCTTTCAGAATTTTTTATAAGTAGCTTCATTAAAAGAAGAGTACATTAAAAGAAGAAGTTTTCCTATTTTGAATTGCTCTCAAAGGATCTCAAAGGAAGTTTGTAGCAATTAGTTTAGTCTTGCTTGTCCTTTTTGTCTTAAGAAACTGGATAAGCAGGGCAAAGCCAGAGGGCATTAAGTCACAGATCAGTCCTTTTCGAGCCTTACAAATCTCTAAATAATCGATACACTGAAACGACACGCCACACCCCCAACAGCACTCCACACCCCCCCCCCCCCCGAACTCGAGCAAACGGTGAAGGCGTAAACTCACTGTGGAAAGGGAAAGTTGGATGCTCCTTCCCTTTTTGCCCTACCGTTTTTGCCCTCCACTCACATTTTTGTCGCCCCAAAGCCAACCCCGCCCAGTCATTTAAAAGATATGAGTCATTCAAGAGACAACGGAAGTTAGTCGGTTGTTCTGAATTTTTGTTCCGAGCCTTCTTTGGGGGGGGGGGAACTATATACTCAAATGGGTTTTTTTTGTTCAGACAATTTTGGCTGATCGATATATTCATCGTAGAGAGTTTTGTCTGGTATCATTAGACAGCTTGTCCAGCGTAGAATATGGAATTAAAAAGATTTTTTTGATTTTCGTTTTTTACAGGGAGTTATCGAGGTTTAAACTTTTGAGAAAATACAGTGAATTCCGTTGATTTTATTCACATTTTCCGGAATTTTTGGCTAAAATTTTGCCAAATTTGCTAAAATTTGTTAAAATTTTTCACGGAAGTGTTGTTGACTCTCATTTTTAAGGACAAAAAATATTGTTGACTATTTTTTTAAATTTTTTTTGTCAAAAATTCTGGGTAAATAGTTGAAAATTTAAACTTTTTCATCAAAAACAGCACGAAATAAGTTTCTTTAATCCACTTTGATTAAATTTGCAGGAAGTGCACACCCAAACCTCACTGACACGATCTTTTTAGACTGCAGAGGGGACCTTTTTACTTCAAGTTCCGTTGAGAGTGCTCTGTAATTAACACTTTGCCGTTTGTTGCTAACTTCACTCGTTGATTGTTATAAACGCAGCATTCATTTTTAATTTCTTAACTGGCAATAAATCTATATCTATAACATTCGAACAATTTAGTATTCTTAATGGACGAAAAGCATTAGCATGGCTATATTTGGACCAATCTAGGACTGTTACAATCCAAAAATAATTCAGATTAATCAGTCGGTCTTTTTTATAAATAAATTTCGATTTTTTAAAATTATTTAAACAACAGAACATTTCAAATCAAAGCTCGCTAGTGATAGGTCCAATTGGCTTCCTAATTAGCTCCAAATTAATGTATCTGGTGTATTGCTTGAAAGCTTTTGGTTGTTTCGACTTTTAAAAATCTGTGATTTTTAAATAAATAATGGCTTATCGAAGTTTGCCTCCATTTTTCTCTTAATTTGGTCAACTTGTAGCTTATTATCAGCAATGAAAGAATGCCTATTCTTTCCACTGATTTCAAGTTCAATGCTTATTGTGGTTTTACGCCTTAAATTACGGTTTTCTGGCTTTGATACTACTAGATTTAACCTTTTGTTTATTTTAAGGTATTTGCACATTTTTCACGTTTTCTAGTTTTGTCACATTATTACATTATTGATAGTTCATATATCACGTTATTGGTGTCCAAAATCGGGCATAATCGATATTAAAATCCTTAAAGCTATAGATTATGGTTTTAACGGCTTCGACAATACTTTCTTGAAGAATTTAATTGAATTTTTTAATTTTGTCTTTAACTCTCGTTTTTACTTTGTCTTCTTACTCGTATGAAATTTCCTGTACAATGATCCGGGTTCATTGTCTTTTCTTGGAAGAATAGATGGGCGGATATTCTGATATTAGAAGATAGCTGATGGCTTTCTTGACTTTGAAAACAATTGTTTTCCTTTTGTCTGTTCGTTGCCTAGTCTCGTTAATTACAGGCCAAATAGGACATTATTAGTGTCAAGGGAAGTTGTCAAAAGGCATTGGCGGGTGTTTCACAAAAAAAGTAAATTAGTTTTTGATTTTTGTTATATTTGACCTTCTTTTGTAGACTTAAGACCGTAAGACATATTGTGGATAATTGCAGGTCTCAAGGGCTTCATTGGAAGAATAAACGAACCTATTTGTTTATTTCATTTTGTAATTAATGGCTTTCATGTCTTTGGAAATAATTAAAAAAAAAACTTTACGTACTAGTTTTACTTAATTTGCTTTTTCTTCTTCTTTGTCTACTTGTTACCTAGTTTCATTAATGAGAAGTGACATAATACATTATCGGTTTTTTTCAGAAGGAGCAATCGAACATATTTTGAGGGTCAAAATATGGCTTTACGGCTTCGAAAGCGCTTTCTGGCAAGTTTTAATTGATTTTTTGTTTGTTGTTTATTTGTTGTTCTTTTTTTAACCGCATAAAAAATTGAATACTGACAGTTCTTAATTACCTTCTATAGAAGCATTGTGAATCGTAAACCTATAGGATATTTTATTTGATTTCTAATGGTTTTCATTACTTTGAAATTAATTGTTTTAAAAAAAGTAAGCGAATTTTTCAACTTTACTGCTTTTGTTCTTTTTTGTCTAATTGTTACCAAGCCTTATTATGGACTGGTCCCATATCTTTTCTGGTGAGTTACAAGTTTTTTGTTTAGTTTCAGTTTTATCTGACGGTATTTTGACTTTGTTATTAAGTTTTGTTTTTTAAGACGGACATAAAGTTTTGATGTAATTAATGTTTGTTGTTGTTTGATTTTGCTTTTCGTCTTGACTCGATTTCTTAATAATGGCTGATCTCATCAACCTAATGCGGCTTTTTTTTACTCCATTGAGGGTTTTCTCCATCCACAGGGTTTCCTATCTGTTCCTCATTTGGTGAAATTTCTGCCTAAAATGCGGATGAGTGGGGTCGGAACTTTATGTGCAAACGCACATTACCGAGCCTCCTTGTTTAATATGCTTTTGGTTATGCAAGACCTAATTCGCCTGCTTTATTCTCTTTTCGAAATCAGGAATGACATAGCATGTGTACATAACAGAGATTGGGTGTATCGATAAGGATTCTTTATGCTTAATTAAAAAATCTCGATTGATGTTAGGGACTAAGACATTCATGTTTCAGGCTGATTTCGGGAAATATCAGGCGAACCAGAGACAGCGATATTTGAAAGAGACCAGCTCTGGTCGTATTGTTCCTATTGCTGAAGTGAAATTGCTATTTGGATGCTACGGTGACTTTCTTGACAAAGTTATTTGTTATTGGAGTGAATTTGAAGACTGGTCAATCCTCAAATCTCAGCTGAAATACTTGAGACGGGCTCAGTCGCTATCGCAATATGGTGTGCATTATTTTGAAGGTATAAATAAAAACAAATCGAAAGTTCACCTTGGAGTTACAGTGAACGATTTGCGAGTGTTTCCAATTGATTCAAAGAAGAGCCCAAAAGCTATTTTGGAATGGGAACACATTGGCTCTCTCCAAGTGAATAATAGCAAGTTTATCATCAAGTGTGTGAGACGCAGAGCCGCTTACTCCAACGGTAACTAATTTAGCATAATTGATTAAATGTGATAACAAACACCAGACATCTCCAGGGGAGACATTATTTCTGCTGATTTCATTACGGCTCAGCTCAATTGATAAACTTGATACTGATAGTTGAACTTTTCTGCAGTAACAGTTGATATACGTAATGCCTGGGCATTGGGTGGTCAGCGATATTGAAGAAATTCATAAGCGAAATTGAGATTATGAAAGGAAATTGGTTAGGTAAAACTACTGATGTAGAAGGGATTATCTTCCCTACTGTTCATAAAGGTAGAAAACTAAATACGACGTCGTCCGGAACTTTCAAGTGTCATCTGTCCTCTGTCTGCAGCTACGAGTTGTGCATATTTGAGCTTCCATTTTTGAATAAAAGCCATGTTTTTTTTGCAAAATATTTTCTCTTGACTCAGGACTATTAAAGGTTGCAAAATATTTCAGCGTGACAAACAATGTATAAGCAATCAACCTCACAAAAAAATTCAATATAGACATAACTCTGATAAAAGTTTTACGAACACTTTATTGATGCAAATTTTTGCACTGCAACGGAATACCTTGTTGGTATATGCACCAAAGTTCGCTTTAGTGCCAATGAATTTATTCGAAAGATTAAACTCGAGGAATCATTAGATCGTTATATTTACGTACTGAACTCAGAATGAAGTAATGACAATTACAGAGAACCTTCGATTTATTCCAATTCCAGATAAGGAGGCTCGGTAATGTGCAATCGCACGTGATGTTCGGACCTATCTTATTCACCAATTTTGATATCAAAAAATGGTTTCCGCAATCTTTGGATAATAGCAAACTGAGATAAGTATCTCTGCACCTTTAAGAAATCAACGTCAAGAAAATGTCGAAAATTGTTGCAGTAAGCAGTTACAGAAAGGTAACGCTTTTCTTTTAGCTCATGTTTCAAGAACCGAAGAAAAAAGATAAGCTTTGTAAAAAAAATGCTTAATCTTTCCAAATAGCGATTCCTAACAATTATTTCTCTGGAGTGTCCTTCTCCAAAGCTCAATCTTTAATTGTTCTGGAGATGTAGAAAATATTGAATGTAGAATTTTATATTTAGACTAGGTTAATAAGAAATAGCTGATGAAAACGCAGTCATCTTCGCTGGAAATGGTCTCAAGTTCCCAAATATCTCCACTCTCTGACTCCGTCGATGACTCTTCGAAATAGGAAGACTAGCTGGTAAGCCTGTCGGTAGACTCCAGCCTTAGCGGATCAATGCTCTCTGCGTTAACACTCGGCTGGAAGGAACTAGATCTATCTTCCTTCTCTGCAATTCCACCGGAATTGGCCGACCAATCCTTCGATAGGAAGCCCCTCAGCTCGTGCTATGGGCCACTTCCCTCCTCCAGAAGGACAAATCCACCGTCTTCCCTCAACTCCACTATCAGATAATGGGTGGACACCCGAATCATTCTGGTTCGTAGCGTCAGTCCCAACGTAGAGGATTTCCGCACTCATTTCTCTTCATCCTCAAACTCATCTGGGTGGTAGTCGGGGATCTCCGCGTACATAGTTAGATTATGAACGTGTATTGACTGTTTTAAGGCTTCTTTTTAACTTTCTGATGTCAAAGTTAACTGAACTTGACGTTTAGATAAAGAGAGCCAAAATGATTTGTCTACTTTTGATTTTCTCATCCTCTACACATTTTATCCTTTCCTCGGTCTTTTACACTGGTTTCCTTCTTTTTGAATCTCATTATTCTTTAGTGATTGCACGCAGAACAATCAAACACAAAGCTGAATAGAGCTGGTTAATTTTCAACAAAAATGAACAGAAATCACTTCGTTGAACAAACAACGCGTGCTTATTTTGAATTCTACTGTATTAATATCTCGTTGTTCAAAGCTCTTATTTTAAACAGCTCCTTTCATCTATCACAACTAACCAAATTCGAATGACCATAACCAACTATCACGTTCCGGAGTTAGAAACTTTGGTTGGCGAGGTATGTTCTTATATCCAAATTCATCTGGAGAGTCGCAAATTATAAGAGTTTACTATTGTAATTGACCCTTCCTCGACTGATAGTTTAATGTGTAACACATATGAGACTTTCTCACCCTGATTGAAGGCCTAATTAATTCGGGCCAGTTGAATAGCTCGTTGGCCGTCAGAAGCTTACTAGATGATCTGAGACCACGAGCTGTGTTCCCCAACCGAAGAAAGGAATAGTCGTTATTCACCTCCCTCCTGTATTCAAACCTCCTATTCGAAGCTTACTTCCGCTTTTATTCTGGTGGCCTTACTTATCTATACGTATCTTATTTTCTTAAAGTATTTTAGTTTCTCTTACTATTGTTCATCGATCAACTTAACGGTTGGGAAAATTTCGAGAGGTTGGGATTTAAAATAAAGATCATAAGGATCTTGTATATACAAGTAACACTACATAAAAAAGTATTTACAATGAAGCGCAGTTCTATACTCATTCTGCCTAGTAATTGAGAGGGGGTTTGTAAGAACTCTTTGAGTCACCATGCGAGTTCCTTATATTAATTAGTATCAGTTACTGCATTGGTGGGGGGTTTGTCTTAGGCTAGCGCTTCAGCTCTTTTAATCTATATACAATGAAAATCGAAAGTAACGCTCTGATTAGACATTAGATTGAAAGAGCATTTAAAGCCTACCGCATAGAAAATCGAAGTCAGGGTACTTAAAGTCAAAGTGTGCAGGTTAAAGTCTGAGTTCATGAATATTATTAACTAGTACATGAAACCGGTTGCTTCCCATAACTCTCCACCCCGCAATTGTTCACCAGGTGAGAAGGACTTCTCCAGGGGCAGCGACACTCTCTTCAGTCTCATACCCATTCCCATGCTTGAGTCACGTTTTGGGGTCTCTGACATCGCCGCCGGTGAGGTAACCGCCTCGTTCTGTTCGAAGATCGAGTTGAATCTGGGTGAAGCTCCAAAAGACTGTTAAATGCCAGGTTGACCGGTGTCAAACCTGGATGACAAGTCAGAACTGTCATCCCGGGGTATCCTCGACCAAGGAATCTTCGTTTGTCGACGGAAAAGTCTCTTATACAAAGTTGCAGGGTTCTTTACACAAGATCGACAGAAAAGATACGGCATCGAGGTCAAGACTATCTGGTAAAAACCATAACACGACATTGACTGGTTGACTACGATATGCACTCCAATGGAAAGGCATGTGTTGGTTGATGATTCCTCCGGCGAAAGGACGAGATATCCGCTTCATACTGTCCTCATCAACAACTTCGTCGGGGAGTTCGATCATGTTGAGTCTTAGAACCTCTAGCATTTCTCCATGAGCCTGATCGCGAAAAGCATTGGGGAGGAGCTCTGCTCCAAATTTTTTGAATTCCACTTTCCTCAGCTTAGCAAATAGGGTGCGCAGCAACGGGTGTCGCGGGATATTGATCACCATTCTACTGCTGTACTAACATGTCGCGGGGTCCGGGTACAGAATTAGAGTTCCGCTGGGGTTCTCAAATCGTCCATCGCATGGTGGCCGGAGCAAACAGCTGCGACATCCAGGAACGGGATAACCCGTCTGCTTCAACCCATGTGTGAAATTGAAGAACTTGTAGGCGGATGACCTGGCCGTAACCAAGTAGTCGAATCGTCGAAGTAGTCCGCAGTCGGCTCTTCCTGTAGTACTACTACTTCTTGCGGGCACAGCGTCAAAGCAGCAGCTGGTAGATTGAAAAACAAGCTGGATAGACAAGTGGCTTCACTCGTTCGGGACATTGAGATTGTTTTCAGACACACAGACGGTTAGTTCCCACACAGTGCGAATTAAGTTTCTCTTCCGACACTTCCGCGAAATGGTCTCTCCTATTCGAAACTAGAAGGTGAGACTTTCGGAACAAATATTGGGTTGCTTTAACTCCATCGTCATTAGGTTGTGGTAGCGCCACAGCTCGGTAGACATGGTACAATCCGCTGATGTGATGAAGAGGGATATTCACGAGTACATTAATTTCGTGGTCGTTATCACCGTAGAATCCTCTAGTTCATATCCGTAGTAGGTCATATGCTCGGATCGAGGTATGGCTTCCCGCATCCTGTCCAGTTTCAAACCATCAAGGACCTTCCGCAACACTTTTGGCAGAATCAGGGTATCTGGAATTAGTCACCTTGTCAATGAAGACAAAGCATCGTCCAAAATGTATCCAAAATTGTGCAACCCAATTTTGAAAGCGATGAGTTCCTCACGCAGTGCGTTCAAAGCTTTTGAGTAATTCAGCTTTGCCGTTGAAAAGCTTGACGCCTCCTGGTAGGAATCGTGACGTTTCGAGCTGACGCATAGCCGCTGGCCGTCCAAAGCTCCGTCGGTTTCCTCCAGCAACCGGTTCATCGCATCTCGGATCATTTGGAAGTTCGCGTTCGCATCGTGGGAAACCATTTGCAACTGGTTCTGGGTCTTGTTAAGTGAATGTCCAAGTAAATGAATTCGCTCCCCAGTTTCCAAAGTTTTTGTCCTGACAGCTTTGTCAAGAAACTCTGCCTCTCGTCCTAGCTCGTCAATTGCCTTTCTTCCGCCACAAAATCCAAAAATTGAGCAGTGAAATAATCCCTGCTTGAGGACCGGGGCTAAAACGATGGTGGCCGTGGCGCCAATCAACAGTGGTTTCACCCATCGTCGTTACCTACTCTGAGTGTGTAAAGAACCATTGATGAACGTTTCGGCCCGTATCTTCATTTCCACTAGCACCCGAGCTATGTCGTCCACTTCATATTCTATACCTTTGAGTGCTATATAGCTGATATTGATATAGCTCTGCGTCAGTTCCTTGTTCCCACAAGTTCGCTGTTTCCAGTAGCCATTCCATCGCTCCGCAAACTTGAATTGAAATTCTTGAAAGGCAAAGTCTTGTTGATAGCCGGAATAATAGGGAAAGGGTATCGAGACCCAAGTCAACTCCATGGCACTAGCTATAATTTTTGGCATCTCCGTTGTGAACGCCGCTCCCGCCATATGGTTGAAAGAGATACTGTCCAACTTTCTTGCTTCCTTCGACCCCATCAGCGCAATCGAAATCAGAATGAGGTTGAAAGTCGACATTGTCCAGTTGAATGAATCCTAAACAGCCCGTCGTTAGTAAGAGTCGATAACTAAAAAGCGTTGCGTTAAATTGTTAGTAGTTGGCAGTGTCTTCTTCCATTTCTACTAGTTATTCGTCAATGCCCGGTCGAATGACTGGAGAGACTACTAATACCTCCCTAGTTTCGGAAACACCGGTTGGCTGATCCTGTACTAGTTGCTCTGATTCATGAACAGGTGGCTCTGCTGGTGCCTCGTCTGAAGCTACTGGTGTTTCCGGCCTGTTACTATCCGTTGGAACTTCCTACGGTATCCCGTCTGGTTCGGGTACAGCTTGTTCGCGAAACAGTTCCTTCAAGTTCGGCACATCGTCATCGACCCGTTCGTTTTATCTCCTTCTCTGTACAATGCGTCGCATACTGGCATGCTGATGTGGGGCGTACGCTGGGTTCTCCCCACTCGACTCGATCTACGCTTGGATTTTCCAAACAACCTTTGGATCTGCGAGCCGTAGTTCTCTTCTTTTCCTTTGGGTTCCAAACATCGCCTACCTCAAGTACGGTTTGAGCATATTGTGTAGTGTCCTCCATTTTGCCATTTGATTTGGTTTCGCTACTTTGTAATTAACCTACGATGTTCGTTCTAAAACTACATTAGGACCTTTCCACGGTAGGAAGAACTTCCGAGACTTTGCTTTATGCTTTGAGTAAACCCACACTTTATCCTGTTTTTCATTTGGTTTCCCATAGACTTTGTTGTACTGATCTTTTTGCCTCCGCTGGTTTACCCCTAGCGATTCTCTAGCTGATGCATGAGCCTCCCTGAATAAACGTGACAAATCCTCCGCAAAGCTGTCCCTTGTTAGTTTGTCGTCATGCGGCTTTGGGTTGAACAAGTCTGGGGTACTGGCATTCTTGTCCTTAGACAAGGATGTAGGGAGTTGCTTGTGTTGTCCTGTGAATTGTGGTGTCGTAAATTAAACTTACATAGGGTAACAGTTTATCCCATGGTCGAAGATTGTCCGCACAATACTTCGAGATCACGTCGGTAACCACCCGGTTATGGCTCTCAACTTTCCCGTTGCCTTGAGGTTGATATGGCGAGGTCCTGATTTTATCAATTTTCAACAGCCTGCAAACCTCAAACATGAGCTCACTGCCGAAGTTCTTTCCTTGATGGTTGTGGAGTACGTCGGGTACACCAAATCGCAAAACCCAGTTTTCCTCAATCTCTTTTGCTACATCAGGTGCTTCGGAGCACTACAGTGGGACACTGACCACATACTTCGAGAACAAATATGTCATTACTTATATGTGCTTGGCTCGCGTTTCGTTGACCATCGTAACTAGACCCAGGATATCTGCTGCAACCGTGTGAAATCGTATTCCAACTTTAAATGGTTCAAGTCCTATCCTCTTCCTCCCGGTTGTAGTCCTAGCTGCACATGGTAGACACCAAGCAAGCTTCTTTTCAACATCCTGTCTCATTTGTGGCCACCAGAAACGTTGGCGGATTCTCCTTAACGTCTTCTCAACAGCAAAATGCCTCCACTGACTGGGGATGCGTGCAACTGATCTAGAATTTCCCTCCGGCCCACTACTGGAACAACGATTTGGAGGATTGGGGGTTTTCCATCCCAGCAATACCACGGCTGGTAGATAATGACTTTCCTCACAGTGAGTTCGTTCCACCTAGACCAATATGCCAACACTTAGACATATAGGGTCTATGCTGCACTGCTTCCTCTCGCGTCACTTATCTGGAACCAAAGCTCTCAAGATCTCTTCCAGGATTGTAGGGAAGCCACAGGAAAACCCTGCTAATAGATTTGTCCTCCTGCTGCATCAGGCGTCTATCTACTCCAAATTACTGCTTGACCCGAGTCAAAATACATCTTTCTCTGAGTCGGCGCCTCTGCCCTCTTCTTCTCCACAGTATACCCGTGTTCTTGCCAAAGCCACTTCGAGGGACACAGGCTCAGGACAACTATCAATCAATCTTTCTCTCTCTCTCTCTCTCTCTCTCTCTCTCTCTCTCTCTCTCCAGGAGTCCAGTTCAGTTCTTCTGACGTTCGCCTTAATAGACCATCAGCATTGCCATGTTGAGATTCCCTGCTCTGTGCACAAAATTGAACTCAATTTCCTGAAATTTCTGAATCATCTGGAATGTCATCCCGTCCGCATCCTGTCGAAACATCCAACTTAAGCTTTCGTTGTCAGCTCTTAGGACGAATGGAACGCCCAACAGATATTGTCGGTACCACTTCAGGGCTTGTATAACCGCCAAAGCCTCTTTTGGTGGTCGAGTACATCATCTCCGTCCTGCTTAATACTCGTGACGAAAAAACCAGGGTTCGATCCGCTCCATTGATTTTGTTGGAAAGCACGGCCCCAATGCTTACATTACTGGTATCAGTGTCTACAATGAATGGGCCCGAATAGTCTGGGTACTGGAGAACGGGGGCAGTTATTAGCTCTAATCTCAACTGGTCAAAAGATACTTGCTGAGCTGGGCTCCAATCAAATCGCGCACTCTTCTTAGTCAAATCGTGCAAGGGTTTGTGATGCTCGCAAAGTTCTTGATGAATCTTCGGTAGTAAGTAGGAGCTCCAATAAAGGACCGGAAATCTCTGTCTTAGGAACGGGCCATTCCTTAACTTTTGACGTCTTCTCGGGGTCGGGGGAAGTCCCATCCACTCCGATGACGTGACCTAGGTACTAGGTACACCGCTTGCCTCTGGAAAAGCTGATACTTCTTCGGCTTCAATTTCAAATTAACATTACGTAGCGTCACGAACACTGAGATGCTGTAGGTGATCCTCTGCCGTCTTGCTATAGGTGAGGACATCGTCGAGAAAGATGAGGTTAGTTTGGTAGAGGCTCCGCTGGAATAGCTCATTCTTAAGTCGTTGAAAGGTTGCGGGCGCATTGGACAGGTCAATTGGCATTCGGACATACTCATACAAACCTCCGTCGGGTCACAAAAGCGATCTTATGTCTATGTTCGGCGGCTACAGGGACTTGCCAATATCCACTCTCCTGATCTACGGAAGAGAAAAATGTATTTACCCTCAAAGCATCAAACACTTGGTCTTGGTTAGGCATCGGGTAGGCATCCGTCAGAGTGACATCATTCAGTTTTCTATAATCCACACAGAACCTCCAGCGCACGTCTTTCTTTTAGTATAATTGGCGCACTATATGGACTTCTTGATGGCTGTATCACTCCTCTAACATTTTTCTAGTTTCCTGAAAGATCGTTATCCTAGCTGGTGAGATTTGGTGTGGTGGTACCTTGATAGGCTTACTACCCCCTGTTTCAATTCGATGCTCGACCACATCGGTAGATCCCAGCTCGGAATCATCCAAGGCAAACTCGTCTCTGTATTTGATGACAAGGTCTTGCAGTGCTATCCAATGATCTCGTACCTTTGGGGCACATTTCCAAATCTGCTCGGCTTCCTGTTGAGGTGAACTCAGAGGAACAGTAAACTCGCCAGCATGCATTCTGAACTGAATTTAGACATGAGTTTTGTTGACTTCTAGTCACCCCTTCTGCTAAGGTATCCTCTTCCTCCTCTCCGTTGGGTCCTAAGTTGTCATCGTTCTCGTCATCGTCGTAGTAGATACTCCCAGAGGCCATCATAACCTCTACTTGGTCTCTTTTAGCAACTTTTTCCAGGATCTGGTTGACAGCTTCCTTTTCGGCTTCATGTGTCGGCTTCGCGTTACCATTCTGCAATCTTCCCCACCGTTATCCACTGTCCAAGGGTACAATAGCTGACTCCACTGGGGCGGTCCACAACTGGCTGGTCTGCAAATCGGTTACACAGTTATATTTTTGTAGGTCCCTGGGTCCGAGAATCATTTCCGTTTTCAGTCCATCAATTATAAGGACTTCGCACTCGTCATCAATGCCCCCGATTTTGAGATGAATTGTTGCTGATCCTGTAACTTTTACATACCGACCATCACCTGCCTCTAGGAGTCCACGGTATCGACTCAGTCTTCTCGGTTCCTTAAGTTGGTCAATTGTGGAAGACCTTATCATATTGGTGGAAGCTCCTGTATCTCTATTGGAGTCCCATTCACTTCCCCCCGTAACTGTAATGCTTCCTGTTCGTGTGTCCGGTTTCCCCTTCGCTGCAACTTTAGGTTTGAGAAACTGTGGTTCCGGAAGTTTGTTGACTGCTTCTGCATTGTTTAAAGTGTTACGGTTATTAGTCGCATGTTGTTTGTTTTCGGCCGGGATAAAACCTTCTTCCCTAAATCCCTGGAGACTCCCGCCCCCTCTTAGTTTAAATGGTTCTGTTAGGGATCATTGCATTCCCGTGCGTAGTGTCCCATCTTAGAGCAATTGTAGCAGCGGATTCCTTGCTTTGAGGTCCCGGACTGTTTTCTATCAGTGTTGGCAAAGTTCTGGCCGTAGCGACTGTTTTCGGGGTACGGATTGAACAATCGGCGCGGGTTTCCGTCCTGATTTCCCGTTGTTTTTTGGCGGTCTGGGGATTACCGAGTTGACAAATTTACACTTCATTTGTGACGGTCCCTTTGATCATGTCTACTTGGTTCTTCACTTGTTTCTTCATCTCGTCCAGTTCGACCTTCATCATGTCGGGTTCCATTTGTCCACTTACAGCTTGAACATGTCTTTCAACACGTTGGTCTGACTGTTGAAGGTACTTGGTGTTTGCCAACGGTCTGCGCTGCCTTAGTCTAGATCCTGGGCTGATGGCATCGATGATCGCATCATTGAACGTGTTGGGGTCCCCCCGAAAACGCAATTCCTGTATCTCTAGTTCAAACAACCCATCATTGAACTGCTCTCGGTCCATGTTATCCCTCGTAACTGCATTCATTGTGGAATTGGCATTTTCTCCAAGCGACCTCACGCGTCTGGAGAACTCTCGAATGTCCTCTTTCTCGCCCTGGTCCAAGTTCTTGAACTCTGTTCTTGCTGTCCTCGGATTCCTGTAGGGTGAGATCCTCGGGTCCAAGTTCGTCATCATTCTTGCCAGAGTGGGAGCGTTCTAGTTCATTGCTTACTTGTGAACACAGGACTTCTTCGTCTTGAACTGAGCTCGGATTACTCTTCTTGCTCAAATTCGTTTAAGTGTACCTGCAGAAAACTAGCTCACCCAGGAGCGCCACTGTAGAATTTCTCATTTAGACTAGGTTAATAGTCGGGGAGACACTACCACCCGAAATCCTAACACGAAATGTTTTTTTTTGGTTGAAAGGTTTTCTTCAAAGTTTATTTAGAATGCCCCCGGTTTGCTCTGCCTCCGGCTTAGAATCAAATCAACTGAACAAAACTAAATTGATATAATTCGATAGAATAATTCAAAAAATTCAGGAATAAATCAATTCGGTTTTAAGCAACGAAAATTAATTCAAAGTACTAAATTGGAAATTCTCTAAAGATCGCAATCTCTCTAAATCAAACTGAATAAGCAAAGTTGTCTACTCTAATATCAGCCTCATGAATCTCTCGTTCTTGGCTCTCGATATTCTTTACGAAAGTCTTTCTTCTATTAAGAAGAACCAACTTTACTCGACAACTATTCTCTCTCTCATTTTGTTACTCAAGTTGAACTCTACGATGTCAGTTATTTTGAGCTTTCTATAACTCCGCTGCCACAGCAAGCATGGTATTTTACTCTTCCTTAACAACTATTCGAATCACCGCATATTGTAACGAGTGAACAACAACTTGGTTCAAACCGCTGCTATGAACTACAGCAAATGTGCCGCCCTTACGCAAAGTTTGTTATGACTTCAAAAGAACAATTGAATGTCCTGAACGCCTTCTTGATACATTGCTGACTTCTATTCAAGCTATTCAAACTAGAACAATAGCAGTGTAAGACTTATGGCGCTACCGATTAATCAATCGGTCAAACTATGAACTCAAGAACTTAAGCCTTTTTTGGAAGTTTTAAAGTCTCCTCAATGGTATCTATAAAACAAATTCCCCAAAAGTAAACACAATGGAACTTACCTCGAGTGTGTACTTGCTCCCTACCAAGTTTCATCACACTGAGGTAAATACCGGATGATAAACAACTGTTATAAATTCGGTCCCCCTCAGAAAATCATTATTGCCCCTGCTCAACTTCTGCGTCCTCCCGTTTTTGTTCGCAATATATGCTATTCGCGGAATAGCGTTGAATCGCAAGCCAACATCCGTACTAACAATTTGTAGGAAACCGATTTTTGACATTCAAACTCTATCACTTCCAATTGCTACACTTTTGTGAGAAAAGTAGGATTTCTCAAATTCTACATTGAATTTATACGAAAATAAATGCAAACTAAAAACAGCAAAATGGAAGTATAAGTGATTACATATAATGAGCCGCCATTTTGACGAAGGTATACCAATTTTGTGACCTGCAATAAGAAACTCCACCCTACGTGTTGCTAAAAATGAAACAAAACGATAAAGTAAACAATTAATTTTATGTTAAAATTGTTCACACACGATATTTTTTTCGTCGGACAAACTGCAGATAAGTATTTCGGTAATTAGATTCTTAAAGATAATCAGAGATTGTCGTATTGAAGTATTGAATTACTACCGCTCGCTACAAATAAATTGCTTTTGAGGGACTGATCAATGCTGATATGACATTATATAGCTTGACAGAATAAGTATATATATAATGAATAGCCGCCCTCAGCTTCTCATCTGGCTATTATAGCACTCCTATTTCTTTTTTACTTCGTCGAAGAAAATTTTTAGCTTTGCCTTGGTTCGTAGCTTGTTCAGCATTTTGTGTGAAATATTTTAACTTCTCTAGGCTAGCTTCATTCTTCCTCATTCTGCTCAAAGTGCTTTTAAATAGCCGTTGCTCGGCAAAGCAATCAAAAGTTAACAGAATCATTATTAACAAACGAAATCAGAATGGAAACGGGGATAAACCCATAATGCCCAATTTGGGATGCCCGCTACTTGAACGTTGTTCTTATAAGTCTGAGTTAACATCTCTAATGAGTTTTAGCATTGATAGTACCCCCTCCCCCTCCTGTTGCGCTGAACCCCCCCTCTCCCAATGTAAGTTTCTCTGAGCCTCAGCTGGGTACTACCGATGCCAACACGCTTGCCGGTCGTTTGAGAGCAATTCGACCGACGTTAGTCAGTAATGTTAATTGTGTTTATTGATGTCATTAGATTCTTTGAATAATTAATAACGAGTTTTGATTGGCCAGTAATTGAAAAAATCTAACTGCCTTTGTTGCCTTAGTTATTTTTAAGGTCGGAAGTTGATCGCACTTTTGACAGTCTGATAGTTTAATGAACAGAGCGTAAGGTCAACAGTAAAGAGAAACATCAAAAACAGATCAATTTAAACAGTATGACTTGTTTATAAGTACTAAAAACGGATCGACAGATTTAACATTGATTGACAGGATATGACATTTTCGAGTGTTCTTCTTACTTAACGATAACAAGCAGTAAATATAATTTTTTCAGAAATGTTTAAATTGCTTCAAGTGAAAAAAATAAATTTTCTTTGTATGTGCATGGACGAATTTTGTGTCATTATATTCAGTTAACCAGAATTGCCCATCTGTGCAGCATGCTACTTACTAGAAAAAACTCATAGATAACAATTATTCAAGAAAACATATCTACATTTAATAAGAGATCTTTTCCAATTGTTCTTCTTTTTCCTATTCTAGACACAAATGTCTGAGAACCTAACAAGGCAAGTGTCTTTTTAAAATTGGTAAATCTTAAATAATAGGTTTAATCTAAATGGGTCTATTATAAATTTGTATTTTCTAGTATTTTCTTAGAATTGTTTTTTTTTCAGTTTTTGTATTTAGTCTGCATCTTTCTGAAATTGTCTTTAACTGGTCGTATAACAATTTGTCCAATTGTAGTTCATTCAAGTTTTCCGTTGTTTTAGTCGTCACGAGGAGAAAAGTTTATAATACTTAAATCGTTGATTAATAGCCACGAAGCGATAGCTGAGGCTATTCTTGGCCTTCTCTTGGTTTTTTACAATTCAAAGAATCTGAATTGTATTGGGGCGCTGTCTTTTTTTTAAGATCTGTTCACACATTTTTATAAATTTTGAAGTCAGATTGGAGTAGTGCTTTGGTCAAGCCGAAACAGGAAGTGGAGTGAGAAAGCGAGTGGTTTTGCGGCGTGAAATTTTCTCTCTCTAATTTTGAAGTAGAGTGAGAAAATGATGTTTGAACAAAAATTTGCTTTCTCGCTTGTAGTTTTTTTTGTTCACATGCGGAAATTTCTCTTTGATTTTTACTTTGAAATTTCTCGACTGAGAAAGACGGCAGACTCTCATTGCTGAAGTGAGTGTCTGCGGTCGTGAAACGATTATAAAAGCGCATTATGCAATATGTTATGAATGAAATTGATGCTAATAAAGATTCAAAATGATGATAATTTACTTATCATGCAAGGTTTTTCTGTTTTAATTGTTTTAGGAAAGAGATCTGCCGAGAAACTTCTGTTAATTTCAGTAAACGTTGTTTATTCTACGTTATTGGAGTTCAATTGGTCTTTCAATGACAAAGAATCATATTGTTGCTGGATCATGCGTGAGCCCAGAAATATTCTCGGCTTAGCAAGATTGCTGAGCAAAATTACCCAAGCATGACTTTTATAGCTGCAAAGCTGTAAGCTGAGCGGAGCTATATTGCGGTGCTCTTGGTTTTTTACAATTCAAAGAATTTTTACAATTCAAAGAATTTGAATTGTATTGGGGCGCTGTCGTTTTTTTTAAGATCTGTCCACACATTTTCATCATTTTTGAAGTCAAATTTTTGTAGTGATTTTGGTCACGCCAAAACAGGAAATGGCGAAAAAGCGAGTGGTTTTGCGGCGTGAATTTTTTTCGCTCTAATTTTAAAGAAGAGTGAGAAAACGAACGGTGTTTGAACAAAAATTGGGTTTCTCGCTTGTAGTTTTTTTGTTCACATGCGGAAATTTCTTTTTGATTTTTACTGTTTTATCAAGTTTCTGGATCATTTTTTTTCTAAATGGTTTTTCCAATACATTCACAGCCCTTCTAGGCCTAGTTTTTGTTTGAATTAATTTTTCTTTTCTCGCTAGTGGTTTTTTGTGTTTACATGCTGCACTTTGACATTGATTTTCTGTTTTTTCTTATTTTTTATCTGATTTTTAAAAAAAATGATTTTCTCATTTAATTCATAGTCCGTTCTAGGTCTAGTTTTTTTGTTTAGTCAATGAAAAATTCTTTGAATTGTACGTCAGGACTTGTCCTGCTATGTTTTGTTCATTCGCGTGATTAAATTTTGGTCACACTTAACTTACCTCACTCTCAAAAATGACTTCCTCACTTTGAAATTGACCTTTATTTACTTTAATTCTAAGAGATAAGATCAAATGGGTATGTGTCACTCTAAATGAAGGCTATTTGAGAGCAGCAGCTAATAGAGACAGCAAAAACTTATACAGATTTTTAACCAAATATAACATAACAGCCTTAAATGAAAAGACGAATTTTTTGGTCTGCCTTTTTTTTACTGTTTTTTGAGACTACAGATCTACGAACCTATTGCGACTAGTTTCTGGCAATCTGCCTGCTATGTTTTTTAAGATGTTATGGTATGGCAAATATCAATCTATAGCCAAATTTTTTCATCGGATTGAACAAATCTACATAATGTTTCCATAAAGATTGATTCCCTTTGTTAACCGTCCATATCTGAGGTCACTTCGTTTTATTGAGATTAAGTTCTACCAATCTGATTTCAATTGGTTTGTAAGTATGAAATCAGCCGGTGTTGTGGTTTGCTCAATCCTGTCTATCAAATGGAGTTCCGTTTGTTCAAATTTTGTCTTTGATTTCTTGAGACTAATGGCGTCATATTGGGTGTTTTTGTTCATTTCTGAATGGAAATTTTATTGTTATCATGCTATGACCATATGTGGTGCATAATTGAAGAATAATTTCAAAGAAAAAAGGGTCTGCCTCGTTGTATTTAGCATTGAATGGTCTTTTGCGTTCAAATGGCTCTTACTATATAAAGTACCTCAAGGCAATTTTGTTGTGGATTGTTACATCTTTGTACTGGATAATTTTTACAGTTTAATTAGCTAAGTCTAGATAAGAAACAAGGAGGCTCGTTAATGTGCGTCCGCACATGATGTTCCGACCTCAGCTCATCGACATTGACTTAATTGTCAACCAAATGAAGAGATAATCGAATAGAGATTTGAGTTTAAAAAATCTTTACATACCCAAACTACTAATTGAATTACATGATGTTATGCCTCATTACAGCGCTCACAAGATCTGCCATTAAAAAGACTACGAGAAAAAATAAACAACAAAATCAGCGCAAACAAAAATTTCGCGGCAAAAACTCTATATCTAAATTGAAAAGCACCTAGTAACAACGCAAAAATGCAATCAGATAAAACCTTAGCTACACAAACTTATTTTTTCTTAACTACGCGGCAGATATGATTTTTCCTTAATGGGACAAGGTGAAATGTTGTCAAAAAGAAATAATGAGGCAAAACTCAAAAATCAATCAACATTTTAAAAAAACGTCTCATAACTTCAAACGACTTCAAACCCTTAGCCTTTAACAAAGTAATTTTTTAAAAACTTGCTATAATTCATTACAAAAGGGCTTGTATTTGCTCAGACTAAGCCATAGAAACGAACTAAAGTTGTAGAAAAACTAAAAAAAAAGCATAAACGAATTGCGAAAACATAAATTATTGAAGCCATTAAAATCATTAGCTTTTTTCTGAATATTGTTTCTCTTATTTCAATTGTTAAGTTCACTAAATCAGCTATAATTTTGCTGAACTATTCACTCGGAACTTATTTGAAACTCTTTGGGATCTATTATTACGCGAATATGCTAAAAAACCGAAAAAGATAATTTTTAAAGTAAAATTTTCTCTTTTCAATTTTTTTGCATAGCAAGGTAATGCTTCTCTTTTTTAAAAATTTGACTTAAAAAAATCAACAAATATTAACAATTATATAAAAACCACGAAATTTTTGAAAAAAAAACACGAGATATCAACGCCATTAATTCCAATAGCTTTCAACGTAAACCCATAAAAAGTCTATAGGCTAAGAGTCATGCCTCGATGGGAAGACTATGTTGTTTGTCATTCATAAGTCATCAATTAAACATCACAATAAGTCTTATGATAATATAAACAACAACAAATACAGGCAAAAACCAAAATTTCAATAGAAAGGTGCGAGAAGAAAGTTGCGAAGCCATTTAAACCATAAGCTTTTCCCTGAAAACCTCCTCTGTGATCTATTGAACAACTTCTCTAAGCAAATGGGAACTATCAGTGTTACGATAATGTTATAAGAATTCAAAAGGAACCAAAATAATGAAAATAGTATCAAAAAATAAAAAAAAAATTATGATAACTCGTGGCATGGAAGTCATAAAACCAATAGTTAGAAGTTAAAATCGCTATCCAAACTAATTTTGTTTGAAGTTCCAAACAATTTTCAGTAGAAAGGAAGGAGGTCCTGTGATTACTGAAAATGACTTACAGTTCAAAAAATTATGTTTCAGGCCGGTTAGTTTTCAAAAAAATATTGAAAAATTAATATTAATGTCTTACAGCCATTAGCTGTCTACTCAAAGCACTAGATAGGTACACCTAATGCTCATTAGGAAGACTATTGCACTTTTAGTCAACGAGTCTATGACATAGGTCTACTAAAATTTTGTAGAATCTCGAAAAGAATTCAAAATTTCGTTAGAAATTACGGAAACTCAGAGTAGAAGCTAAAAGAAAACAAGAGCGATTCCTAGAAAACGTCTTTTTTGTTCATTGGGCTTCATTTGACTGTAAGTGAGATTCGCCATTAACGGAATCTCTATTTGAAAAGTGACTTTAAAAACCAAAAAAATGCAAAAAGTTTTCTAAAAAACAGCTGCCAAATAGAATTCCGTTTTTTTTATAGTAAACTTACCCATGAGACGGAAACTAGCATTTTCTTCAATTAAGAATGCAAAATTGTTCCTTTTATTTGCGTGAAATGTAATCATGAATTAATATTTTTACAGCAAAAATCTTAATTTGAAGTTTTTCTTAATTTACAAGAGAATGTGATCAGAAACAACGCAATTTAGCGAAATATTCGCCTAAATTTAAGCCTCGATAACTCTTCGAAGAGTACGAAATTTGAAAAAATCTTTTTACTTCCCAATTCTACGCTGGACGAGCGTTTTAATGATACCACTCACATTTCTCTACGATGAATATATCGATCGGCCAAAATTGTCTGAACAAAAAAACCCATTTGAGTATATAGTTCCTCCCCCAACAAGTGGGGTCGGAACAAAGACACCGAAGCAAAGCAAACATCACTACTGAACTGTTTAATGAGTTCGACCATTTTTCATTTCGATTGCGGCAAATTTTTTTGAAAACAAAAACTGAAGTGAGTTGTGAATGATCACGGTTATTGTTCCTATTAGATTGGATACGTTTCTAAACTGGGAATAGAGCAAGCAATTTTTGTCATTTAATCCAATATTTACCAGATATGCTCACGCCCCTCAATTAAGCTATCGGTTATGGAGAGACTATCAAAAGTAGGTAATAGTGGAACGTGTTTGGTTTGTCTAGGAAGTTATCTGAAAGATCGCCTACAAAAAGTTAAATTGGGAAATGATTCATCAATATATATTAAAGTGAGCAATGGAAATCTCAAGGTTTGGTCTTTGGACCGCTTATCTTTTTATTTTATGTTAATGATATCCATTTTGTTCTTACTAACTCAGTGCCTTAATTATTCGCTGATGATGCGAGGGTACTTTCTTCGGACAAGAAAACTTAAGGGGCTCGGAAGTTAGTGCGTCTCTTAGTAATCTGAAGCAATGATTCGAAAAAGACTATCTCTCGGTTAACCTGGAAAAATCTAAAGCTATGTGGATCCCTGATAAAAGTGACACTAGATTTCTAAACATCACTGAATTACAACGAACGATTGTATATAAATATTATGGCATAGCAAGTGACAATTAATTTTCTTCCACAACACACATGGATGAGTTAACAAGAAGTTTGTGCGGACTGACAGATGAAATACAACATAACTGTTCAATAAAATATTTATTACTGCGGTGACAAAGTTTTCAACAGTAAAATCACAGCAAAACTCGAATATGGACTTATGTACTAATCAATCGGTAAAAACAAATTGGCACCCCTGCTGAAGACTCAGAAAAAGTTAATCAGTCTTTTTATTTTGAAAAGTTTCGGGACTTCGTTCATGATATCTTTTTTAAATTTCATATATGAACAAGCTATGAGCTTTGAGACAACTTCTTTTTTGAATTGAAAGCTGTAACCAATGTCCATTAAATTGGTTTTCCAAGCGGTCTTCTACAATTGGAACCAGATGCTCATTCCCGGGTCGAGGTTTTTGGGTAAATTTTCGTAAGAAATGCGGTGAATGCGGTGAATTTTTGTAAGAAATGCGGTGATTGCGGTGAATGCGGTGAAAAAAAATAATTCACCGCTTTTCACCGCATTTCTTACGAAAATTCACCACCAAATTCACCGCATTTCTTACAAAAATTCACCGCATAGACTGTTATGGCAAATTAATGTAAGAAATGCGGTGAATGCGGTGAAAAAAATAATTCACCACATTTCACCGCATTTCTTACAAAAATTCACCGCATTTGCTTTCCAACGTTTACTCAATATGATTTAAATTCACGAGAAATGCCAAGGTAATAAGTGACAGTTGGGGCAGTGGAGTAAGCAGCTGAAGACATGCAGGAGGTCAGAGGATCGAACCCGTGTGGGAACGATTCTTTTTAGTAAGAATACTGAGAACGCGGTGAAAAAAAATAATTCACCGCGATTCACCGCATTCACCGCAAAAAGATGTAAGAAATACGCGGTGAAAATTATTTTTTTTCACCGCATTTCTTGCGAAAATTCACCACCAAACCTCGACCCGGGTTATGAAACGAAGACAAATGAAAAACTTGTATTGCATCGGTAAATGCAAAGCGAAGAAAATGCAGTTTTTGCTATGAAATAGGCAAACAGGACGCTTAATTATTTTTTTACTAATGATCTGATAGCACCAGATTACAGCTCAGACTACGGCAGGCATTTAGTGGTACTGTTGTTGTGTCGTCATCAGGCATTTGTAAACTTTATGCGAAACTTAATAATGTAAAGAAAGGCTTTGAAGATATTTGTTTTTGCCTACTTAAGCCGCAGCTAGCCGCCGCCAGTCGTTTGAGAGTATTTTGCCCGACCTTACTCGTCTTTGTATGTTACTGCTGTGAAGAAGGGAATTTCTCAAAGTTGCTTCGACTGTATTTGATGTTGATGTCTATTCTTTCGAAGATCTTTGGCGAATTTCCTCAAAGTTGCTTCGACTGTATTTGATGTTGATGTCTATTCTTTCGAAGATCTTTGGCGAATTTCCTCTGCTGAGTTTGTATTATATAGAATTGACTAAGACATTAAATATATATAGGTCTGAAATATAGGTCTGATATATGAAAATTTGCTAGATGGTCAAGATCAAAATGCGACAATTCTGAGCTGCTCAGTCTTTTCATTTCTTGGCCTTTTCTAGAAAACGGTTGTTCCTAGCTTCACTCATTTTAAGATTAGCAGAGACTGGCCTGAAATGAGTACTTCACAAACTCAAATTGTTTTAGTTGTAAGACAATTTGAGCTCACGAGGTTGGTGTTTAGGTTTGGGAATATTTTGCTCAATCAAAAGGTTTTCCAACTGATTCTGGTTTATATAGACGTAAATCAATAATTGATTTTATATTAAGCTTGCGTAATTTGGATTATTTCAAACCGGAGAATGCAAAGATTGTCCCAATTTCAGGTTCCGCGTTTTTTAAAAATTTTGTTAGTGCCTAATTTATTTTTGCCCTTTTTTCAATCGATTGCTGTCTAAGAAAACAAATATTTTAATATTTTCGAAACCTCGATTTATTTAAGCATTTTGTGCCACTGGATGTTAGTGGTTGTTGAAGTCGATATATTGTTCTTGTTAACACCTCTGCAATAATTTGATTTACATCGTTGCTCAGAATATTTTTTGTTTGTATATTTGTTTGTTTGAGAGCGGAAGAAAATTTGAATGGCCCTTATAGCCATATAATAAGAACAAGCTTTGCCTTGATTTCTGAGTTTGTATTTTGATAGTTCCTCTAGCGAAGATTTCTGTGTTCCTTCAGCGCTCCTCGCATTTAACTGTTCAAGCATAAGATAGAGAATTTTTTTTTTGCTTTTTCCTGGAGCTTATGGTTGCGAGGTAGTTAGGTTGGTACAACTGAACAAGATGGTAGTGAGTTTTGGTACATGGCTATGACATTTGCAATTATTTGTCATAATAGTATTTTGCATTAGTTTGTATGCTCTATCGTTTTTGCGTCCGGCTTATTTGATAATTCGCTGTCAGAAACAGGGTAAACTGATAAAGCCTATGAGCATTAAGGAGTTTTAAGATTTAATAGTTTCTAAGGTTAATGTTTACCGAATTTGGTGAGTAGACATAAATGCATTAGCAATGGGGGCAATTTAGATATATTCAGATTGCCTCTCTGAAACAGCCGGGCTCGGTACTAATAGTAGTACTATTCGATTGATTTTTGCGTCTGTATAAGGGGAGCGTTGACTGTTTGAGTTCTCCCCTGAAATATTCAGGCACACAGGGACGTTCACCTCCTCTTTATACAGACACAATACTCTACGACCTGGTAGCGAATGGGGCTGCACAAAAAGAACACGCTCAGTGACTTACAAAGCTATCGGTCGGAGTATCCTGAACTACGCTGCTCCCATTTGGGCTTCCACATTCAGCTATACAAACTGGAACCACCTGCAAACGCAACAAAACATTGCTCTTCGCACAATTACTGGCTGTGTAAAAATGTCTGACATCAATGACTTACACAGTGAGGGTGAAATGCAAATGCTGACTGTTAAAGCTCACATAGAAATGTTAGCTGAGCAATTTCTAGCCAGCAGCTACCAGAGCCATCGTGCTGATCATAAAACAACCTCTACAACCAGTTTTCGTCCCATGAGAGCGACACTAAATGGTTCTTATAGGGACCTCGTGAAACAACACACAAACAATAAAGAACAATTAAATCTCAAAGAATACAAAAATGCGCTCAAAAGTATCCACCGACACAAGGTCCATACTCATTTGAACAAAGACAACAAGCAACTAGGAACACCTCAACCAAAGATAGCAGAAGAACAAAGGCGGTCATGAATTGCACGTATCCGATTAACAACTGAGAACTGGATACTGTCCCCTGATCTTAATTGAGTAGGATCTGTAGTAAAGTTGATAACCGCTGTGTCAAATGTGAAGTGGCACCACATGATGTAAGCCACATTTTCAACTGCGGTAAGAACAGCACAGACCTGAAAGTGATCGACTTGTGTGAAAGACCAGTAGAGGTAGCCGAATGGGTGGACTTAATATCATCAGTCCTACACGACCACACTGCACAGAATAATCTGCCTTGCCCTTTTCCCCTGATGTTGACGATGCGCCTCCTGGTCCCCTGACCTGGGGACCGCATGTCATTCACTATGGCCTAGATGCAGAAAGCTCGCCTTTCCACAAGCAAGTTGTGGATAGGCAGTCACACACTACTACTTATATATCTATTGTTATTATGATACAAATGTAACTAGGGTACTAGTTAAAAACGGCAATAAGCGCCTGTATCCCGCCAAAGTTACCTGAATTGCAGCTCTGTGCGACAGCTACAACAACAACCATAGCTAACCACATGCCATTTGTTTGCAAGCAGTATATGGGGCGGTAATGAGTTACATAGAAACCTTAGGTAGACAGGTGGTGGTCGAAAACCTCTCTAAAATTAGGTATAAGGTTTTGAAGATATGTAATATTGTTATAATCTTTGATAGCGTTACTAAGAACGGGTTTTGCAACAATACAATGGATTTAGCTATTCAGGTTGTGCCCCAAGCGAATTTTTGCGATTGGTTTGTAATTTTAGATGTGACAATTCAGTGTGGAAGTTTCCGAGCTGCGAAACGTATTCTTCAGTATGCTATGATGCACCATCACTTTTACCTTTTGATCACAACTCCATCAGAATTTCACGTGAGGGGAGCTGACAATAACAGAGGCAGACGTCTACAGCAAAAGGATGTGGCCGTTTCCAGCACCAGGGCCGATTTGAAGTTTGACACCTTAAGGGAGATTATGTCCTCAAATGATTCATTCTTCTCTCAACGGTCTTACACGTTTATGATGGAGGAGGCTTTGGCCAGTAAAATACCACGATCGTTGTCGCAACATGACGGCAAGACACGTGGTAGATTGAAAAAACTAAATAGAAGCGATATAGTTAACACGGATAAACACCCGAATATCAGCAAAAAATCTATAACAGTAGCTGAGAAAAATAGTGCCAACATTGCTGAAGGAACCGGTTGCAATGATCGGCTGGAATTAAAGGAGGCACGCGGCAATCGGAGTGATCAAACTGCTGGTCGGAAGAGCGAAGTTTGTTTGTTAGATGATTGTCTTAATCAATTGGGTCTGGTGGATATAAGAAATGACAAATCGAGGACCGTTCAAGTAACTGCAGGTACTTTTTAAAGCGTTCCTGAATACGTTTTTTTGCAATCCCGAATTGAGGTGTCAACTCGTCTTCAGTGTATGTTTATGCTCGAGATGAGCCGGATGTACCAAAATTGTTACAGAAATTAGCTTTCCGAAGAATTTGGCACTTTTTAAGGTTATTTCATGCAAAACACGCATCGTAAAAAATTGGCTCAGTTTTAACTAAACTTACAGCAAATTTGAACTAAGTTTGCTTACTGTCAAACATTGTTTGACACCTTAAGGGAGATTATGTCCTCAGATGATTCATTCTTCTCTCAACAGTCTTACACGTTGAAATATCAGAAATTGAGGTTTTTATGCGTTTCAGGTTTATGTCAGTAAGTGAAAAAAGGCAACCAATTGGCTGAAAGCTAAAATTTTTTTGAAAGCTGTAAGGTTTTCAGCACATCTATGGCCCAATATTGGACAAATTGTTGACTAATGATTAAGTCAAAGAGCAAGTTAATCGTCTTTCGTGTTTCGAAAGAATAATTTCCGATTAAATTGTATTTAAAATTGAATGGACGTTCCGTTATGCCATTTTTTGGGAAACGTGATGGCTTGTAAGTTGAAGGAGAACGGTAACAATACTGGAAAACGCTTATCTGTATTAATGGTGAAATTGAAGATTTTTTAGAGATACCACTTGAATCTACTGCTAACCAACCAGCCCTGGAGAAAAGTGATCCAAATGAATATCTGTCGCCTGTGAGCGCTCTCAAGCTGCTGAGGCAGAACTCTACAGTGAGGTTGTCAAGAGTTGAAGGTATTGTGACTCCAGTGAAACCACCGCGTAGACCAGATGCCCTACGAAGAAGTGCAAACAGGCTGACCAACTCGGCCGAATCAAAAGGTTGATATTATTTTCAAGAACGTACGGATGCATAATTTATTAATAGCCGCACAGCGATAGCTGGGGCTATTATTGGCCTTCTCTTGGTTCTTTTTACGACTCGAAGAGGAGTATTGGCTTTCTTAAGAATTTTTTAAACCTGAAGTACTATTCGTTCACACGGTGTTTTGGCCTAAAAGCGAAAGAGTAAAATTGCCGTGTGAACTAATTTTTCTGAGAGAAGTTTTTTGATCCTGCGCTTCGGTCAGTGAATGACCCTTCGGCTTGGAAAAGTTTTTTGACAGAATGCCGCATATAGATAACCAGTTTTAGCCGTTTTTTCTTCCATTTGTCTCACTTTTTTAAACTTCGGTTAAAAATAGTTTTCTGTTTTTAACCAAAGTTTTCGAATTTGGCTTTTTGTAGAAATAATTTTCGATTGATGCTGCATTAATATGTAGCTTTCTGAAATTAATATACAAATTTTTGCAGAGTCTAATAATTTTTTTCAAGTGTAAAATGGACACATTTATTTTTCTCATTGTTTAATTTTTGGATTTTTTCACTAAGTTCTTTATTTTTGGACCTTGATTGGAGTTTTTTCTGAGAAATCAGTGTATATAGCAGCTTTAGTAGAAACAATTTAGTAGAAAAAGAGCTTCTGTTAACAGCCAGTTGTCTAATTTTGTTATTAAAAATTGATTTATTTATTTGACGTTTAATCTTGGAAATTCAATGAAAACTTGTTTCTTAATTACAATTTTAATGTTTGTATTATTTTTATATTTTGACAATTGTTGTGCAAAGTACTTTAATTTCGCGAATCTCTGTAATCGTTTTTTAAATTTTTCGTTTAGACAGAAGAATGACCGTGCAATGTTTTTGATAAACTTTTGCTAAATAAATTAATATACTTATTAATAGCCGCACAGCGACAGCTTTCTCTTTATTATTGGCCTTCTCTTGGGTTATTTATTTCGTCGTCGCAATTTTTACGTTCATATGACGTCACAACCACTTTAAATCTGCTTTTTGTTCATTCGTTCATGCAATTTTAACTGAAGTGCATGCGTGACGTCATTATTCGCTCTTAGTGGAGCGAGTTTTTTTTTGTTCATTCGCGTGATTAAATGTTTGGTCACACTTGACTTCCCTCACTCTCAAAAATGACTTCCTCTCTTTGAAATTGACCTTTATTTACTTTAATTCTAAGAGATAAGATCAAATGGGTATGTGTCACTCTAAATGAAGGTTATTTGAGAGGAGCTAATAGAGGCGGCAAAACTTATACAGATTTTTAATCAAAGGATAACATATCAGCCTACAATGAAAAGACGAATTTTTGGTCCGCTTTTTTTACTGTTTTTTTGAGACTGAAGATCTATGAAGCTATTGCGGCTACTTTCTGGCAATCTGCCAGCTATGTTTTTTTTATTGCTAATGTTTGGAATGTATTTGGAACGGGATGTAAAAGTCAATGCCGCATTTGCAAATCAAATGTTTAGGTCAAACAGCTGAACGAATCGAAGAGCAGAGAAGAAAGAGTGATTGTTTGTTCATATCGTTTCTGAAAGGAAGCGAGAAACTTAGGTGTGCAAGAATTTTCTTTAAGCGAGCAAAATATTTCGATCACATGCGGCTTTTTCAAAACAGTTCACTCCAATTTTTTCCCTCAAATGCTTTTTTTCCACAATTATCTAAACTGGTAGTTTATTTTTAGTTTATTGTGTTTGGAAGCATTTTTCACCATCTGAAGCAAATATTACAAATTTGATTCAAATTTTAGCTATTTTTTTAAACCATTTTGCTTTGTTTTAGGTTTTTTTGGCAATTTTGTTCATTTTTTAGGCTTTGCGGAGTTTTGGTTGAAATAATTTGTTCTAGCAGTTTTGGTCATCTTTCGTTTTGATTGTTAATTAATTTGCAATGTTTTTGTTGAAGAGAATTCGAGCAATTTTGCTGCTAAATGCGAGCAAACTCTTCCTGATTTTTCTATGATTTTAAAAATGTTACTATTTCTTCTTAACCTTCACTTCTAGACATGGCACTTTTCACTCAAATAAATTTTTTTTAATTTCAGGTTTTTGTTCTTGGCAGTTTGCAATAGTCGTTTGATATTTTTCTACTGTTATATGGAGCAGGGACTGATCCAGCAGTATAAAAAGTTTTCGCCGAATAATGGTTGGGAAGAATCTTCAAAGCTAAGCAGGGTACTTCGCTTAAATAAATTCAACAATTGTCTTAATTTTTCAGATTTTTGTTCATCTTGTCTTTGTTTATTACTCCTCCGTCAAGTATTGGCAATATAACTGATGTACGAAAGAAAGTAACTAACTTTTTCTCAGATTAATCAAATTAATGGTTCGGAAATTGCATTTAGCATTTGTAGTGAATTTCAGAATTTTATTTTTCGGCTTTGTCCGTCATCATTTCATTCCCTTTCCTCGGTTTTATCTTGATGAACTCATTTCATGCGGTGTCTGTCAATTATTAATATTTAGTTGCAAACTACCTGTATTACCTGGTCTTTTGAGTTGCAAAAAATTTAAGTTTTTGCAGATGAAATATCAGTTTTTGTCAGTTAGTTATTTTACGTTTTTTCCTGTAGTTGTCTCAAAATTCGTTGTATTTTTATTACAAGCCGCCGTCAGCCTCTCAGTGGCTATTTTTTAGGCGCTCTCCTTTTAATTCGCTTTGCCCAATGATCACGTTTTTCGGTTTACATAAGTCACGTTTTTCACGCTTGACTTCTGACTTAACATCACTCTTTGTTTCAATTGAATGGAGTTTAAATTTTTCCGCGTTTTGAATTACGTAATTTAGGGAATACGGTGAAATTCGAAAGAACAAAATCAAAAGAAACGGGATAAACATTTAGCCCTGTCATTAAGTCATAGTGCCTTAGGTTATTAAAGTTCATTAAAGCGATTGCTAGCTGGCATTAGTATTATACTTAAGAGCCTTTAATTTAGAAGTTGAATTAAGTGTACTTTTAGAATCTGAACAATATGCAGAATTTACACACCAAATAAAAAGGAAACTTCGAGAAGTTCTGTCAATTTTTATCTCTCAATTTTTTTCTTTTCTATTTCAATCACAATGTGCGTCAAGAGAGTCAACGGTGGCTAATTTCCGGAAATTTGCCAGCTATGTTGTAGAAGGTGCATCAGGTCAGCGAGCATGGTCAATTTTATTCTTCGAGTCGAATCCGGAATTATTCCGGCTATTTTCTTTTCCCGATTTGTTTACGAACGTATGGCGTCACAACCACTTCAAATCTGCCTTTTTCCCTTTGTTCATGCAGTTTTAACTGAAGTGCCGGTGTGACGTAATTTTTCACTCTTAGTGATGCGAGTGTTTTTGTTCATTCGCGTGATTAAATTTTTGGTCACACTTGACTTACCTCACTCTCAAAAATGACTTTAATTCAAAGAGATAAGGTCAAGTGAATGTGTTTCACTCTAAATGAAGATTATTTGAGAGCAGCTAATAGAGGCAGCTTTAACCTATACATATTCTGTCAAAAAAATAACATATCATCCTTTAATGAAAAGAGTAATTTTTTGGTTTTTCTTGAACTGTTTTTGTTTAGACTGCAGATCTACGCAGCTATTGCGGCTATTTTCTGGCGGCAATAGCTATTTTCTGGCCGCAATAGCGGCAGCAATTTTCAAAAGAGAATTAGGTGATAAGCGTGAGAAAAAGTTAAAACTCGTTCACCAATTCATTAGATGAAAATTTTTTATACAAAATTTGCAATATTTGGATAATGTCTAAAATGATAAGAAAAAACTTCTAAAAACATAGCTCAACAAAAAACGAAACTCGTTCACTAATTCATGAAAAATCGATGATAAAATCTTTCCATTTTTACCAAGTTTTGCAATTTTTTGATCTTTTGATTTTTTTGCATTTCTAAAATCAAGGAAATTTTCATTAATCGCTGTTGAATTTGCAATTATTCTATTGGTATTCCAACATTCATTGCTTTTTAGGAAAGAGTAGGATTCCAACATTCACCTTTTCAAGTTATGCATTGCTTTGGTTTTAGATTTTTACCAGGTTATGATTGTTGATACTCATAAGTCACTTCAACCTCCTTTCTTTTCGAGCTTTTTAAATCTTTTTCGTCGCGAATGACTTGAGGCATACAATAAAAGGCGATTGCCAGGAAAAGGCGGATTGTTATTCAGGGTTTGTGTCTTGCTTAGCTTTACAATCCAAAGAATTTAGATTGTATTGGGGCGCTATCTCTTCATACTTTTTTCGACTTTTTGACGTCAGTTGGAGGTCATATTTGCGGTGATTTCATTAATGCTGGTTAGTAAAAGAAGCAACAAAGCAAGTTTGAGCTTAATTATTTCAAATAACTTTAAAGTGCATTGAGAAATTATCGTTTGAACAAAATTTCGGTTTTTGAGATTTTTGCTTGTAAGGCAATTTGGCCTCTGCTTTTGGTGTTTATTTTCTTGAGTTCCATAGATATGTTGCATTTTTGTTCTAACTTTGCCTATTTGAATTTCCCTAAATTGAAGTTTGCCTATTTGAATTTGCCTAATTTGAGAATGAAGGGTTTTCAAAAAATGTTGCGCGGTTTTCCGCGGTTCTCGTTCATTTCATAAACTTTGTCTCTTTAATCACAAATTTCATCGGTTGCTAATGAGGCGTAATTATTTGCTCTCGAAGAGAACCAATTATTGTAAACTTGTGTCTTTTTTATGCAAAGTTTTTGCTCGACCGTTTGACTTTTCGAGTTACTTTTACGTCCTTGACTGCGTTTTGCGTAATCTAAAATTCTATTTCAATCGCAATTTCAGGCAGCTGAACTCAATTGGCGGCAATTTAATACTATAACAAATAAGTGCGCCAAAATTGGTGTCATTTTTCACTTTAAATCTTAATAGTGGTATATGTTGACCTCTGATGAGTTTATTTGAAGCCCCATAGTGAATTTCTTAGTCTTAGTCCCATTTAGCCCCCCCCCCCCGATTGAAGCAGGTTGCAACTGATTAGAGCTCTCACTAGCCGCGAGAACAATTCTTCGAAGTTTAGTCGGTTAGGTCTTAATGACGAACTGTTTTCAAAAAGGCTTTGTTTTTGTTGTCAGATTCTCATTTTGCCCCTTTTTTAACTGTGTCTTTCCTTGATTTTCATAAGATTGTTGCATGGTATACTCGTCCTTAGGAAGTGTAGTGTCAAACATTAAGTGTTGTTTAAATCGATTATTTTTTACTGAACTAGTTTTCAGAAAAAATTGTATTCAGATTCGTTTATTTATTAAGGAGCGTGTGCTTTTTTCATGGGCGAAAGAATTTATTTTTTGCTAGAAAATTGTTGATGCCCAGTTCATTAGTTAAATAATTTTTTGGATTGTATTTCAGGGCTTGTCATGCTATTTTTTTTTAACTTCATCAGCCAAAAATGTTTTGTGTTACCTACTGCTTTCGTGTTTACAACATTGATTTCAAGCTGCTGAAGTTTTGCTTATCATCTTAGAGTTCTGCTTATCCTTCGATTTTTGATATCATCTTGCATATGTCTACGAGCTGATTAAGTACATTTTTGGTTTTTCCCAATAAAATGGAGCTGAAATGAGCAAAGATGACATGGAGTCCACAAAATGACAATTTGTGTCGCTGGTCTTTCAAAACATATATTTAATCGGTGAGACCAAAATATGCTAAAGACAACATTTTCAAGGGAGATTTTTTAAACTATTGGCTGACGGCATCCTGTCAATGAAGGACTTCAAAGTAAAGTAATTCAAACATTTTGAGAAAAAAACTGATTAAGAACAAAAAAACGTGGAAAGCACGATTATCAGTCCAAGAGCTTGATTTTATGGGTTCAACACCATGGTTAGCTTTGTGTGTTCAGCAGTTCTAAGAAGTCTGTTGCATCTAATTTTGAATGAATTTCGAGATGCGATGATCTTGCCAGTGCTATGTTGGATCTTTCGAGCGAATATTATTATCTGTCCCATTTCAGCCACACGGGGTTCACTTGAAGAATTCAACCCGAGAGCTTCTCAGCTCTATAAGGAAAGAGCTGAGTCCAGCTTCGCCTCGTTGATTGAGAATTTCGACTCCAGAAAATATCTGCAGTCGAATGCACTAGAACAGTTGCGACCACGAATTGAGTTTGAAAGAAGTTTGATGCAGATTAAAGATTTGTCTGACGACGAAGTGCATGACGAAACAGAGAGCTTTGTAAATTTAGAAATCTCAGTGCTTCGAAGTGTTGATCATAACAGACGCAGCAGAAGTTTGCAGCCCTGTATCGACCGAAGAATTATCTGCGATGATCAGGTGAACAGTTCATTCCTAAACGTTTGTGAATATAGCGTTGGCAGCTGCCTATTTTTGTGTTGGGAAAACTGTTTTAGCATAAATTTGAAGCAATCAATTTAAATCATTTAGCCATCGTCAGGTTTCAAGAAGCTTTTAGGCTTTTAGAAGAAACTCAACAAATTCTTTTATCAATTCAAGCCATCACAGCAGTTAATTCAAAAATTAAAATTTTCCTTTTACATCCTGTCTTTGTTGTTCTTTTTGAAACTTTGTTTCTACGATGCTACCGGAGCTATTTTCTGGTAATCTGTCCGTTATATTTGCATTTCTTTTTTTTGTTGGCTAGCTACTGTTTCGCTCTAGTCAACGTTCATTACGTTTTTTTAATAGCCGCAAAGCGATAGCTGAGGCTATTATTGCCCTTCTCTTGGTTTTTCTGATCTTTTAACAGATGTTCATGATTTTTGAAGTCAAAGTGAAGTGATGATTTTGTTCACGCCGATACAGGAAGTGGAGCAAAAAAGCGAGCGGTTTTGCGGCTTGAAATTGTTTTTGCTCAAGTAGTGTGAAAAAGGGGTTTTGAACAAAAATTCGCTTTCTGGCTAGTGGTTTTTTGTTGTTATGCGGCAATATTGTCATATGCGGCAATATCGCTCTGATTTTCTGGATTTTCTGATTTTTTGGACCGGATTTTTTAAATGGTTTTCCCAATCCATTCACAGCCATTCTAGGTTTAGTATTTGTTTGAATTCAATTTTCATTTCTCGCTAGTGTTTTTTTTGTGTTCACATGCTGCATTTTGACATTGATTTTCTGTTTTTTATTTTATCTGATTTTTTTTTAAAAAATGATTTTCCCAATCCATTCATAGTTCATTCCAGGTCTAGATTTTTTTGTTTAGTCAATGAAAAATCTTTGAATTGTACGTCAGGACTTGTCCTGCTATGTTTTGTTCATTCGCGTAATTAAATTTTGGTCACACTTGACTTACCTCACTCTCCAAAATGACTTCCTCATTTTTAAATTGACCTTTATTTACTTTTATTCAAAGAGATAAGGTCAAATGGGTGTGTGTCACTCTAAATGAAGCTTATTAGAGTGCAGCTAATATAAGCAGCAAAAACTTATACAGATTTTTAATCAAAAGATAACATATCAGCCTTCAATGAAAAAACGAATTTTTTTGGTCCGTCTTTTTTACTGTTTTTTTTAGGCTGCAGATATACAAAGCTATTGCGGCTATTTTTTGGCAATCTGCCAGCTATGTTGCTTTTTTTCGTTTTTTTTATCTTTTTCTAATTTTTTTCCTAATCCAATCATTGTCTTTTATGTTTAGTCAGTGAAACTTTATGCACCCCCAATTACAGAGCACATGTCATTACATTGTAAATCATTATGGAAAAATATGGCACGTTTGTTTGGGAATGTGAATAATTTTTTTCTAAGCTGGGGTATACAAACGGAAAATATCAAATTTTTCAATAAAATTTGCATTTTTTTTCAAGTTTTGAAAATTGTGATATTTTTCGGTTTATTTAATCTTTAGGGGCTAATGAAGCTTCAGTTTCATTTTTTTTAAAAAAAGAGTTTGTTATAGCCATCGTTAGCCTCTCAGTGGCTATTATTTAGGCGCTCTCCTTTTTAAGGGATAAACCGATATAGCCCGGTCATTAAGTCATTGAGAATTAGGTTATCAAAGTTCATTAGAGTGTTTGCTAGCTGACATTGGTATTAAGCTTATTAGCTTTCAGTTTAAAAGCTGAATTAAGTATAGTTTTAGAATCTAACTGAAACTGCACGCTAAATTAGAATACATTTTTCGACACTGAAAAAAAGAGAAAGTTGCGTTCAATGTTTCTCTTCTTCTTGTTGTTTCAATCACGATGTGCATCAGGCGCGTCAACAGTGGTTTTTTTCCAGCAATCTGACGGCTAAGTTGTCATTTTCGACAGTTTCGTCGTTTTGTCTTGTTCTTGTGAGCTCTAGGAACCAACAAAGCTCTTTGAAAACATGCCCATTACTTAATGCCTAATTTCTAGTAGCAATTTTTTGGTTTTGAGAATCATGCCGTCCGGAAATCGAGATATTTTTTTTTAGTTTTTGCGACTTTTTCCAATGAGACTTTTTCAAACTCTTTCCTATTTTATTTATGTTTATCGATTGTATGCAGTTCGATTTGCGCTAGCCTATAAGTTATTTTTTCTGTTGATTTTCGCAGGAAATTTTTGTTGACGCAGGAATTACTGTTTTTGAAGACTACAGGTTGCAGAATAAGACAAATTCCGTTGACATGAATCCCGTTGTTTCCACTGAATGTTCATTTTCAAATTTTTTGAGCTCAAGTCATCAACAAGGTTTTAGTGAGCTTGGTGCTACGTTGATGTAAATTTGAACAATGCAAATCTGGTTTTGAAGATACTGACACCAAGGCCTGTGCTAAATCATTCTGTTTTCTAATTTCTTGTTTTCGTTTTGTTTTTACGCTTTTCTCTAATTGCTTCTTGGATACCAAGCAGATTTTGTTATGTTGGCCAAGTTCTGCTCTTTTTCACTGAAGAACGTGGTGTTAACACGCTGATACTAAAGTATATACACTTTGTATTCTTTGTTTTGTATTTCTCTAATTTTTCAAAATCTTGTTTGACTGGCATTGCGTAATTGGTCTGCTGGTCAGGTAGTCTTCATTTAATTCTTTGGATTTTTCAGCAATTGTCCCGCTATGTATTCTTATTCGTCGAATTAAAGTTTGTTTCGCTTTACATCATTTTGCCGCTGTTTTGACACTTTGCGAGAAAATTTTTAAATTTTTCTAGGCTAGTTTTTTCTATCATTATCATCGAAGTGCTTTTAAGCAGCAGGTGCTCAGAAAAGCAGTCTGAATTGAACGGAGTCATAAAAAGAAAATTAAAAGTTGAAACGCGATCAACCCATAAAGCCTGATTTTATATTTTTATTCGAATTTTAATTTGTTTCGCCATACAACATCTGCCGCTGTTTCGACACTTTGCGAGAAATCTTTTTGATTTTTCTAGGCTAGTTTTCCTCAAACTGCGTTTAAGCAGCAGTTGCTCAGAAAAGTAATCCAAGCAGCCTATTTTTAGATTCCCCCTACTTAAACTTTGTTCTTAGTCTTACTTTCCATCTGCAATGCTTGTTGTTATTCGTATTAGCCCATTTAAGTACAAGGATTAAGTACAAGGAGGTTGTATAACTACAAAATGGATTTAAAAAGTTCGAACTTCGAAATTGTGTTTATAAATCAAGTTTATTTTTTTGTTTCAATCCCAAATGTGGTTACGGGATTCAACGGCGCCTTTTTTTCTGGCAATCTGCGGAAAATGTTTTGTTTTACAAAGGTCACGATTGTGACGCTTTGCTTGTTACATACTCACTGTTCCCGCTGAACTGAATTTGAAACAAATTCAAAGAATTTTATGCAATATAGTGAATGCGGCCGAGGTCGAAAGAGTGAATTTGAATGAAACGATAAAGCCCGGTCATTAAGTAAGCATGGAATAGGTTGTCAAAGTTCATCAGAGCAAATGCTAATAGGAATTAGTTTTAAGCTTGATCGTTTTCAGTTTAAATTCTTAATTTCGTCAATTTGTTATAGCTGTGAAGCTGTAAGCTGAACGGAGCTATATTTCTGTGCTCTTGTTGATGTTTTCACACCTTTTTTTTTCATGACTTTGAGCTTTCAAAACGGGCTAAGCAAGTAAAGCTCAGCGGGCATCAAGTTTCATTAGATGCCTATAGCCGTGTTAAGAAGTTTTTCAACTGCTTAGAGTGGTGATGCTACTGTGAAGGTCGTAATCAAGGTTGAAAGGTCATTTTGAAGATTATGTTGCAATTTTTCGTGTTTTTTCTTCATTTTTCAAATTTTGTGACGGACCAGTCTAAAATTGGGGTTTTTTGAAGTTAATAAAGGTCTTTTGCAAGAAATAATTACTTTTATGACCATATTAGGAGCTATTTGTTTTGGTACTCGAAACACGAACACGCAAATTCATGCTAATTTTTACAATTTTTGAAAGTTTTTTTTTGAAAATTTGAGGCCTTTTTTGAGTTTTTTCAGCCCTATGTGCCAGGTAGCCTCCTCTAGATTTTGATAATAGGTTATGGCATAGGTTCTAGGTGTAATGTAATGGGTTTTGAACTTTTTAAGATTACAAATTTTAGCAATTTTTTTAAAAAAAAAAAACTTGCATTTTCAAATTTTTCAACATTTATTGTCATTAATTGAGTTTTTCCTGCCGCAGGCGCCAGGAAACCCTGTATACGGTTTATAACAAGTTACCAATATTTTTTTATTGGCCATAGAATGGTTTTCAATATTTTAATATAGCAAATTTTTGCGATTTTTTTTTAGAAAACTTGCCATTTTTAAACTTGCAATTTTAGAAAACTTCTAATTTAGAAAACTTGCAACTTGCAAGTTTTTGAAAATTGTTTTTAGTGTTTAGGTTTATCCAGGCTTGAGGCCCAATTAACAGCCTCTAGGGTTTGATATTAGGTTACTGCATAGCTTCTGGTTGCGATAAATTAGTTTTCAATTTTTTAATATTAAGAATTTTAGCAGTACTTTTGGAAATTCTTCACCAGCGAGAGTTTTTGGGGGCACCACGGGCCCAGGAATCGCCTCTAGGTTTTGATAATGAGCTACTGCATATTTGCTAGAGGTATTGGATTGGTTATCAGAATTTAAATAATAGTTTTTGCAATTTTTTTTGATAAAATTTAAAAATTTTTAATTTTTTGAAAAGTGTTATCATGTTCCCAGTTTATCGATTTTTATGAGCCAGTGAAACTATTCAAGGCTTGGAATAGGGCTACTGGATATTCTCTGGAGACGACGAAATGATTTTGAATATAATATCACGATTTTCAGCAACATTTTGTTAAAATTTGCAATTGTTTTTAAGTTTTTTGAACTTTGTCATTTTCTGAGCTTAACGATCTTTAATAGCCAACGAAACTTTTAAATCTTGCAGGTGGGTAACATGACAGAACTCTAGAGACAAAAATGTGAGTTAATGTCTATATTGAATTGTATCAATTTTGGCCTTCAGGGTAAAAGCTTTAAGAGTTTTAGCAATAATTATTTTGTTTAGTTTGTTGATAATTTTAGTTGCTCAACTTTTGAGATTTTGTCTTCTTGGCTGGGATTGTTCAATTGATCTGCTGGTCAGATACATTAATTAGTTCTGACTTTTTCACTCAATTCTTTGGATTGTATTTTAGGACTTTTCCTGCTATGTTTTTTGGTTCGTTGTCTTACGCTCTTTTTCGGTATACATTTTGTTCTCGAACATTCTGTCGCTTCATGTTTTCAGTCACTTCTTCACACTTGATTTCTTACTTTTTGCGCGACCTAAAGTGCTGTCATTCAGAAATTATGTCTCTTGCTAAAAGAAAACCGATTTTAATATATAAGCGGTCATAAGGGTGTGGTAAATGTAGTGGTTGTAGTGGATGTAGTGGTTTTAATGCATAGGGTTCTTACGCCAGGGGTTGGGGCTCGAACCTCTAAATTGTCAAAAGTTTTTGCAACCTAAAATGTTTTCAAATGTGCAGCACCCCCTTTGAATACAAGTTGGCTACGATAACTTTTTTCCCGCTATTTTCTGTATCTGTTCCGATCTTCATTTTACGGCGCGCAAATCTATTACGCAGCTATTCCGGCGGTCTGCAGGCTATGTTACTTTTTGGGGATCTTTTCCGTTTGTGCCCCTAGCTTGGTTGGTGCATGTTTGTTTCACAGCCCCCTAGCAGCACGTGCAATATTTTCACAATCATTTTTATATAATGATGTCATGACACGTGATCTATCACTGGTTGGGGGGGTGAGTAACGTACTGGGAGAACAAACTGAAAAGATCCCTTTTTGCCGCATTAACTTTTTGATTACTTCGAGCTTTTGGAACTGGTAAAGCCCCTGAGTATTCATTGTGGTGTTTAAGTTAGGGTGTCCAGTTTGATGAATGCAGAGTGTGTTGAGGTTGCCTGAAAAAAATGAAATCAAAGCGATAGATTTTTGGATTTTTGAGACCCTAGTGCGTCTTTACATGTTTTGTCTAGTTTTTATAGTTGTACAAACTGATAATTACATCTTTGACAGTTTCATGTTATTACGTTTTTGTAACTTTTGATGTTATTCGAAATTTGTGGCTTAGTAAAGTTTTCTTAACAACCATAAAGCTTGGAATTTAGTCATTTTGAAGTTAGCGACTAATATGATTTCTAATAATTTGAAATATTTTTACGGTTTCTGTCACTTTGCAACTTTCTTTTCAATTGTCAGATAGCTTGCTAGTATGTTATTATGTGGCGCTTTGCAAGGAGGTTAACAGATAAATTTCGTAAAGAATTTATTAATTATAGATTTTTGTAGGCTGTCGAAAGGCGTATTTTCTCGTTTTTTGTTCGATAAGACTAACAAAGATTGTCAAGGCATAATAGCATTTTTTAAAGTCTTTTTGATTTCACTCTAATGGTTGAACAGGGTTTTGTCAGCGTGCAGTTGCGTCATTCTGTAGTTTTTTAAGTGAAAAATGCTGGAATCTCATTTTTTTATTTCAGTAAAGAGTTCCATTGTATTTTATCATAGTTTTTTGGTTTTAATCTACAGATTTTGGTTCATTCTAAGATTTGATATTTGTCCAATCCGCAAATTTGTTTTTGTCGCAGTTGTTAATCTTTTTTTGTGAATTTTTTTTCATCCGTTGTGATCTCTGTCGTTGAGGTTTGGAAGTTGATAATAGCTATCCTGTTTTGTATTTAGAATTCAGAGTCGTCTCACACTAAAATTGATATGAAGTATAGAAGCCGAGAACTATCATCTGGCGATGTCCTGAAGTGCTGCACGCCTATTGATGAGAAAAGGCAAATGCGCAGAAGCATCACAAGAGGAAACACACTAACCAGAGTGCAACTATTCGAGGATCGATAGCATTGCATCCGGTGCTCTACAATTTTTCCTCAATAATTGTAGATTGCTCAACCTTGACATGTCTTTTGCTATTGATTTTTTGTTCTGCTGAATCGAGATTACTTTGTTCATAGAAGTGCCCATTGCTGAAGTGGGCTCTGTTTTGATAAGTAAACTTCCACGGAAAGTTGTTTATTTGGTGGACTTGCAATCTGAAAAATTAAATGTCCGTGGATAGAAATGCTGATTGATTGTGGGGAGGGCTCCTGTTTATGAACTAATCGAATATGGGTGCTGGACATCCGTATATCCAGGGTATTACGTGGATTGTTATCCAGCTTTACTAAAGATTGTACCCTATTTGAAAAAGGCTGGAGGAAGAGGTGAGGAGGCCTGTTCTTTTTAACATTGTCTCTGCTATTTTATATATTTACACGCTAAGTAAAATTTCAATGTCATTGAACAGTGCTGAATCAATGGCTGATTGCGCGTACTTTTTTAAACTAGCTTTCATTCACCCATCCTGTTTAACTGTGAACCCAATTAAAGTAACTGCGATGCAATGCAGACTTCTGAAAGGTATTCACGCGTTCTTTGGAATATGGTAATGTTTTTTCGTTGAAATTTCACTCCTCCAGCCTTCTTTTTCTAGAAGGGAAGCGGTGTTTAAGTATTTGGCTTTTTGATGTAATGTTATCACAAAAACTAAACGCCCTCACATTGCTCTTTTATTTTGTAATTGTGATTGTTGCTTTTAAGCGTTGCGATATTTATTGACTTATGCTGATTTTTGTTCTCACGAAAAGCAAAATGCTGCTAACAATATTTTTCAGAATGAAAATGAAGTTTTACTGTATTTGCAATGACGTATGATTTTTGTTTCCTGTATTTTGTCTAATTGGATTGAGTTTATTTTTGCTGCTGATGAAAATTGATTGTTTTGAGTGATTAAGTTTGGCAAAAAGCTTTTAACTGTAAATTAAAATGCAAAACAGAGAATTGGTGCGATGAGTTTGATAACGATGATGCAGCAATGATTAGCTAATTGCTCACTCTTCTCTTATTTCTGCAGAATTTCCCCTTTGAATGTGTTGCTTAATATTGAATGGAAGCTAATTGTGTAAATTTGCAAATGTACAACTCGTGTAATATGTTTAAGCTCTAACAACCTTGCCCAACTCGCCTTAACCTTTTTCGAAAATTTGATGCTTATTTTCTCCGCATCACAGTTATGCTCCCGAAAATGAAAAAAGAACAATTGCTGCCTCAAGTGCCAAATATATGTTACAATAATTGTTAAGAACTGATCGGGAAAAGCAAGCTTAACTTTTGTTTAGGATATTCTGGGGCGTACTATTCTGTGGATACTATTGAGTTTTAGGCCATTAGTTTATTTATTAAATCGTTATTAGTTAAGAATGCAGCTAATAGTTTATGACAGTGGTTCATTCAGCTTTAAATTTTTGAGACGAAAACCAAAATTGAATTCTTGTGAATATTTGGCAAGGAGTATCTGGTCAAAACGAATTGATGTGTTGACAATCAGGCTGACCTGTTTCCATTAAAATAAAACAGGCCTAACTCCGACACTTTTCGGACAAAATTCTAGCAAGTAATGAGTATCTTGCAAACATTTCACAAACTTTGCGATATGATTGTCGTGAATAAACGGGGGGTACATGAGTTAAGTCGTGAATGGCATGAATAGTGCGACGCTCAAGCTAACCTCTTCTTACTAATCTCACTTGCATATGTGCTATGCAAAGAGATGTGGTATTGGGTTGAGCTTGAAACGGCACACGAATTATGCACATTCTATTCTCCGTTTCCATCTTCACTGCAACTAACAACCAAATCATCTATTGTTGTGTTACCTAGATTGAATTGAATTTTAACACTACTCACTTGTTTATCCCAGTATTTATACTGCCGATGATATAGATCGAGTAACAATGAAGAAAATAAAGGAAAATTAGTGTATGAAAGTCTCGCTGAGATTGTTAGATGAAAATATTTTGAGCAAGTGTTCTTGGGAAATTATCAAGAGGTGCATATTTTTAAAAATTCGGGAACTCTTCTGTAGCTTCTATTGTGAGTTTTTGGTTTAGCTTCTATCGGTATTCAATGGGTAAAATAGAGTGCTTCATTTTAGAATGCTTTCGGATTTGTGGTATGAAAAAGTCTTGCTGTAGTATTGCTGGGATTATAATCAGGAAACAAAGACTTGAGAACTTGTGAAGTGGTATCTCAATAGTGATACAGAATAAAGATTTGGGACTTTTGGGACAATAACGTTGTAGTGTGAGATTTAAAAAGTGAGATTTCAGTTGAGATAAGAGAGATTGGGATTGAAGAGAGGCGCCTGATTCGCACTGGAGCTAAGTGTCCAAATGAATGTGTAGATGTGAACAGATTTTTATGAGATGTGAATAGTTAGTTTGCAATAATGATTTTGTTGTTTTTGTGCCAGTTGTATCGACGTACTGAGTGGTATTACATAGCGCAGCATGTCACAACTACTGTTACTATACTCACAATAATATTGAAAGTAATAATATTTATGGATGAAGAATGTGGAGGATAGGATGTACATTATTGCTAACTGAGATTCAATTTGGGATTCTTCTATATTAGCTAATATGAGTGTGTACGTATGTGTTGTGTGCAGACGTGGCGTCCTGTTTGCTCACAATAAAGCGCCAGCTTTCAACATTTGTCAGAAAGATATTTTTGTCCAGAAACGAGCGCTGGAATTTTGTAATATCTAATAAATGTAATAATTAGAAACAATGAAATAGATAATAGCGCGAAGCAAGCGAGTGCTGAGTGTTTGTGTTGTTTTAGATGTATGTTTGTTACTCTGTTGAGAGAACTTTGCTCAGTAAAAGGTGTTCGGGACAAGATGTTACCATTGCAGAGTAAATGCCAGGAAATTGCTCTTCACTTATTGTACGCATTCCCCGCTTGTGGCATATAATAAATAATTTATAACTAATGTAAGCTTATTCTAATAGTACCCTATATGGTTGCTGATGTTGAAGTTAGTAAGTACAGGGTTGGATTGTCAGGAAAAACTACTTAGCAGGAATAACAGAAATAGAAGTTAAGAGTCTTAATACCAAGTTGCTCGGGTGACGTCTTAGATTCAAGTTTTATCTAATACAAGTAAACAATTCGCAATTTTGTGCGATCACTTTGTTAGTTTTTAAAATACGGGGTGCAAGAGAAGGAGCTGGGAGGGTTATGGACACAGCTTCGACTGAACTTGGAGGAGGCTTTCAATACAATGTTATGGCAAATAATCTTCAGTAAAAATGGAAAGATTTGCCTCTCAAGTTGAAATTGAGGTTCCGTGTGGGACATGTGTGGGTTATTAGTTTGATTTGTAAAACAGAGAAAATTAAATTACATTAACGCTATCTGGTGAACAAATTAACACCAACCGATGTTTCAGTGGGAAAGCACTATCAAGATCTTCAACATTTAACTTAGGAAATACTATTTGTAATATGAAAGTTAGCAGAAACTCCTCAACTAAGTTGGCTAAGATCTGAAGCATCGTTCTCATTATTTTCAAAATCAGTTTTTTGTTCGCCAGAGAAGGGAACTTAGCTGAGATGTAAGTTTACGAAAACTGTGAATATTTTGAAGTTGTAGCTTTATGCGAAGGCAGTTATTTATATATTTATAAATGAAGTATTACAAAAGAGTTACCGTTTTCTCTATTAGTTTTTTTTAGCTTTTCTATTCTCAGTTGCGACAAGTGTTGAGTTTAGTTTTGAGTTGTAATATTGCAATATATCAGATTGAATGATATGCAATGGAGTGAATGTTGTAATATTTACTCGCTTTAATATAAATTCTTTCTTTTTTGTCAATCAGTCTGTGCTCGCGTATTTGCTCTTGCTCATACTGAAAATATTAGTGCTTTTTCTTGTGCAAACTTTGTGAAAGCTGTGACTTATATTAGCTTTGTTTCGCTAAACGGTTTCTCTCGGAAGTTGCCATATTAAAAAAATTAGACAAATAGTCGAACCTATAGAGAACCAATGAATTGTAACTAATACAAATTTTTAAAGCGCAGTGCTGTTATGGATCAGTAAAATGTTTTCGAATGTTAGAATCAGAGTTCAAAATTGTAGAATTTTTGAGTTTGTGTTTTTTGTAGAGATTGAACTTTTATTATAAACCTTCGTGAGAAAGGGTAAAAAGGTGTGATTCGGGATAATAAAGCTAACTGACTTACTTCAGTGGTTGACTTGTGCTATGTCCCTATCTTTAATCCTCTTTCTCTCTTGAAGATCGCAAAAGATATGACAGAGTACAAGATGGAGAGAGAAAAGCAAGCGAGCGAGCGTCTCTGAGAGTTACATTAAGAATAAAGCAAGAAATAGCAACTCACTGTAAGGCCTCTCAAACAACAATTCATCTTGAAGTCACACACATCTCGTTTGCTCAGGTTGTTTAATTTGATAGATTAAACAAGTTGAAACAAGAGTACGGCTGCACCCTGATTTGATGATTGAAATTTCTCAACTTGACCTTTCAACCCTCTACTCGACAGCCTTGCTTGACTTCATGTCGCTGAGACGATTCTGTGTAATAACTCCATATTAAACAATCACCTTTTATGACTGTATGGCTACTGCTGCACATGTGCGCCACGTTGTCTGTCGTTTGAAATTTTGGGGAGTGGAGCTGCTGTTTTTGGCTTAAGATGTGTCAATATTTGAGTAGCTTGTTAAGAAGACAGTCTTTATCAAAATTAAGCCTAAAGTAAGCACTGAGTTGCCAACTGATGACTAAAGAACAAGTGCAACTCTTCTGGAGGTTCCATGGGGTTGATTGCAATTTCAATATTCTGAGATGGCTTAGAGAAACAAGACAATATGCTTTCCCTGTTGTCATTTTTTGTAACTTTTAACCTGGCGGAAATAGTCTCTTTTACGAACAGCTGAATAACATTTTGGGAAATTTGAGGTTAAACTCCAGTTTTAATCAGTTACACCATCTACTTAAAATTGGTAGGATAGTTGGATCGACAAATATCAACTAAATGTGGGCTACCACTCTCTTTCTGGTGCTATTCTTGTTGCAGTTATGTGTGACTAAATTTTTTTACGGGAATCATTTATAGGGGAGGGATTAAATACTCAAGTAAGAACCCGTACAAGCAAGAACTGGCAGTTCTGACTATTTCTAGGCGCAGACGGCATTTTTAATTGCTTTTGAACGAAGTTTGAGGCAATTATTGTTAACATGTTGGTCTTTTTACGACTCGAATAGGAGTATTGGTTTTCTATCCGTCTTTTTACAATTCAAAGAATTTGAATTGTATTGGGGCGCTGTCTTTTTTACGATTCGAAGAAGAGTATTTTAGAAGTCCTTTTTTATTGTAGAATTTTGAAGCAGGAAATGAAACTCGTGAAAAATTTTGTTGCTGAACTAAATGAAGAGTGGAGCGAAAAGAGAGTGTTTTTTGTTTATATCGCTCTTTTTTAGAGAGCGAAAAATTGAGGTGTGAAAAAAATTCTGTAAGGGAGCAAAATTTTTTGTTCACGTGCGGCATTTTGAAGCAATTTTTTTCACTTTTTTTGGTTAAGAGGTTTTGTTATTAAACTGTTTTAATTTTAGGCTGGTTTTGGTAGTGGTTTGAAGGTTTCTAAAAATTCATGTAAATTTTATGCTAATTCGGAGGTTTTTCATGAATTTTGCAGATTTTTGGGCTAATTTTTGCGATTTTTTGACGATTGTTTTGCTTTACTGCCTCAAATGTGTATTGAAAAGACTCCTATTCATTGTTACCAATTTTAGATAACAAGTGGTTACAGATTTCTGTACATAAAGCTTTTGTTGAGAAATTTGACAAAAATGGCGAAAATGAAACTATTTTTCTTTTTTTGCAGTTTGTTTTCCGTTTTTTCTGTCTATTATTCTGTCCGTTTTTCTGAGCCTATTATGACTTGTCTATTGTTTTACGGGCATCTGGATACCGTATTGGCTAAAAGAAATGTTTAACATATTTTAGATTTTTTAGATTTCTTCAGATTTTTTAACATATTTTAGCAGATTTGATTTCTTTTTACTTTTTTGTTTCATGTTTTTTTTTCAAGATAATCATAAATTAGTGGAGGCACGTTTTGTCTGATGAGTATTTGGATGGCGTTTAAGTGGTTTTCCGCTTCGAGTCGTTTCCGGAATTCTTCAGGCTAGGTTTTTTTTAAGATCTGTTCACACATTTTCATGATTTTTGAAGTCAAATTAGAGTAGTGATTTTGGTTACGCCGAAACAGGAAATGGAGCGAAAAAGCGAGTGGTTTTGCGGCGTGAAAATTTTTCGCTCTAATTTTAAGTAGAGTTAGAAAACGGTGTTGGAACAAAATTTCGCTTTTTCGCTGGTGGTTTTTTGTTCACATGCGGCAATTTCACGTGCGTTTTACTGTTTTTTTTAATTTTTTGGATCGGATTTTTTAAATGGTTTTCACAATCCGTTCATAGTTCATTCTAGGCCTAGTTTTTTGTTAGAATCAAATTTAAGTTTCTCGTTAGTGGTTTTTTGTTCTCGCTAGATGCATTTTGACATTGATTTTTGGTTTTTTTTCTTGTTTTTTTTCTGATTTTTTTAGAAATGGTTTTCTAGAACTATAACGGACTATGAGTGAATTGGTCCAATTCACTCATAGTCCGTTATAGTTCTAGTTTTTTGTTTAATAAAAAAATTCTTTGAATTGTATGTCAGTACTTGTCTTGCTATCTTTTTGTTCTTTATAGGAAGTAGTTTTGTTCATGTGACATATATATAACCGTTTTAGCCGTTTCTTGTCCAATTGGCCCATTTTTTTCGTCCAATTTGTAATTCGGTTTTTTTGCGGAATTGAATTTTGTTCGATGCTGATTTAATATGAAATCCTCTTGAATTTAATAGCACAGTTGTTTGCGTGACCAACAATGCGATTTAAGTGAAAAATGTGCACAAATTTTAATTTTTTAGTTGATATTTGGCTGTTTCATTTATCACTGATTTTATGGACCTTTGAGAGGACTCATTTTTGAAAATCAGTGCACATAACTTCCTTTCGATTTTTCATACATTGAAAATCTCTCAAACTTGAGGTATTTCTGTTTCTTTTTAGTAATTTAGAAATGACAATCCGATTTTGCCAGTTGTTGTCCAAATTTTTCTCCGTTTTTGTGTTTTGGTTTGAATTACTAGAACATCTGTTTCGCAGCCTCAGGGATTTTCTTTTTGGTTTTTAATAACAGTAATTTTTGGCGTTTTTAAAGTTCAGTAAAAATGTTTTCATAAGTGCAATTTTGAAAATAATTTGATTTTGCGAATGTTTTTAATGTTTCAAATCATCTTTGAACTGTGCCTTAACTTCCTGTATTTGTACAGGAGCATGTCTATGTATTTTTCTACCCGTTGAATGTTAAATAATGAAATTTGTTTTTTTTTGCTTCAATTTTCATCTTAGTTTTCACTCACGAAAATCAAAGTTTTCTGTTTGTTTGTAAAGTTTTATGTTGTGTCAACATTCCTGCTTCTATAGTTTTAGCATTCTTTCAAGACCTATTTTTTTTAGTTTTTGTGGCTTTAACAATTGTTAAAAAAACGTTTGCCCTGTTTCTTGGATGATCACTTTTTTGTTATCATTTTTGATGTTGTTAGCAATTTATTTATTAATAGCCGCCCTCAGCTTCTCAGCCGGCTATTATAGCGCTCCTATTTTTTTTACTTCGTCGAATAAAAAAATGTTTCGCTTTACCTCATTTTGCCGCTCTTTCAACATTTTGCGTGAAATCTTTGACTTCTCTAGGCTGGTTTCTCTCTTCTTTCATTCTGCTAAAAGTGATTTTGAACATCAGTTGCTCAGCAAAGCAATTCAAAATGAACAGAGTCAGTATAAAAATTGAAGTCAGAAATAGAAACGGGATGAACCCATAAAGCCCAATTTTAGATGCCCGCTATTTGAACGTCGTTCCTATAAGTATTAGCTACCTCTCTGTAATGCTTATTGGTATTGATAGTAGCCCCTGTAGCCTCTCTCTAAGAAACAGAAGTAGGTTCAACTACGAAATGCCATCAAAATAAATCGGACTTAAAAATGTTTTTGTAAAAAAATCTCTTTTTTTTCAATATCTATTCTTTCAATCCGAATCATGCTTATTGGAATCAACGGCGGCTATTTTCCGGCAATCTGCCGGGTATGTTTTGTATATTGCAGCACAGATTTTACTGGAATTCCGTTTAAACGTTTTGGCTGATTTTTACTTTTTCAGGAAAATCTTGAGACCTCAGTTTTAGTATTAAACTATTTGATGCCTTTGTGTTATTCTGCTTCTTTTGTCTAATTCTTGAGTAATTCATTTTATGCAATTGTTTGAACTCATTTATCCTAAGATATTTCCTAAGAGACTAGTATGTTCTTTCTGTCTTAATTGCTTTGGCTACTACACAACAAAATCTTGAGTGCTAAACTCTGTCCCTTTTTTGAAAAAAAAATCAGTTTAGTTTCAATATTATCTGCCTTACGATTTCACAACTTGTCTTTTGGGGCGATGAGTCATTTTTTTACAATGTTCTTATTTTTTCCAATGGGTTCAATGCCCAAATGTTTCAATGTTTCTCCTTACGACTACGACAGCGGTGTAAATTTTCCCATTTATCTCTTCTGTTGAAAAAGTTACTGTTTAAAGAGAAAAATTTTTGTTGCGGCTGCAAGTAGGTTAGAGTTGGTTCCAGATTTCGTCGGGCTATACTTTTACCTGACGCAATTGGTTCAAACAGCGTTTTTACCTTACAGCGAACTTGAACAAAATTGTCCTGTGGACTAATTTTTTGTGAGCTAGAGAAATTTTTTGATGTTACGCTGCTTTTTTTGTCTGACATTTTTACTTTGTTAAGTGTTTTTAAGTGATTGGCGCTTATATATAACCGCTTTAGCCGTTTTTCGCCCAGTTGATTCAATTTCCTTTTGTAATTTGTTTTTTTTTGTATAAACAGTTCTTCACTAAAGCTGCATTAATATGTAGCTCTCTAAAATTGATACCACAATATTTTTGAGAGCCTTATAATGCGTTTTAAGTGCAAAATAGTCATATTTTTCTCTATTTTTTTAAAATAGAATTTTTTACTGATTTTTTTGGATGATTGAAAGGACATTTTTCCAAAAAAATTAAATATATGGCAACGACTTCTCAGAATGACTAGAAAATCTTTCTGTTTTAAAGTCTTTCTTTGCTCCCGCAAGGATTTTAATTTTCTTTTATGGATAATTGGTTAAGTTTTTTGCATTCCTTGAAATTCACTGAAAATTTTTTTCATGAATGCCATTTTAACTATGTTTTGACATTTTTTGCAAAATTTTCTGTTGTTTCGAATCTCCGAAAGCAGACTAGAGTTTGGGTAAAAATTGAATACCCATGAATACTAAGTAAAAATTTTCTTGATATTTTCGCAATGTTTTCGCATTATCAATACTTTAAGCCTGTATTATTCTACCAATTGCCACAGACCTAGAGTTTTATCTTCACCGATTTCTTTATATATTAACAATTTTCAGTTTCCTGCTTTTTGTGTTTGATTTTTCAAAAAGTTTTGGTTGGTTTGCGATTGATTTTATATATAATGTAGTACTTGTACTTTCGCGAAATTAATTGTTTGAAAACTTGACTGATTTTTAGTTTTTATTTGATTATTTTTGTGCTAGGATCGCAATAAATTGAATTTTGCTTTCGGGTGTTATTGTTCTTTTTGTCAAGATTTCAAAATATTCGAATTTTTGCAATAGTTTGAATTCATTTTGTCTGCTATCTCCAACAAGAGAGAATTATATCTCATTTTTGTCTTATTTCTTAAGTGCTGTGACGCCAAAAAAATGTTCAGTGTTTTCTTGAGTCCTCTAAATTTTTTTTTGAGTAATGATATTGGATTTCTCAGAATGACACCTGCCTTGTTTTCCGACTGTCTTCTGAGCCATGAATACTAATTAAAAACTTTGTTTTCCTCCTTTTTTGCCCGTTCGATTGTTAGCTTTCAAAATTTGTGAAGTAGTTTTGTTTGTTGTTTTCGCAATTTTTCCGCTTTATCAATACTTTAAGCCCGTATCTTAACAGACCTAGAGTTTTATCTTCACCGATTTCTCTATATATTAACAATTTTCAATTTCCTGCTTTTTGTGTTAGATGTTTCAAAAAAATATTTTTGGTTTCCCATTGATTTTATATATAATGTATTACTTGTACTTTCGTGGAATTAATTCTAGAAAACTTGACTGATTTTTGGTGTGTGATTATTTTTTGTGCCAGGATCGCATTCGGGTGTTACTGCTCTTTTTGTCAAGATTTCAAAATGATTGAATTTTTTGCAATAGTTTGAATTCATTTCGTCTGCTATCTCCAACAAGAGAGAAATATATCTAATGTTTGTCTTAATTCTTAAGTGATGTGACGCCAAAAATTTTTAGTGTTTTCTGGAGTTCTCAATTTTTTTTCTGAATAATGAAGTTTGGTTTCTCAGAATGATACCTGCCTTGTTTTCCGACTGTCTTTTGGGTAGCAGAGTTAATGTCGGCGCTCCGAGTTTTTCAAAAATTTTCATTAGTTCATTCGTGATGACTTTAGCCTAGTCAATTTTTTGAGCCTATAAATCTTTTTCCATCCTATGAATTTCGGGAAATTTTCAACGTTACCAGATATGTAGTGAGTAATTTGAAAGCTTGAGGCATCAAGATATTACAGTAAGTTTTTTTGTCAAAATGGTCTTCAGATTTATATTTTCTAGTTTTTTAGGATGTCTAAATGATGTCGTACTTTTTTTATTTTAGCCGGTTTCCTTGATGTTTATGCTCAAATCTTTGTAGTTATGAATTTTTTACAAAATATTTTCCTAAAATCTGACGAGGTAAAGAATAAATGTTTTAAGACAAAAGATGGTGATTCTGGCTGTGTTTACAATTTTTTAGTGAAATTTGGACGCTTCGAGTTGCTTCCGGATTTCCTACGGCTATGATTTTGAAGCAAATTTTCGCTTGTCCATTTTTGCGCTTTTGTTCTAGAACATTGGTAGCTGAGTGGTTAAGATGTCTGACTGCTCTACTGGAGGTCGAGGGTTCCAACCCCAATCAGGTCCATTTTTGTGCACCAGGAAGCTACGCACCTATATTAAAATGCACCCCGCTTGTTCGAGAGCAATTCATCCGACGCTAGCCGTTTTTTTTTCTTATTTTTAAGCCTATTTTCCTACCAAGGTAAGGAGTACTATCCTTTGAAAGTTCTTGGAACGAAGGTTTTTTGTGAATTGAAGGTTTTCATAAATAGGTCGAATTCTGAATTGAAGTACGCCATCAATGGAATGAAACTACATCTCTGTAGCAGTTGAATAAGGGTATCCTGCTAGATTTCAATGGTTGTTTTTTTTTACCAACATTTCACTTCAGTTAAAAGTTTTGCGATTTACTTTGTGAGAAGGTTTTTTTAATGCAAAACTTGTTCGATTGTTTTTGTGGCATTTATAGGAGCAGTAAAAAATTTATTGTTTTGTTGTATTTGTTGAAAAATATTCGAATTCGAGGCTTACCGTAAATTGTTCAATTCTTTCAACTAACTTTTCAACTCTTCGTAGAGATAAGTAGCCGCCAAACATTTTATCCCATATTTCGAGTAATTAGGCTTTGTTCTCAGCTTTGATTCGATCAAAAGAGGAAGCCATAAGGCTAATGAATTTCCTTTTTCTAATGAGTTGTCGCAACATGAAAATGAAATTTTTTATTTGAGAATTTAATAGAAATTTATCATTTGTCTTTCGTTCTCCTCGCCTTATCTACTAAATAAAGGCATTGAGGAAGCTTTTGTCCTCATTAGGGCTCCCTGAATTGTTTAAAACTTAATTTGTGACTCTAGAAGCGGCTGGAAGTCATGGATTGAAGAGTTTCAAGCAGCATGTAGTTTTATTGTTCTGTCTTTGGCTTCGTTGCAGAAATATGTGATTTCACAGCCAACATCACTGAAAAGTGGAACTTTGGGTCAGGAAATTTGTATATCATGTTTATGACCACTTGAAAGTCCTTTTTAGTCAGCTTTTCATGAAGGCGGATTGAATTGTTTAAATCCTGTTTTTGATGATAAAGTTTTCTGTGAGGGCATAGATTTAAGATTTCAGATGTCTAGTGGTTATGAAAAGCGTCGTTGACGTTTCTGATTATTAAGGGGTAAACTAAGATGTCAATTTGTGTGTAAGATTTAAGCAACGGTTACATAGGTCCTCAGAATATTCACTATCATTTTTGGCTTTGTTTTTTATTGAATTTAACCCTAACTCAGTTAATAGAAAAACGTTTCGAAAAAATGTGACAATCTGTTCTAACAATTCCCAGTTGAGTTTGATTGGTAACAACTATTGGCTTTGCCCTCGTCTCAATGCAATCAGGCCTGGCACGCATTGTTTTCAATTTTGTTTTAGTAAACAGATCCCCATTTTTAGTTCTTTTCTTTTCGTTTCGATGACATTTTTTCCAATACTCCAAAATTTTCTTGCTATCCGTTTTCCGGCAATATTTTGGCTCTGGTTTATTTCAATCTGTAAGATAATTCACCCAGATCATCATTTCATTAGTTTTCAATTCGAATTTAATCTTAGTAGAGTTTTTCCTATGATTCTCGGAGTGTTGTCATTGTGATCAATATGGATTGGTTTTTCGAAGTTATGGTTTGACTGTTTCTTGAACTATTTCATCTATTTCGCTAACCAAATACTGTAGGTAGTGATGGCTTCTTCATTTTATTGTTTGTTTTATTGTTGCCTTCCCTTTGAGAGATATTAGGTTAATTTGTCGTACAGATGCAATCTTTGCTCGTCTTGTAGCAGAATTCGGCTGCAAAAATCTTAGGTTCTTGTGGTTACAAATTTGCGATATTTCTAAATGGACTTTATTCTCTATGTCTATCTTCTATAATGGACTCTCCTGCTTTAGTTAAATGTTTGTGTAGTTTCTTCAGCGCGCCTACAAGCCATCACGAAACACCCTTCTTAACACCCTTTTCACCCTTCTTATCTTTTACCTTTAATCTTTTCGAATTATTGCTCTCCCTTAGCAAATTTTTAATTGCTCTTGAACGAAGTTAACCAATTATTGTTAGCGTGTGGTATAAGTATTATAATTTTACAGGTTTTTACGACTCGAAGACAAGTTTTGGTATTAAACGGCGTTTTTTAGCTGAAGCAATTTAGTTCATGATTGTAGATTTCTTTGGTTTCGAACATTGTCTCTGCTTCTGAAAGTTGATTTCTGTTTTCGAACGTTGGTCTTTAACAGTAGCTTAGTTTGTAATGTATTTTGCAGCAGTTATTAGGATCGATCTGCAGGTAATTCAAGTCCCTCCTACCTGTCAAAACTACAGACCAACAACCTACCTATCAAAACCGTTGCGCCAGCCCCGCAAATACGCTCGACCTACGTTACCCCTTGGGCACCTCTCTGACCCCTGTCAAAACCCGCTGCCTCTTCCCCTCCACTTACCCACCTCCACCTACAACCCCCTCGTTATATCCCCTCCACCACTAACCCCCACCCCTACCCAATACCAACCTACCCCCTGAGCACGTATATAACCCCTGCCTACACCTCCTATCCTCACCAACCATTCCCCCCAAACCTTACCTACCTACGCCTCCACACCTACTTGCAGTCCTAACTAAAAATTGGTTTTTTCTAACAATATATCGCTGTTTTTTTACATTTTCATTTTTTTGAAGTAGCTAAGTTTGGTTGAGTTTTTTTGCACGGCTCTTCGAATTGTTTCCGGTACTTAACCGGCTCTTTTTTTGAAAAATTTTGCTTAACAATTTTTTACTTTTCACTCATTCAGAAGTGTCAGCAGCTAAAATTAAGTGGCGGCTTTTCACTTCTAAAAATCCAATGAGAAGGGCGCTGAAATTGGTGTTATTTTTTCACTTCAAATTGTTTGTGGTGATAGTGTATATAATAACCTCTAATGACGTCATTTGAAGTCCCACTTAGCCAATTTTAGTAACCTCTAATGACGTCTTTTGCGAATTTAGTTACCCTCCCCCGTACTGACCCACTATAACAATATCGCTTCGATTTATTGTCTTTCGATCTCTAGTCCCCACAAGCATGTTCACTTGTATTCGCACCCTGATACACAATAATACTACAAACACTCAAGTTTTGTTCCAGTTTTGATTATGGTCACTCAACATATTAATTTTTGATTCCTCGGTTTGCACTTCTATGACGACTGATTCTTTTCTGATCGAATAATTTAAAGTTTTTTGCATCGCATTTGTTCTATCAGTTTCGTGCTTTTCAAATTCCGATTACCTTTTTTGATTTTAAAAAGAGACAAATGATACAAACCACAGGAGTTTTTGTTCCGTTTTTGATGTAATGTGGTTATGTTGATTATATTGCTTTTGCTAAATTTTTGATTATAAAGGGCATCTGTCAATCATCTTTATTAGGAAGCCTTGCGACATTTTTATAAAGAATTGTGAAGCATTTATGCTTTCAACTTTTCTTCTGGAGAGATGAATTGCCATGATTAAAACTCCATGCAAGCTAATACAAATCAACTAAATGTTTTCAGATGGTTGAAAAAGTTAATTTGCACGGTGGAGCACTACGGGGTGCTTTTCGGGTATTGTAAGTGTTATCGGTATGACAATAGAACACAGTTATTCCCCAGTAGGTTAGCACTTTTCGTACAGTTGATTTGCTATCATGGTCATTAGACATTTTATGATGCATATATCCCGGTATCTCCTAATTTGTTGTGACTCTCAAATTGATGATTTGGGGTAGTGTAGCTTAACCTCATTGCTATCTAAACTACCATGCTGTGTCTCAGACTAATTGCCGTCTGGCGCCCAGGAAAATGCGAATTGATTTCTCAAATGCAAATCAAATTGTTTCCCTTTTCAGATCTGATTTTAATGGCATCACGGAAATGGGCATCACAACAAGCGGAGGATTGTTGGAGTAGCCTCCAATTACGAAATGCTATAACCAAATTTGGATTTGGATGCATGGAATAGAATTTTTCCGCTTACCTGGAAAACTGTTGGCAGTTTAAGCCAAGACAACACAGAAATGTTTTTGTATTGACTACAAAGCGTTTAAAACGGCACTGCTTATGTCTAGACAAAAGGTGGTGGCCTGACAATGTATATGCAAAAATGTATGTGCTCCACAGAAGCATCCACATTTGTATCTATTCCATTTTTAAACTTCTGAACCTCAAAATGCATATTCCAGTTCAAAATTCAATTGCTAAACTCGTATTCTTTGATGTAACATTTATTATAAACGATGAAAACGATTCTGTTGATAAGTTTCAGTTATTTCACTTTTTCATTTTTGTCACCATTATTTATCTATTTGCATATCGCTGAAAAAATTTACATGAATATCAATTTTAATCAATATTACTCTTTTACTAGATTTTTGGGAATTGAATGGTACTGAATAAAGCACACTATGCTGTGCAACGCTCACCTTAAATCAACTTAAAGTTCAAAACTCTTCAAAAATTTTGCAAAATTCTTGAGAGCGATCTCGCAAACTCTTATAATGATTTCGTGAAAGCATGACATCAGAATTTTCATCTCTTCTGAGGAAGTCAAGACAAAGTGAAACCTGGTCGTTCCAACGCTTTTACTGGCATAAAGAACGATGGAGCGTGTCATGAACTTCACATGGCCATCGAGAGCTTGCCATTCGTATGGATTGGCAGGTGTAATATGATGTTTAATTGCTCTCGAACGAAGTTTGAAACAATTATTGTAACTTATGCGTCTTTTTACGACTTGAGTATTGGTTTTCTTGAATTTTTTTACTGCTCGAGGAGCAATTTTTGTTTTCTTGAGGTTTTTTGCCGAAAATACTATTTAACAAGGATGCGTTGATCTAAAGCGAGAATGAGTAAAATTGACATGTGAACTAATTTTTTCTGAGCGAGAGAAGTTTTTGTTCATGCACTGCGTTAAATGAATGACTCTGAAAAGTGTTTTTCAAAGAATAGCGCATTATAGATAACAGTTTTTAGTCAACTAGGTCAAATTTTTTGCTTTTGATTTTATAAATACTATTCCAATTATTGCAGATTTTTGAATTTTTCTCATTTTTTTTATCAGAACATTACTTGGTTTTGATGGATTTACATCGAAAAAGTTTTGGGGCCAGGTTGTTGTAATAAACGAGTATTTATTCCTTTGAGTTTTATACTATTTTCTTTGTCTTTTTTTGTCTAATTTAATTCTTTTTGTGCAATAAAATTTGTTGCTCTGAGACCAGAAAAAATTAGTTTTCTGTAGAGTCCTAATATTCAGTTTTCAATTTTTGAATAAATTGTCCAGTTGTCGAGTTTATCATTATTTGTTCATTCTCACAATCAGCCATTTTTCGACGTTACCAGTTATACTTCTAGTAATAGATTTTTTGCGGTATCGAGATATCACTAAGTTTTCTTTTGTCAAAATTGTGCCTGAAGATTTCACTCCGTGCTGCATTTTTCTATAGAGTTTTTGATTGATGTCGTATTTTCCTTTATGTTAGCTTTTTTTTAATTGATTTTTTTTTGGCGAAACACAGGCTATGACGCCATTAAACACATAAGTGCTCTAAAATATTAACTCTTTCCAATTGCGCATTCCTTTGATGCCAAAGACTCGATATCGGTTTTTAATTAAAAAGATTGGGCAACAAAAAGACAAAGAGATGCAAAGCAAAAAATATTTTTTAAAGACTTATTTTCAATATCATGAACGTTTTAAGCTGTAAATTGAAATATTCAATTATGCTTGTTTATTCCCCAATTGCAGCCACCGAGACCGGCCACTAACCAGAATTGGTCATACGTTCAAGGAAAGAACTTCAAATACCGACAAACGTTAATTTGCAAAAATCTGTTGTCGAAGCTAATAAAACTTTAATCAATTCACGATAGATATCTCCCAATGAGCCTTTTTTAACGCTAAGATGTGATATATGACCTGTTAATGAGACTAGGTAAAAAAAGACAAAAAGAACAGAAGATGAAAAATTTAATAGAATTCCTGTACTTTTCTTGAAATTTTGAAGTTATGAAATTTATCAGCTAACAACTGAAATCAGTGAATAGGCTCATGTGTTCCTCCATAACAAGCCATTGAAATCTCTTTTTTCCGAAATTCCATTTGACTGCAAGGAAAAGGCAATTAAAGACAAAGTGAAAAAATTCTAGAAAACGGTGTCGAAGCGCTTGAAACTATAATCCATTCCTAGGAAGATCTTATGTTAAATGGTGCCTAATTTTTGAACTAGAAGAAATTTATGAGTGCCCTCTCAACAAATTAATAATGTAAAACCAGAAAAAAAACCTGAAAAAAAACCTCTAAATATCAAAATTTTTGCGTAACTATTACCGAAGCCAGAAAATTTTTTCAAGCTTCCTCAATAGACTAATTTTTTTAATTGTAGAATCTGCATTCTCTATGTGCTGACACTAAGCCAGCGGTTGACCAAAGAAAGGGACAGAATAGTGGCAAAGCTGCGTAATCCATTGTTTATTTTGAAAACATGATTTTTAAAGTCAAAACGACTAAGCTTTCGACTAAAAATAAATTATTATCTTGCAATTGTTTATGAAGCCAATTGGACCCGTCAGTAGTGAGCCTCGATGTTCTGTTCTGTAATAAACATAAAAAGTGCAATAGTTTGTTTGGAAAAAAAGACGGACACTGATTACAATCCGGATTAGTTTTGGATTTTAGAATTCGACGATCAGACCAAAGCTAGCCATGCTATTACTGTTCGTTCATTAGGATGCAGCAATCATCCCAATGTAGTGGTTATAGGTTATATGACAAAAATTTCAATTATCAGAGAAAATGCTGCTGTTGATATAATAATCGAATTAAATTAGCTAAAACTGGCAAAATGTCAAACCCAGAAAACTTTCAAAGAAAGCGCAGAAATAAATTAGCCCTCTCTTCAGGTGAAGCAAATTGTGTATGCTTTTTTAGGTGTTCAATTTCGGCAAATTAACGAAAGGTGACTAAAAAAGCTTGCATTTTTCCATGAAAAAAGGCTGATTTTTTAAAATATGTAACAAACATTTGAGCCGAAAAATTAGATGCAAATTTTTATCAACACTCTTCTATCTTTAGAAAACAAACCAACAATACTTTTTAAAACAGTTTTAACGAATTTTAGCAAAACTATACCATTCACAGCTCTTTACGATGAAAAAATATCGATCGGCCATAATTGACTGAACAAAAAACCCCATTTGATTATATAGTTCCTCCCCCGCTAAAACATTTAGTATTATTCCAAAAGTGAATTTTTCTACTGGATGCAAGCAGGCTCCAAAGCGACATCTTTTTGAAAGACGTTTTAGAAAGTAATATTGTGAGTGTAGTGATGTTTTATTCAGAAATATTGGAAGATTTTTGCCATTGAAACTTTCAATCTGAGGTAGTCGAACTGTTACGGTTTGTTCGAAATGTCCTGAATTTTTGCTTTCAGTGGGTATTCTCGATAGAGACGAAACAAGCCTACTAAAAGCTCATTTTTGCCGTTGTTGAAAAGCGTATAAAACATTTGTTAAATTTTTGATTTTCCTACTTGTTCCGAAATTTTGAAAATTAGAGGAATCGAAATTTTATTTTTGTCCATGTTCCTTCAGTGTTGAAACACTTCAATGGAAGCGAATCGGCTCAATCAAATTAATTATGCGTACCCCAGTCAAAAACAACACCATGTTTAGTGAAAATTTTTTGCTACCAAACAGTTAAATTTGCTTTGTAATATAAACGTCAGACTCAATTTTTAGCCATTGGCTTAGGAAAATAGAATTAATTTATTAGATGCGTCAATTTTTAACTGAGGAGTGTCCAAGACAATAAAAAATATTTAAAACTCAAATAGATGACACAGATTACAAATAATTGTTCATTTTGGTTAGAAAAGATTTATCCCTGATATGTTAGGTTGTTGATTTCCCGATTTTTTAGATTGCCTAGTCCGCCTTCATCTTTATTGCATGGCAACTAAATTTTTTTGGAGAGCTAACAGTTCTAGCTGTAGCGTTATTAACTTCAAAATCCTCCTATCGAATTTCGTCACCATTTCAGTCTTACTGTCTTTTTTTGAACAGTTGATTAAAAGTTTGGATTTGCAGTAATATTTGTCTACTTGTTCCTATTCATAACTTGTTGCCTCTTAGAAGTTTTTTGAACGGCTCTTTTGAACAGAAAGGACAACTGAGCGCAGAGCAAACAAGGAGGCGCGCTAATGTGCTGTGGCACAATGTTCTGAACCCGATTATCCACAGTCTTAGCTTAGATGTCTACCAATTGAAGAGATAGATAGAGTCCTTCAAAAAAAGGAGTTGAATTTTTATTTAGACTTTGACAATTTTTGTAGGGTTAGTAACAGTGAGATTAAAATTCTTCATTTCAATAGAAGAAAATCCAAAACAATCGAAACGACTGTCGAGAAAACATCAAATATAAAACGGTTTTATCAAGTAAACATTTAATTTTACCAAACCTTAAAATATGAGATCGAGCTCTTTCCCATTTTCAAACCAAATCCTAATCATTTATGGTTTTTAAGTACCAGCTGCATTATTATCGAGGTTGCGTAACAGCATATGCTTAATTCCGATTAGAATTGTGTTCTAAGTTTAAGTTTTAATAGAGTGCACAAGACAATAAAATAGCCTCTGCACTCGTAAGTCTAATTCGAGAATTCAAATTCCGACCAAAGTTTAGATTGAGGTCTCCCATTTCAGCTTATCAAGAAGTAAGTCATGAGTGAGGTAATTCATGTTTGCTATTGGAATGCATCAATAAAACTTCAATTGACATCTTTACAGCCGAGAATTTGACCAAACTAACACCAATGTATGTGGTTAACCGGAAATTTAAGAAATTTAAAATTCAAAAAAACTAAGTCTTCAGAAACAAACGGCCTTTTGCTCATTAAAATGAGCAATAAATTGGAAACACTAACTAACTTGTGTTATTCTTTACGCGAAGGCTCAGTAGACCTGTTATTTTTGTGGCTAAGAGACAGGTCAATAACGAACAACATTTACTTGCAAAAAGCAAGAAGTTCACACTTCTATTAAAGCACACAAGCAATAAAAAATGAATGAGTTTAAAGAGCTTAACGAAGAAATAACAAATTTGTTTCAGAACTCCGAGTTCTGTTATTTTTTAACAGTTTGTGTGAGGCATAAAAACTTAGCTATGAACTCGAAGCATTTATAAGGTTCATTTATGTGACTATGTCAGTCAGTGAGAATAATCGCTACTCGGGAGGTGATACCTTGATAAAACGATAGGAATAACAGTTATTGACAAAATACAAAAAATCACTAAATTTTTGCGAAAATAAATCGCTTTAAAGTTTTGACTAGCATAAACTATTATCCTACAGGTTCTTTTTGACCTCTCGAGTAACTATATTGAGACATTGTCAGTATTGAGAATCATTAACACAAAGAACAAAAAACGAACAAAGACAAAATATATAATGAATACATAGAATGAAGGTCAAAAAATCAATAGTTTTCTTTAGACTAATTCAGACAGCAGTATTTATGGTGCATTAAAAGACATGCACCTTCTTTGGTAAGATTTGTCGGAAAGTAATGAGAAAATACACAAACAGATTTCAAATGACCGCACGTGAAAAAATCGCTCTGAAAACCGAAGACTATTTATTCAAGTCCAAATCTGTTTCAATCATAAAAGGCAAGATGAGACCAATAATAGCCAGTTTACCACTTGACGTTTACTAAAACACGGACATTTTGAAAATATTGACATAGTTGAGCAAAATTGACCAAGAAATTACCAAAAATTGCCACAAATTTGAGCAAAATGGCATTTAAAACTCGATTATTCTGAAGAAAAAAATTTTCAAAACGCTTAAGTTCTATTTTCTGCGCTTGGCTTGTTTTTTTTATCTTGTGATACCACTCAGAGCTTCATGATAATTAATTCTGCGCTTGGTTAGTTTTGTTTTCTTGTGATACCGCTCAGAGTTTCATGATAATTCGATCTGCCAAAATTCACTGACCAAAAATAAACCCAGTTGAGCATATAGTCCCTGCCCCAAGTAATGGTAAATATAGGATTCAAGTCCCACTAAACCGGGGGGCAGAGCCCATACTTGATATTGATATTCTGTGACGATTTTTACAGATTTTTATGTACATTTTGTAACGCATTAGACGACAAAAGACAGTTTCAGCAACTACCTACAGTTATTTTTATTTGAAGCCCCATTTTCTACCTTATTCAGTAAAAATTTGTAAACGCATGTAGGAACGAAAGCTTTAAAATTGTTCAGAAATGGTTTTGTTTCTTTTTTGTCCATATTCTTGTAATTTTGCCTTACCGTAGAGTGCCCAAATATTGATGTTTATAAAAGTTTAGTTTCCTTAAGTAGAACTGACGGCTTAATAATGTTTAAATGAAAATAGAATCCTGTTTGAATCCTTTTAATTTAATAATCAAACGTTGAATAAAACACTGCTTTGGTTTCAGAAGTTTGTGGGCGTGAGGGATTGTAACATTGTGAAATTGCATATTTCTAAGCCTCCTCCTTAAACCTTAAAAATTTATTGATAAATGGCATATAGAGTACTTATGTATAAATTTTTGTGCCTGTAACAGGAACTTATTTAATTTTATCATGTGCAGAATTAATTGGGCAGACTTTTGTTTGCGATTTATTTTACTAGTTGGAATTAAAAGGGTCAAATTGAGGAACTATGGGAATTGCATCAATTTCTAATGCCAGTTTTTGTAGTTTTCATAGAACAATTTTCGATTCTTCACTTTCTTGAATTCAAGCCAAAACAGACTCAGAGAGGTACTGGAATTTTTAAAAATAATTTTATGTATTTTACTCATTGTGTTGGTGAGACTTTAGGAATCTATTCTATGTAAACTGGGGAGAGCATTATTCAAAGCGATTCACGTTTCTCATATTCGAGTTTCTCAAGTTTGAATGAGTTTCAGGTACTTGTTTGTTTGTGAAGCTCGTGGCTGACATTACGGCTGCAAACAATGGTTACCGGGTCACAAAATGTACAACGAGGCGCTCTCATTGTCTTTGAAGGCCTCGACCGGGTCGGGAAATCAACACAGGCTCAGAAACTATTGAGAAGAATTGAAGAAAGTGGTAAGAAAGCCGAATTAATGAAGTTCCCAGACAGGTCAACCCACATTGGCAAAAGCATCAACGATTACCTCACAAATTCGTCATCGAAGCTCAATGATCGTGCTATACATTTGCTATTCTCAGCTAATCGTTGGGAAAAAATTGATGAAATGGAGCAAAAATTGAAAAGTGGAATTAGTTTAATTGTAGATAGGTATGCATTTTCGGGTGCTGCCTACACTTGTGCCAAGCCGGGTTTCTCAATGCCTTGGTGCATGAATCCAGATCGAGGTTTGCTTAAACCGGATTTGGTTCTTTTCATGATGCTGAATCCAGATAAGGCAAAATCTCGTGGTGATTATGGTGCGGAAAGATATGAAAAAGTGGACTTCCAAAAACAAGTTCTTGAAAATTTCATGCTGCTGAAAGACGATTATTGGGAAGTTGTTGATGCTGATAATTCTATAGAGTCTATTCATGAACAAATCGTGCGGAAATATCAACATATTGTAGATTGCGGAACACTTGATGATCGAGAACTGAACAAACTATGGATTGAAGACAAACAATTGTAAAATTGACAAAGAAGATAAAAGGAATTGTGGAAGATTTCAATGAGATTCATGTATGCCTTTGTCTGATTAATTTCAACTTTTCAAAGCGATAGAAAATTTTAATGTGTATTTCTAGTTTTCTTTGTATGCTACTTCCTTTTGCTGCTCCTTAATTCTTGTGTTTCTTTGTTTTCTTGTTGTGAATTTGACTTAAATTTCTTTTCTTAGTAAGGAACTGTGATTACCTTTTCAATTACTCTTGTCTCGATTTAGATTTGACCGACTTGATTATTTTTGGTGGTGTTCAACTTGTTCAAAACAATAAAGTTTTGAGCCATTTTTCAGGTAGACTTGGCGTGTATGTGTGCGTGCGTGCGTGTGTAACCTGTATTGAGCGTTTATTATCATTTGCTCTATCTCACGTGTGCGCAGTATTTGATAGTTATTTATATAGTCTGTCATAATGCACGCATAGAAGGCCGGACAAGTCGCAACCACATTCAAAAACGACATTTAAACCGATTCTACGAGAATACTTCAGACTCTGATTGAAAAGAATTTCGAATTAAAGATCTGTCGAGATTTGCGTGATCTTAAATCAATTTGACTCTTATCTGTATTCTGTTTGTTTCTCGTAGTAACTAGATTTCACTACTACTTCTAGCAAGTATTACGATAGTTGGTGTTTCTCGATTTCAACTGCAGTGTTTCTGATATTGGGTATCAAAGTGAGATTTCTCGCTTTACTTCCGAATACACATTGTTCGAAGTTGAATATCAGAAGTTTTCTTACACAGCTAGATTAATATTTTACAGCTATAGTATTTGTCATCATAGCCATTATTGTCTCTGGAATTAAACTGCGATATTTTGTGAAAATCGTCCATCTTCGTTAGACAAATCCCCTTTTGTGGAAAAGGCTTGTTTCAACCGAACTCAAAATAGTTCCATCAAAGCTATTGACAGCTGTTAATATTTGTGGAGTGGAGTTTCCGATCGCTACGCTAGCTTGTATCTCAGATTCATCCAATTTCAGCCAGGAGTGCAAATTGGTTCGCTTTTTGAGAGTGGTATACTGAGTGCAGTTTTGCGTGGATGAAGCTGCCGTCTCCGCAATTGGTTGAGTCTACCTCAAATGGTAAGTTCATCTCATGAGATCACACCAAAAACGTCTCAACTAGAGCAGCTGAAAATTATAATTTTGATGTTATGGTAATTTTTTCTAATGTTTTTTGATAGCTGAGATAGATATAGCTGAGCGGAAATTTTACTGATCATGTTTGTTATAAGAAAAGTAAAATTGCAAAAAAAATTCATAACTTTGAGCCTTTTTCTCTTGGATAAATGAGAAATTTGAGAAGGTAGCGGAGGATTGACTGACCGGTCTAGTATAATAAAACTCCCCAAATCTCTATTAAGGAAAGCGCCTTGTAACAACAAAATGTGCTAAAATATTGTCGCATATATTGTGTGTTTCATAGCAGCCGTCAGCCTTTCAACAGCTATTGTTTAGGCGCTCTCCTTTTTTTTGTATTCAATATCTTAATTTTCATGAATTTTGAAGTCAAATCAAAGAGATTTTTGTCACGGCGAAACAGAAAATGAAGCGAAAAACCATGGTTTTGCGGCGTGAAATTTGTTGTCTCTAATTTAAAAGTAGAGTGAGAAAACACTGTTTGAACAAAAACTCGCTTTCTTGGTATTTTTTTTTGCTCACATGCGGCAATATGCCTGATTTTTACTGTTTTTTAAAATCTTCTATCGGATTTTTTTCTATATGATTTTCCCAATCCTTTCATAGTCCTTTCTAGGTTTAGTTTTTTGTTTCGTCAATGACATTTCGAGTTATAGATTAGGACTTGTCCTGCTATGTTTATTCAATTCGCTTTACCTCTTGATCACCTTTTTCCTTTCAGAAAGTCACGATTTTCACTTTTAACTCCTGACATACCCCACTCACTGTTGCAACTGAACTGATTTAACATTTTTCACCAAAAACGTCTAAAACTAGAGCAGCTGAAAATTATAATTTTGCTATTATGGTAATTTGTTCTAATGGTTTTGATAGCTGCGATAGATATAGCTGAGCGGAAATTTTACTGATCATGTTTGTTATAAGAAAAGTCAAATTGCAAAAAAATTCATAACTTTGAGCCTTTTCCTCTTGGATAAATGAGAAATTTGAGAAGGTTAGCGGAGGATTGACTGACCGGTCTAGTATAATAAAACTCCCCAAATCTCTATTAAGGAAAGCGCCATGTAACAACAAAATGTACTAAAATATTGTCGCATATATTGTGTGTTTCATAGCAGCCGTCAGCCTTTCAACAGCTATTGTTTAGGCGCTCTCCTTTTTTTCTATTCAATATCTTAATTTTCATGAATTTTGAAGTCAAATCAAACAGATTGTTGTCACGGCGAAACAGAAAATGAAGCGAAAAACCATGGTTTTGCGGCGTGAAATTTGTTGTCTCTAATTTAAAAGTAGAGTGAGAAAACACTGTTTGAACAAAAACTCGCTTTCTTGGTATTTTTTTGCTCACATGCGGCAATTTGCCTGATTTTTACTGTTTTTTAAAATCTATGGGATTTGTTTCTATATGATTTTCCCAATCCTTTCATAGTCCTTTCTAGGTTTAGTTGTTTGTTTCGTCAATGACATTTCGAGTTATGGATTAGGACTTGTCCTGCTATGTTTATTCAATTCGCTTTACCTCTTGATCACTTTTTTCCTTTCAGAAAGTCACGATTTTCACTTTTGACTCCTGACATACCCCACTCACTTAACTTTTTTCACACAATAGATTTACGCATTGTACTGGATGAAGTCGTGGTCAAAATAGCAAAGTTAAAAGAGCAGGGATAAACCGATGAAGCTGGAACATTAATAAAGTGATAGTGCATTAGGTTATCGAATTTCATCAGAGTGCTTGCTAGCTGGTATTAGCATTAATCTTAAAAAAAGTTAAGAAGCTAAATTAAGTAGTTTTTTTAACTCGAACTGAAACTGCACATCAAATTAGAACACTTCTTTGACACTTCGAAAAATTCTCTCAATTTCTATTGCCTTCTTTCCATTTCTGTTTCAATCGCGATGTGCCTTAACGGCTGTTTCTCACCGGCAATTTGTTGGCTATCTTTCTATTGTTGATTGGTCATTTATATAATTTGTATAATTTTGAGTTATTATCTGGAATTTCTACAAAACAAAAAACTTTGCAGAAGCTTAGAATGGAACACATTGTTAAGTCATTAAAAGCCACCTGGTTTTCAAGCCATTAAGGAAGCTGGGTCGTATTTGTTTGCACATAATGTTCACACTTATCTAAAGATTTTATTTAACACATAGAAATTGAAGTTGGTAGCCTATTGCAGACTGTTAGTTTAATCAGAATTTTAAGGAACCAGCATAGATTTTGTCTTCAAGAATTGTTCTGTACATTGTTTGCCAAAAACATTGTTCAAGAAAATTTATTGTTTCTCTATTTCAACAGCAGTGTCTGTGATAATGGGTATCAAATTAAATTCTGTTGGTGTACTTCTCGTTTTTTTGCACATAATGTTCCCACTCTCTCATCTATAAATTTTTTTAAATTGGTAGTCTGTTTCAAACTGTTAGATTAAAGAGAATTTTAAATTCACCAAAAAGCCTTGTCCAACAAAGAAAATCAAGGTTTCTCTTTCAAGAGCAGTGTTTCCAATAATGGGTATCAAATAGTTTCGTTTTTTTTTTAACTTCCGGATACTCCTTGTTGGATCGGAAGAACATCAGAATTTCACACAGCTGGATTATTACATCACAACTATGTATCCGCACACAATGTTTGATCTTTTCTAATCTAAAAATCTAAAAGTTTCTTAACCAAAATTAACCAAAAAGTTCTTAACAATTTAATATTTAAATTAAACAATATTTTTTAGCGTTGGAAATTTAAAATTGAACTTAGGAGTTCAATCAGCATTTACGTTTTGTCTACAGCATTTTGTCATTGTTTTTTTTAAAAAGCATGTGTTTTATAGTATTCAAGAACGTGACAAAATAAAATTATTGAAATAGCCGCCATGTCTACTTGCGCGTACATCTTGTTTCAAGACTCCAATATGTTGAAATTCTAATCGTCTGAAGACAAATTTCTGCCATTTGTTTTTGTTTCAATTTGGAAAAAATAATAGTATCGTAATTCAGCAATCAATGAAAGAAAATCGCGATTTCTTATATTATAAAGCTTCACTTCTTATAACGATTACTTAGTTTTTAACATGGACGCTAAAAATAAAGGTAGCAAGTAGAAAGGACCGAAGAGAAAGTTTGCGGGGGATATTTTTACTGCCTCGTCATTTGAAAAACAATAAAGATATGATGTACCGAGGACAAATTGGCGCGAATTCCCATAAATGATATCACAAGTCCAATTTTGCTGTCATCGTGTTGTCATACGGACTCCTAAACAATTTCCGTATTGTATAAATATGTGACACTATTTGAAGCCACCAGAAAATTATTTAATCTTCACGACTTCACTTGACTTTGATACTTAATACAGTTGTTTGATTTCAGACGTCGTATTTGTTTAAGATCATTATACAATTCAGTGAAATTGAATTTTCACACGAAAAAAATTGTTTATGAGCCTGTCGGTTTATCAGGAAAAGATAGGAAAAGATTCTGCAATTCAAAAGCTTTCTGAAATATTCAATTTCAAGTAAATAAAGATCGTTAAAGGGAAATATCGATGGTTTAAGAAGGTCTTTTGAGTATTTTTTCTTTGTAGTGCATTTAACATATTCGGACAAAATCAGCTAAAAATGCCAAATTTATAATGAAAAAAGGCAAAATTATAAACGAGTTTACCAGAAGTGTTGCAAAGCTAGGCAGGGTGAATCATTCAAAAATGCTTTAAATTGGTGCTCTAAAATTAGTATATATTGACGTAATGATGGTTACACTTACTCTGTGATGATTGTCAAATTTTACCAAAATATGCCACATTTGAAGAAATTTGTCTCTTAAATAGTTAACAAGAATGTCAAAAGTAGTCAAATCACAGTAGCTTTTAACCTCGATATTTCTCGAATTGAAAGATTCTACAATTGATGGGCTTTGTAATCTAGCCACGCAGCAATGAAAATTTCTTCAAATGTAAAGCTGTGTACGTCTTTTCGGTGTTTAACATATTGAGCAAAGGCAAACTAAGGGACAGTTGCACAAAAGTGAAAATTTATTAATTTCATGTTTAGTACTAGACGTTAATGTTTAATAGAAGCCCTCAGCTTCTCAGTGGGCTTTTATTGTGGCCCTATTTTCGTTACGATCCAACAGATTTGGATTGTATTTTTGCGCTGTTTTAAGATTCGTTCTCACTTTTTTCCGCCTATTCACGTCAGTGAGAAATATAATTAGAGTGGCAATTATAATCACGCTGGAGTAGTGAAACAACGAGTAGGTTTAAAGTATGATTTTAAAATTATCTTTAAAGTGAATTAAGAAATTGCTGTTCGAACAAATTTTCGGTTTTAGATGAAACTTTTTTTTCACGTGCGTCATTTTGACTTCTTTTTTCAGTATTAAGTGCTATTATTTTGATATGTAATTTTTCTAACTGCCTCTCTTTGTTTGATTTTCGCGACGGGCAGCTAATGCTCTTTCATGAATTTGACACTATATGCTGTCGTAAAACAAGCGAGTTCTTATTTTTTGCCTCTATTTTTATTTTCTGTTTTGTTTTTAGCCTAATTATTTTATATTGACAGTTCTCATTGGTAGGTAATGATTCTCCAATGCACAACCAATGCTATCATTTTATAGCTAGTTTTTTTGATATTGACAATATTTGATTTCAATTTTTTTTGTGAATTTCTGAGTTTTGCAAGTTTTTGTTGTTTACTTTTATCTTTTGGTCTCATTATTGACAGGCCTCTTTGGTTGCTAAATTTCGAAATTGGTAGCCTATTCCAACCTGTTAAATTAAAAAGAGTTTTAAGAAACCAGCATCATGATATTGTCTTCAGAAAATTTTTGTTTATTGTTTAACAAAAAGCTTTGTTCAAAAAATTATCATTTTCTTTTTCAACAGCAGTGTTTCTGATAATGGGTTTCGAATTAAGTTTTTTTTTTGTTTATCCGAATACTCATTTTTAGATTGAAAGAGCATCAGAAGTTGGTACACAGCTAGATCATTGCATCAGAGCTTGTGTCCCCACGCAATGTTTGGACGTCTCGCATCTAATAACTTTCGAAAACCGAAAAAAATTAACGTTTGAATATTTCAACTGATTGTATTTTCAAACGGTCGAATTTTGAAATTGAATTTAGTAATCGAATCACAATTCGCATATTGTCTGCATTAGTTTGTCATTGCATTCTTGAATTTTTTTATTCTTTTTGCGAACAATGTTTATGTAAAAATAAGTATTTTTATTAGTTGCAGTTCACTCAATCCGCAAAACAGAAGTTCTCCAAAAATGGACTATAAAACCACGTCTTTCTTTATCAATTCATCTTTTTATGTTGCCTAAATAGAGACACATTTGTTTTCAACCGAGAATAAATTAGGAGCTAACAGGAACGTGACAAAAAGAGAAAATTATTGAAATAGCCGTCGTGTCTACTTGCGTTTACATTTTCTTGCAAAACTCCATTAATTAAGAGTACAATTGTTTGATGATAAAATTCTGCCATGTATTACGTTCAAGTTTGGAAAAAAATAATAATTTAACAGTTAAGAAATCAATAAAAGGAAAAAAAATGCAAATTAAATTGCCCTGGGCTGTTGTTCGAGAGCAATTCATCTGACTTTAGTCAGTTTATGTTTGGTATTGATACTAGCCCTTTTATACTCTTATTAAGATACTGGAGTTTGTTCAACTTCAAAAGTACATCAAAATAGTTCGCACTTAAAAATAATTGGAAGTTTTTCCGTTTTTTCCTGCTCTTTCAATCCCAATCGGGGTTATAGGAATCAGTGGCAGTTATCCTCCGGCAATCTCTCGATTTTGCTTTTCTTTACAGTGAACATCATATGAAGTTGATAAGCTTGACAATGAGATACCTATTGTACAGTTTTGATCTTGTTAGTATAGAGGACTAATGGCACAAAACGCTGATAAGGATAGACAAGACTTTTGATTAGTTTTGCGTTAAAATTGGCTCTAACTTGGCAAAGGACGTTAGTGCTATTTTGTTTTTTGAGGTGTTTAATATGGTTTTTTGGGTAATTTGAAGGACTTTAATAGGGTTCATTGGCTTTCAGAGCCAGCTCATGTTCAGTTGAGTGCACTCATCTGGTATTAGGTGTATCCTGACCAAGTCTGCATTGACTAAAACGGTCAAATATTGGTGACACATTTACTTTGCCTTGCACAAATTAAGCTTTCGGGCCTACGTAGGATTAACATTCTGCTTGGCTAATATACTGAACCGTACTCTGTTTATCTCGCTGATTCAACTTGCTTTTCTGTTATTCGACAGCCATCGTTTGATTTTAGTCCCGATTCTTTTGCGATAAAATTTTCGCAATAATGTCGCAATTCCCAACGACAGTGCTTAAGAGAACTAATAAATAATTCGCATACGAAAGCATATGTGACAAAATTTGTCGACCTATTATTTGCCACTTTCATGCTGGTATTTCATTTAACCAATTATATAAAGAATGATGGCATTTTTAACAAACTACGAGGATAATTTTTCACGGCTGTGTTGGCGTAAGGTTCCAACGCTTGCATAAGACAAACGGTTCGAATATTGCCCGTTTATCTGTCCTTCATGTTTGAAAATCTAGTCTCGACTCAATCGTATTGTTTATTAAAAATTGCGGGTAAGTCTGCTCCTGATTTTGATCACATTTTAGCAGCACCAAGCTCGAATATGTGCTAATAACAGTAGGTTTGATTTACACAAGTGATTACCACCAGAAGGCAGAGATTACTGAACGTCAGGGGTAAGTGAGCACCCTATAGTTTTGAGAAGTTTTACTGTGAAAGTCATAGCTAAGTTAGAATTTGTACGAACTTAAATATCAATTGTAGACATACTAAACGGCAAAATTAAGTTAGCACCCCCTATTTTTAAGAAATAGAAAGTCATTTACTCCATTTTAAGATCATGTGTTGAAAACAGTTTTTACACCATTGATCCCCTACACTAGTTATCCAACCTACTTATGAAATTCACAGCAACGTCAACTTCCAGAAGTTCCAATGTAAATTTGTAAATTTAATGAACTTCATTCAAGTTTCACAGTAAAAAGATAATTGTCACAAGATCACAATTTAATCACCATTTTTCTCTAATATTTAATACAAGTGCAAACTTTTGAGTCATATTTTAGCACAAATGAAAATATATCACATCTTGTGACAACTATCTTTTTACTGTGAAACTTAGATTGAGCCCATCTGGGATTTCTGGTAAGTGGACGCTGTTTTATGTCAAGCAGTTTGGATGACTAGTGTATGGGATCAAGGGTGCAAAATTTTCCTTCGTAAAACTAGAGGGTGCTCGTAAATCTAGTTGATGAAGTTCAGTGTGAAATGCACGTTAAATGTACAGTTGTTGACAAAAGTAAACTCACAAAATGCAATTTTACATGGTGAACTGTCTGTTTTTAAGTCAATTTTAAGTAACATAATATTGGTGTTTTTATGATTTATATCAGTCGACGCGTATTCTTAAGAAGTTCAGTAAAAGTAGATCTGAATTCAGCGAAACTGACTGGTCTACTTACAGGAAAACTCCAGGTAGAAGTTGGCCGGTTTTCTGTAAGCAACAGTGAGTTGAGTTCCACCTGAAATCTGTTCAACTTTAACATTAAGTTGTTGCCTTTACAATGCAAATCTTTGCTTGAACTGATGGACGCATGATCAAGTTAAACAGATTTCAGGTGGAACTCAACTCACTGCTGCTGACAGAAAACGGGCTAACTTCTATTTGGATTTTCCCGTGATAAGGCCAGTCAGTTTCTCGAATTCAGTTTCCCTAAACTTCTGATGAATATGCGTCGATTGATACAATAATCATTAGAAACCACCAATACGACATTTTAAACTTTTCCTTGTTAGTTGTAGTCGAGGTCTAAAATAAGCAATAAAATTATGATTTACTATCGGGTACTTACAAGTTGGTGCAAAAATTGTCCAAATTTTTTGTTCGCGGTGTAATCGGTTACTTAGGAAATTGCCAGAACTTCTGTTGGATCGATTGAAGGCCCGTCAAGATATGTTTTTTTTATTCTTAAGAGTTGAGGCTGTAGATTGTGCTTTATTAATTGCTCTCAAACGAAGTTTATAGCAATTATATTAGTCCTGATGGTCTTTTTTAGTGCTATTTTTCGTCTGACCCATTTGATTTTTCGTCCTCAAAAACGAGATAAACAGGTAGCGCCCAGCGGGCATTAAGTTCTCTTAGAGCCTTTCAGCTCACCAGTCTCCAAGTATGCGATTCACAGAAACCGTTTTGGAGAATTATACTTATGGTGTGAAGGGCGGTTCTTAGAAGTTGACCCCAACCACCACCACCCCCCCCCCCCCCCCCCCTCACTTCATCCCCTCCCATACCTGCACATCATTCAGGCCGTAAGGACCCGTGCAGCCATAGACTCCCCTCGCACTTTAGAAGCATTTTTATGTCTGTATTTTAGTGGTAGCACCTCGCGAAGAACAAAATTATCTGGTTGAAATTTATCGATATGCTTTTAATTCTTCGCATTTTTTATATCTCATTGGCCCTTTTCTCAGTTTTGCCAGTTCTGCAAAAATTAATTAATGTTCTCATTTTCCTTTGTTATATTTTCGCAGAATTTTAGTTTTTATTTTGTAGCTGATCCTTTAGAGTGTGAATACCACCGTCGGTAGGAAGAATTGCGTCGTTTTCTAATTTGGCAATAATGCCACTTCAAAAGCAACATTGAGCTGCTCATTTTTGTTTTCGATTGCCTCGAATTTTCTGACATTGCCAGCACAAGATTTTTGCTTTTTGGACCGTAACTTTTTCATGGGTGGCGTCGGATGACAAACCCCCCGGATGTTGGCTTCCCTCTAAAACCTGTTTTTGGTAACGTGATAAAACTTTTCGATAAATAAATTGTTTGTGTTCAAATTTTTATATCTAATTAAAGTTAGCGAATCTTCTTTAATAGCGGCCGTCAGTCTCAACGACTAGTATCTAGATGCTCTCCTTTTTTTAAATTCACTTCACCTCTTGATCACGGTTTTGTTTTTACAGATGTCACCATTTTCAAGCTTGAATTCTGACTTACCTCACTCACTGTTTCAACTAGATGGATTTTGAGTTTTATCATTTATTGAATGACGCAATGTGGTAGATATTGTTTAAGTCAAAAGAGCAAAATCAAAAGTAACGGGTAAACATATGAAGCCCGGTCATTAAGTCGTTGTGGAGTAGGTTATCAAAGTTCATTAGAGCGATTATTAGCTTGCATTAGTATTAAGCTTAATGGCCTTCAGTTTAGAAGCTGAGTTAAATGTAATTTTAGATGCTAGTCAAATTTTAGAGGCTAATATAATCTGTTGCAATCCCAATTTTTCTGTTGCAATCCCAATGAGCGTCAAGCGCGTCAACGGCAATCCCGTTTTGTCGGCAATCCCGGCTATTTTCATGGATTGCCAGTCCTCAAAGGAGAAAGCAACAATTGAGAGGATAAAAAGAGGAGTGTTTTGTGACGTATCAACTGATATTTTCAAAGATTTCGGTTGAAATGAAATTTTTGGAGGTAGTTTTCTTAGCTTCACTTTCAATTTGCACGCCAAATGGCTGGCAAAAACGTTCTTTGTTTACTGCAAAATTGATCTTTCAATCTGCTGCCAATATCTAAATTTTTAGCACAGTAGATTGAGTTCGAAATAATTTTGACATCAGGTGTGATCTACGACTTAAGTTTCAGAACCCTCTATTTTTTTCAAAATGATCTCATTGGTGCGTAACTTTGCACAACCGTTTATTACAAAATTATAAGCAGTCAACAGAACCGATTAATGTCGTTAAAATCCTCTCTAATAGCAGGCACGACCGATTTTATAGTTTGCTTCAGCCGGCCTGGGCAGTGGGCGAGCGTTGATTTTCTGATGATTTGTGCCCGAATTCGTTCAGACAGCGAATTTAAATTTCTAAAACAGTATATTTCAAAATAAAACGTGTTATAGAAGTTTAAATTCGCTGTCTGAACGAATGTTTCAATTCGGGCAAAAATTATCAGAAAATCAACCCTTGCCCAGGCCGGCTAAAGCAAACTATAACAAAGTCGGTCGCGCCGGCAATTAGAAAGGATTTTTATCAGACATGAGTCGGTTGTGCTGACTGCTTAACATCCGGCTACGCAAAGTGACACCAATGAAGGTCAGTTTTGTGAGCTCAAAATTTAATGTCGAAGATCATAAATGACCTCAAAAAATGTTTCGCTCTAAATCTACTGTGCTCAAATTTTAGATATCAGCAGCACAATGAAAGATCAGTTTTGTGGTAAACGAAGAATGTTTTTGTCGGCCGTTTTTTTTTCAATAGTTCCGAAAGAAGCGAAAGTTACAAATAAAGCTCATAATTGCTAGTTGAATCGGTTTATCGTTGACACTTTTGAATTCGGCATATCGTAGTGAACTTTTTTGAATGGAAAACGGGTACTTTTGTAAAATCTTCTGTGTGCTTCTCGTATTGGTTTACAGGTGCTGCTTTTCTTTTTCTCTTGCATCAGCACTTTGTTTGCATAATAAGAATATCTCACTTTTAAAATGAAGTTATCGTAAAGTTTAGAAGATGACATCGTTTTCCGGATAGTTATTCTGCTAATGCGAAGTGCATATGGAGCATTGTTTTACTGCAATTGCCGAGAAGAACAGAAATCGTTATAAATTTTGAACTACGGTGTTGTTATTTTCCTAATTTATGAATTCAAATTCATTTAATAGCTTGTCAGGTTTGATTTGTTCTGTTGCTGTGGAGACTTTTTTATAGTCTCAGCGTTCTGAGGACTTGTAGGGACTCATGACTTGTTATGAAACAGTTAAAAGGCATTTTTTTAATCTTGCAGCTTTGCTTTAAAGTAGGAAGATTTTGAAAAACGTTGCCGAGTTTGCTAAAATTGTAATACAAGAGATTTGCTATTTTTGATTTTGTTATGATTTCAACAAATGTTTCTTAAACTTTCAGATGCGGATGTTTTAATAAAACTCTCTTATTAATCTCCGTTTTGAGCGCTCGGACTCAAATTTTTTGTGTAAGCTGTTCGTGAAAAGAACAGAAATCATTAAAATTTTGAACTTCGATGTTGTTAGTTTCCCCAATTGATGAATAAGCGTTCAGCTGAGAGCTTGTCACGTTTCATTACTTATGTTGTATGCTTATCCCGTTTGATTACTTAGTTTTTAGATTTTTCAAAAAGATCCAATTGATGCGGTTGTTTTAAGGCAATTTTTCCCAGTTCATTTAAATTCTATTTTGAACACCCGTATTTATTTAGATTTTTCACTAAGCTGTTTTTGGGAAGAACTGAAATCATTTTAATATTTTGAACTTACGATGTTTTGGTTTTCTCAATTAATTAATTCACTTTCAGTTGAAAGCTTGTCCTGTTTGAATTCGTGTGTTGTTGTGGAGACAAACTATTTATCTCAAGAACAAAGGGGTTTATAGTACTCACAAAAATCCTTCCTGTGGGAGCATGTATTTGTATATAATACGACAGGATTTTTTCAAACTCATTGGTTGAGTAAAGTTGACTTTCTGAGCACTATATTTTTCAGACAATCAGATTTTTTAGTTCCTTTTATCTAAAATTAGTTTGATCCGCGCTCTAGTTTCTGTAGCAATCACAGTTTTTAAAACAATTAATTGTGCCTTTTTTTTGCCTTTTGATTCATACCAATTTTCTGCGCAATGGCTTTCCAGTCTTTTAGATGGCTGATTTAAATCTTTTTTTCTTTCACCTTGAAACGTTCTGGTGCTAAAAGGGGTACGCATACCCCTTTGACTGTTTATCGATCATTTCTGAAACAAACGAATGAAGTTTTAAAGGAGTTCACTGAAAGGTTACAATCCATGGGACTGATGTGTTTTCTGGTTATGGCATATACAACTATTCCTGATATCTATGGTTACAGCCTTAAGTCATGCTAGTTATTATGGTACGAAGAAGTTATTAAGTGGAACATCATAAAAGTTGGTTGCCTGGTCGTTATTGTGAAGTTTTCTACACATCTTTATATATCGAGAGCGGCCCAGGTTTGCTTTTGATGTCTCCACTTCCTAAAAGTAATATTAATGCAATTAGTTGTAATAGATTGCTGAATAGGTAAAGGGTAAGATATAAAATCTCCTTCGGGAAGTGTTTATACTTTTTTGTTTCCTGTTGATAATTTCTGTTGATCTGGTCAAAGTATTTGTGGAATTGGATAAGCCACATATGAGCAGATGAACAAAAATGCTGGCGTGACTTCAAGTTAAGGGTTGAGTAGATACACATTTTGCAATACTTGGCCTCACAATGAGATCAAAGCAGAAACCGAAAAATGGTAAGGGATGTAAAAATTAGTAGACCGAGGTTGATAGTTTGATGAATATTGTGGACCATTTTAGGTGGCATTTTGATTGAATAGGAATGAAAAACCAACGATGTTCGATACTACTCCATTTGCTGTTTTCAGAAGTTGTTGTGGCAAAGGTGTAAAACTTTACAGAAAATATACTGGAATTTTTTCACAAATCATTTCATGGAAGTGAACAAATATACATGGAGAGTGATTTGCAGATGTGGAAACTGCAACATACTAAAGAAGATAAAACTGACCTGAACTGTAAATTGGGTGTGAACCCAAGAGTCTTACTCTTAATCCTGCACTACTACTACTACTTTTATACTTTTACTATGGTTTAGATGATTATTATAAAATAACTAATAGTGTGCCAAGCTTTTTGTTGACACTTGTTTTTTTTTAAGTTTAGTTTGTACGAAAAAGAAGGTACAATTAGAGAGGATGAAAAGGAGGTGTGTTCTGATGTACCAGTTGACATTTTCAAAGATTTAGGTTGAAAAACAACTAAAACTTCGATGTTGTTAGTTTTCCCAATTGTTGAATAAGCGTTCAGCTGAGAGCTTGTCACGTTTCATTACTTATGTTGCATGCTTATCCCGTTTGATTACTTAGTCTTTAGATTTTTTCAAAAAGATTCAATTGATGCGGTTGTTTTACGGCAGTTTCCCACTTCATTTAAATTCTATTTTGAACACCCATATTTATTTAGATTTTTCACTAAGCTGTTTTTGAGAAGAACTGAAATCATTTTAATATTTTGAACTTACGATGTTTTGGTTTTCTCAATTAATTAATTCAATTTCAGTTGAAAGCTTGTCATGTTTGAATTCGTGTGTTGTTGTGGAGACAAACTATTTATCTCAAGAACAAAGGGGTTTATAGTACTCGTTTTATAGTTTATAGGGGTTTATAGTACTCGCCAAGTACACGTTTTATTATGTCCGGAGTTAAATCTTTTGAAGGATTCTGTTTGAGAAGTTTCAATTCTGTATGGATGAACTTTTCAATTTGTGCACAAATCTCCCCGGCTGGCTGAAGCAAACTGTTTATCATATTGCCATAACGGCTATGCAGAGTGACACAGCAATGCAGATAATATTTGATGGCTTTTTCTTTAAAGTTGTAGATCATAAATGAACTCAAGATTACGCACTAAATCTGCTGTTCTCAAATCTTAGATATCAGTAGCACAATGAACGATTAAATTTGCGGTAAACCAAGATGGTTTTTGTAATCCATTTTTTCAATAGTTCCGAAAGAAGAGAAAGTTGCAATTAAAGCTTGTAAATGATAATTGCATGGGTTTATCGTTGACACATTTAAATTGGGCATATTGCAGTGAACTTGTTTTTCGACTAGAAAACAAGTACTTTTGTAATTTTTTCTGTGCGCTAACTCATCATTTTTATTTTCAGGTGCTGCTTTAATAAGAATATCTCCTTTTTTCAAATAAAGTTATTGTGAAATTGAGAAGTTGAAATCTTTTTGCGGAGAGTTGTTCTTCTAATGCAAAATGCACATGAAGCATTAATGGCGAATTGTAATGGCTACACATTATAAGATTGGTTGTCCTAATTTTGAACAAATTAACGGAGAAGTATCTCGATGGCCTAACTTTTTAGTTTTTTTATTTTTTAGTCTCGGTGACGTCGGCGGGGCGCGACCTTTTAGAACAGACGCAGCAGAAGTTAACTGGAACTTCATCGAGCACAGTAGCCGGCGTCAAATTGTCAACTACCTCAATGAAGATCAAGCCGCCTGAAAAGATTTCTGCCAAGGCACAGGATTTAGATATGCTGGGAGACGATGAATATGAGTCATTACCGGCGTCGGCTGGTTTGACAACTTACATGGCCGCAGGAGCAGCTGCTGGCATTTTAGAGCATTGTTTTATGTATCCTTTGGACTCAATCAAAACGCGCATGCAAAGTGTACTGCCCCAGGAGAACTGCAGGTACAAAGGGGTGGCTGACGCGTTTAGAACCATATCGAAATCCGAGGGCATGTTTCGCACAGTGAGGGGCATCAATGTAGTGGCAATGGGGGCTGGTCCCGCACACGCACTCTACTTCTCATGTTACGAGACTATGAAGAAATCCTTTTCATCTAAACTTCACTCCAAAACAGGACAAAGCCACATTGCAAATGGTTAGCTCCCTCTGTTTAAAAGCCGCCGTCAGCCTCTCATTAATTGATATTTGGGCGCTCTCCTTTTTTACAATCCTTTTTTACTATTAATTTTTAGGTGCCCTCCTTTTTTACGACTCGAAGAGAAATAATGGTGACGTATTTTATGACTCGAAGAGGAGTATTGGAGAAGTTTCCTTTTTTAATCAGTTTTATTGGAGTGGATTGTTATGCAGGAAATAAAACGCGTGAGTTATTGAACAAAATTAGCGAGTGGAGCGAAAGGTGTAAATTTTGCTTGGGAATCTATTTAAGCAATTTTTTTGGCCATTGTCTTGATTTATTGCATCTATTGAGTATTGAAATTGTTTTTATTTCCCAAATGATTACAGTTTTTTAGTATGAGACATTGTTATATTTGAGAAAATAGTTTCTCAATTTTTCCGCAAAATTAGAGAAATTTGTGAGCGGGCAAGGCTTGTCTTTTGCAGTGTGATCAGTTTGATTTTTTCAATTACAGGAAAAAAGGTTTCGCTTTTAAGGCGCAGTGGTATTATATTACAGGAGCAATTGAATTTTTCTTTTTTGAGCAGAATGAAAAGAAACAGGTTAAATCCATGAAGTGACCATTTATTTAGCTATGTTTTGGTACTTCAAACAAAAACACTCAAATTTATACTAATTTTCACTATTTTTTCAAGCTTTTCAAAAATTTTTGTCATTTTTTGAGTTTTATTAGCCCTAGGTGTCAAGGGACCTCCACTAGGGTTTGATAATAGGTCATCACATAGTTTCTAGTGGTAGTGGAATGGTTTCAACATTTTAACTTCACGAATTTTAACAAAACGTGCAATTTGCAAGTTTGACATTTTTCATTTTTTGCCTCTCTCCAGACGCAGGGGCCAGAAAACTTCCTTAAGAGTTTGATAATAAGTTACTGAAACATTTTTATTTGTCATCGGATAGCTTTCAACTTTTTAATATCACAAATTTTTGCAATTTTTTAATAAAAATTGCATGTTTGTTCAAGTTTTTAGTTTCAGCTCTATTTTTTAGATCAAAGGGGTCGTTTTAATCATACTGACCGTTAATTTTACGTTTGGAATGTGCCATCTGAAGCTTTTAGCAGCAGCTTTTGAGCTGTTTTGATTGTTCTGCGGCAGTTTTTATGTGCTACTTTCAATTTTTTTGCGTTCTGTGAATTTTGTTGTTTAAATGTTTTGCTTAGTGTTTTTGGTGTTTTAAATGTTGATTTATGTTAATTTCGATTTGTTTTGATAAAGGAATTTGATAATTATTCAGTCAAAATTTTTCCCATTTTTCTTTGAAGTGTACTGGGAAGGAAAAGTTGATTGTTATAGAGAGCAGTTGACACTAACAAAAATAATTTTGCAGTTTTTTGGCTGTTTGCCTGTTTTAATTTTTGTTTGGTGCGTGTGTCTGGTATTGGATTTGGTTAGGTCCCTGATCAAGCAGCTAATTTCAATACGTCTGTACAGAATGATTATTGTGACATTAGGTGGTAGCATTCGTGGTAACATTTTTAGGTGCCCTCCTTTTTTACGACTCGATGAGAATTAATGGTGACGTATTTTATGACTCGAAGAGGAGTATTGGAGAAGTTTCCTTTTTTAATCAGTTTTATTGGAATGAATTGTTATGCAGGAAATAAAACGCGTGAGTTGTTGAACAAAATTAGCGAGTGGAGCGAAAGGTGTAAATTTTGCTCTGTTGAAAACAGCGGTATGGACAAGAAAGGCATATCGCTGTATTCGACAGAGCAAATATTGAGGTGTGAAAAAATGTTCCGTAAGCGAGCGGATTTTTTGTTCACATGAGGCTTTTTCAAGCAGTTTTTTTGTTTATTGTCGGTTTAGTTGTTTATATTGGCTAGAATAATGATTTTAAGCATGTGCATATAGTATTTCAATTTTTTCCTAATAATCCGTGCTTTATGGTTTTTTGAGGTTTTTGAGCTGTTTTGGGAATCTATTTTAGCAATTTTTTTTTGCCATTGTCTTGATTTATTGCATCTATTGAGTATTGAAATTGCTTTTATTTAACAAATAATTACAGTTTTTGTAGTGTGAGACATTGTTATATTTGAGAAAATAGCTTATCAATTTTTCCGCAAAATTAGCGAAATTTGTGAGCCGGGCGAGGCTTGTCTTTTGCAGTGTGATCAGTTTGATATTTTCAATTACATGGAAAAAAGGTTTTGCTTTTAAGGCGCAGTGGTATTATATTACAGGAGCAATTGAATTTTTGTTTTTTGAGCAGAATGAAAAGAAACAGGTTAAATCCATGAAGTGACCATTTATTTATTTATGTTTTGGTACATAGTTTCTAGTGGTAGTGGAATGGTTTCAGCATTTTAACTTCACAAATTTCAACAAAACGTGCAATTTTCAATTTTTAACTTTTACGTCTCTCCAGACGCAGGGGCCAGAAAACCTCCTTAAGGGTTTGATAATAAGTTACTGAAACATTATTATTTGCCATAGGATAGCTTTCAACTTTTTAATATCACAAATTTTAGCATTTTTTTTGATAAAAATTGCATGTTTGTTCAATTTTTTTGAAAATTTTTAGGTTTCTACAGCTTCAACAGCCCATGAACCTCGACTAGGGTTTAACAATAGAATAATTTTTAGTTTCTATATGTAATGGAATGTTTTTCAAGATTTACACATCACGAATTTAGCAATTTTTTGACAAAACTTTTTGCCTCAGGGGTTGGAGTTTGATAATAAGTTACTGGAAAGTTTTGTTGGCCATGGATTAGTTTTCAACTTTTATCACAGATTTTTGCAATTTTTTGAAAATAAAAATAGCATTTTTTGTGTGACGTTTTGTGTCATATTTTAGGTTTCTTCTGTGGTTAGATTATAGGTTACTTCATCGTTTTTAGATGTAAGGGAATGTTTTTAATGATATCACGAATTCAAGCAATTTTAAAATATTTGTAATTTTTGAGTCTTCTTTATTTTTTTATTGCGGTACCAGGGTCCTAGGGACCTCCTCCAAGGCTTGGTAATAGCTTTTTGCATAATTTCTTGAGTTAATGGAATGGTTATCAATATTTGGCGATCAAATGAGCAACGAGATTTTTTAAATTTTGCAGAAGGGTTACTTTACAGAACTCCCGAGACAAAAATGGTTTTGTACTTTTTTTTTCACTGCGAAGTCTCGAAACTTTTCTTTTAAATTTTGCAATATATTGAAAATTTTCAAAGTAAGTTTTTTATTTGAGTAATTTATTAACAAAGCTAGAAAACAAAATTGCAGAGTCGAAGCAAGCTAAAGCTAGCCTCACTAAACCGTGGCTAGCTAGTGACGATGCCAACCGCTCGCCGGTCGTTTGAGAGCAGTTCTTGCGACGTTAGTCGGTTTTGTTTCATAATCCGTTTTAGTTTTCTGGTGTTTTGAAGGTTGACTTACATAATGACAGGATGTGGAATAAAATGCTGCTCATGGAAACAAGTGTTTAGATCAATTTTGAGCAAAAGTAAGAAGAGAAAAGTTGAGTGATTTCTGTTCAATCCTGTTTGGAGAGAGAAGAGAGAGAGAGAAACCGAGAGCGAGAGAGAGATAGAGCGAGCGAGTGTGAGATAAGTCGGTGTTAAAAGTTAATTATTAATCACATGCGACTTTTCAAAGCAGTTGTTTTTAGTTTCAGCTCTATTTTTTAGATCAAAGGGGTCTTTTTAATCATACTGACCATTAATTTTACGTTTGGAATGGGCCATCTGAAGCTTTTAGCAGCAGCTTTTTGAGCTGTTTTGATTGTTCTGCTAGATACGTTTTCGGCAGTTTTTATATGCTACTTTCATTTTTTTGCGTTTTGTGAATTTTGTTGTTTAAATTATTTGCTTAGTGTTTTTGGTGTTTTTAGTGTTCATTTATGTTAATTTCGTTTTGTTTTGATAAAGGAATTGGATAATTATTCAGTCAAAATTTCGCAGAAGGGTTACTTGACAGAAATCCAGAGACAATAATGGTTTTGTACTTTTCACTGCGAAATCTCGATACTTTTCTTTTAGATTTTGCAATTTATTGAAAATTTTCAAAGTAAGTTTTTATTTGAGTTATTTACTAACAAGGCTAGAAAACAAATTTGCAGAGTCGAATCAAGCTAATGCTAGCCTCACTAAACCGTGGATAGCTAGTGACGATGCCAACCGCTCGCCGGTCGTTTGAGAGCAGTTCGTGCGACGTTAGTCGGTCATGTTTCATCATCCGTTTTAGTTTTTGGGTGTTTTGAATGGTGACTTATATAATGACAGGATTCGGAATTAAACGCTGCTCTTGGAAACAAGTGTTTAGATCAATTTTGAGCAAAAGTAAGAAGAGAAAAGTTATAGAGTGGTTTCTGTTCAATCCTGTTTGGACAGAGAGAAAAGAGAGAGAGAGAGAGAAACCGAGAGCGAGAGAGAGAGAGAGATAGAGCGAGCGAGTGTGAGATAAGTCGGTGTTAAAAGTTAATTATGCTTAACAATCGAGTTTTAATCACATGCGACTTTTCAAAGCACTTGTTTTTAGTTTCAGCTCTATTTTTTAGATCATAGGGGTCGTTTTAATCATACTGACCATTAATTTTACGTTTGGAATGGGCCATCTGAAGCTTTTAGCAGCAGCTTTTGAGCTGTTTTGATTGTTCTGCCTGATACGTTTTCGGCAGTTTTTATATGCTACTTTCATTTTTTTGCGTTCTATGAATTTTGTTGTTTAAATGTTTTGCTTAGTGTTTTTGGTGTTTTTAGTGTTCGTTTATGTTAATTTCGTTTTGTTTTGATAAAGGAATTGGATAATTATTCAGTCAAAATTTCGCAGAAGGGTTACTTGACAGAAATCCAGAGACAATAATGGTTTTGTACTTTTCACTGCGAAATCTCGATACTTTTCTTTTAGATTTTGCAATTTATTGAAAATTTTCAAAGTAAGTTTTTATTTGAGTTATTTACTAACAAGGCTAGAAAACAAATTTGCAGAGTCGAATCAAGCTAATGCTAGCCTCACTAAACCGTGGATAGCTAGTGACGATGCCAACCGCTCGCCGGTCGTTTGAGAGCAGTTCGTGCAACGTTAGTCGGTTATGTTTCATAATCCGTTTTAGTTTTTGGGTGTTTTGAATGGTGACTTATATAATGACAGGATTCGGAATTAAACGCTGCTCTTGGAAACAAGTGTTTAGATCAATTTTGAGCAAAAGTAAGAAGAGAAAAGTTATAGAGTGGTTTCTGTTCAATCCTGTTTGGACAGAGAGAAAAGAGAGAGAGAGAGAGAGAGAGAGAGAAACCGAGAGCGAGAGAGAGAGAGAGATAGAGCGAGCGAGTGTGAGATAAGTCGGTGTTAAAAGTTAATTATGCTTAACAATCGAGTTTTAATCACATGCGACTTTTCAAAGCACTTGTTTTTAGTTTCAGCTCTATTTTTTAGATCATAGGGGTCGTTTTAATCATACTGACCATTAATTTTACGTTTGGAATGGGCCATCTGAAGCTTTTAGCAGCAGCTTTTTGAGCTGTTTTGATTGTTCTGCTAGATACGTTTTCGGCAGTTTTTATATGCTACTTTCATTTTTTTGCGTTTTGTGAATTTTGTTGTTTAAATTATTTGCTTAGTGTTTTTGGTGTTTTTAGTGTTCATTTATGTTAATTTCGTTTTGTTTTGATAACGGAATTGGATAATTATTCAGTCAAAATTTCGCAGAAGGGTTACTTGACAGAAATCCAGAGACAAAAATGGTTTTGTACTTTTCACTGCGAAATCTCGATACTTTTCTTTTAGATTTTGCAATTTATTGAAAATTTTCAGAGTAAGTTTTTATTTGAGTTATTTACTGACAAGGCTAGAAAACAAATTTGCAGAGTCGAATCAAGCTAATGCTAGCCTCACTAAACCGTGGATAGCTAGTGACGATGCCAACCGCTCGCCGGTCGTTTGAGAGCAGTTCGTGCGACGTTAGTCGGTTATGTTTCATAATCCGTTTTAGTTTTTGGGTGTTTTGAATGGTGACTTTTATAATGACAGGATTCGGAATAAAACGCTGCTCTTGGAAACAAGTGTTTAGATCAATTTTGAGCAAAAGTAAGAAGAGAAAAGTTATAGTGGTTTCTGTTCAATCCTGTTTGGACAGAGAGAAAGAGAGAGAGAGAGAGAGAGAGAGAAACCGAGAGCGAGAGAGAGAGAGAGAGAGAGAGAGAGAGAGAGATAGAGCGAGCGAGTGTGAGATAAGTCGGTGTTAAAAGTTAATTATGCTTAACAATCGAGTTTTAATCACATGCGACTTTTCAAAGCAGTTGTTTTTAGTTTCAGCTCTATTTTTTAGATCAAAGGGGTCGTTTTAATCATACTGACCATTAATTTTACGTTTGGAATGGGCCATCTGAAGCTTTTAGCAGCAGCTTTTTGAGCTGTTTTGATTGTTCTGCTAGATACGTTTTCGGCAGTTTTTATATGCTACTTTCATTTTTTTGTGAATTTTGTTGTTTAAATTATTTGCTTAGTGTTTTTGGTGTTTTTAGTGTTCATTTATGTTAATTTCGTTTTGTTTTGATAAAGGAATTGGATAATTATTCAGTCAAAATTTCGCAGAAGGGTTACTTGACAGAAATCCAGAGACAAAAATGGTTTTGTACTTTTCACTGCGAAATCTCGATACTTTTCTTTTAGATTTTGCAATTTATTGAAAATTTTCAAAGTAAGTTTTTATTTGAGTTATTTACTAACAAGGCTAGAAAACAAATCTGCAGAGTCGAATCAAGCTAATGCTAGCCTCACTAAACCGTCGATAGCTAGTGACGATGCCAACCGCTCGCCGGTCGTTTGAGAGCAATTCGTGCGACGTTAGTCGGTTATGTTTCATAATGCGTTTTAGTTTTTGGGTGTTTTGAATGGTGACTTATATAATGACAGGATTCGGAATAAAACGCTGCTCTTGGAAACAAGTCTTTAGATCAATTTTGAGCAAAAGTAAGAAGAGAAAAGTTATAGAGTGGTTTCTGTTCAATCCTGTTTGGACAGTGAGAAAAGAGAGAGAGAGAGAAACCGAGAGCGAGAGAGAGAGATAGAGCGAGCGAGTGTGAGATAAGTCGGTGTTAAAAGTTAATTATGCTTAACAATCGAGTTTTAATCACATGCGACTTTTCAAAGCACTTGTTTTTAGTTTCAGCTCTATTTTTTAGATCATAGGGGTCGTTTTAATCATACTGACCATTAATTTTACGTTTGGAATGGGCCATCTGAAGCTTTTAGCAGCAGCTTTTTGAGCTGTTTTGATTGTTCTGCTAGATACGTTTTCGGCAGTTTTTATATGCTACTTTAATTTTTTTGCGTTTTGTGAATTTTGTTGTTTAAATTATTTGCTTAGTGTTTTTGGTGTTTTTAGTGTTCATTTATGTTAATTTCGTTTTGTTTTGATAAAGGAATTGGATAATTATTCAGTCAAAATTTCGCAGAAGGGTTACTTGACAGAAATCCAGAGACAAAAATGGTTTTGTACTTTTCACTGCGAAATCTCGATACGTTTCTTTTAGATTTTGCAATATATTGAAAATTTTCAAAGTAAGTTTTTTATTTGAGTAATTTATTAACAAAGCTAGAAAACAAAATTGCAGAGTCGAAGCAAGCTAAAGCTAGCCTCACTAAACCGTGGCTAGCTAGTGACGATGCCAACCGCTCGCCGGTCGTTTGAGAGCAGTTCGCGCGACGTTAGTCGGTTTTGTTTCATAATCCGTTTTAGTTTTCTGGTGTTTTGAAGGTTGACTTATATAATGACAGGATGCGGAATAAAATGCTGCTCATGGAAACAAGTGATTAGATAAATTTTGAGCAAAAGTAAGAAGAGAAAAGTTGAGTGATTTCTGTTCAATCCTGTTTGGAGAGAGAAGAGAGAGAGAGAGAGAGAGAAACCGAGAGCGAGCGAGAGAGAGAGAGAGAGAGAGAGATAGAGCGAGCGAGTGTGAGATAAGTCGGTGTTAAAAGTTAATTATGCTTAACAATTGAGTTTTAATCACATGCGACTTTTCAAAGCAGTTGTTTTTAGTTTCAGCTCTATTTTTTAGATCAAAGGGGTCGTTTTAATCATACTGACCATTAATTTACGTTTGGAATGGGCCATCTGAAGCTTTTAGCAGCAGCTTTTTGAGCTGTTTTGATTGTACTGCTAGATGCGTTTTCGGCAGTTTTCATATGCTACTTTCATTTTTTGCGTTTTGTGAATTTTGTTGTTTAAATTATTTGCTTAGTGTTTTTGGTGTTTTTAGCGTTCTTTTATGTTAATTTCGTTTTGTTTTGATAAAGGAATTGGATAATTATTCAGTCAAAATTTCGCAGAAGGGTTACTTGACAGAAATCCAGAGACAAAAATGGTTTTGTACTTTTCATGCGAAATCTCGATACTTTTCTTTTAGATTTTGCAATTTATTGAAAATTTTCAAAGTAAGTTTTTATTTGAGTTATTTACTAACAAGGCTAGAAAACAAATTTGCAGAGTCGAATCAAGCTAATGCTAGCCTCACTAAACCGTGGATAGCTAGTGACGATGCCAACCGCTCGCCGGTCGTTTGAGAGCAGTTCGCGCGACGTTAGTCGGTTTTGTTTCATAATCCGTTTTAGTTTTCTGGTGTTTTGAAGGTTGACTTATATAATGACAGGATGTGGAATAAAATGCTGCTCATGGAAACAAGTGATTAGATAAATTTTGAGCAAAAGTAAGAAGAGAAAAGTTGAGTGATTTCTGTTCAATCCTGTTTGGAGAGAGAAGAGAGAGAGAGAGAGAGAGAGAGAAACCGAGAGCGAGAGAGAGAGAGAGAGATAGAGCGAGCGAGTGTGAGGTAAGTCGGTGTTAAAAGTTAATTATGCTTAACAATTGAGTTTTAATCACATGCGACTTTTCAAAGCAGTTGTTTTTAGTTTCAGCTCTATTTTTTAGATCAAAGGGGTCGTTTTAATCATACTGACCATTAATTTTACGTTTGGAATGGGCCATCTGAAGCTTTTAGCAGCAGCTTTTTGAGCTGTTTTGATTGTACTGCTAGATACGTTTTCGGCAGTTTTCATATGCTACTTTCATTTTTTGCGTTTTGTGAATTTTGTTGTTTAAATTATTTGCTTAGTGTTTTTGGTGTTTTTAGCGTTCTTTTATGTTAATTTCGTTTTGTTTTGATAAAGGAATTGGATAATTATTCAGTCAAAATTTCGCAGAAGGGTTACTTGACAGAAATCCAGAGACAAAAATGGTTTTGTACTTTTCATGCGAAATCTCGATACTTTTCTTTTAGATTTTGCAATTTATTGAAAATTTTCAAAGTAAGTTTTTATTTGAGTTATTTACTAACAAGGCTAGAAAACAAATTTGCAGAGTCGAATCAAGCTAATGCTAGCCTCACTAAACCGTGGATAGCTAGTGACGATGCCAACCGCTCGCCGGTCGTTTGAGAGCAGTTCTTGCGACGTTAGTCGGTTATGTTTCATAATCCGTTTTAGTTTTTGGGTGATTTGAATGGTGACTTATATATTGACAGGATTCGGAATAAAACGCTGCTCTTGGAAACAAGTGTTTAGATCAATTTTGAGCAAAAGTAAGAAGAGAAAAGTTATAGAGTGGTTTCTGTTCAATCCTGTTTGGACAGAGAGAAAAGAGAGAGAGAGAGAGAGAGAGAGAAACCGAGAGCGAGAGAGAGAGAGAGAGAGATAGAGCGAGCGAGTGTGAGATAAGTCGGTGTTAAAGGTTAATTATGCTTAACAATCGAGTTTTAATCACATGCGACTTTTCAAAGCAGTTGTTTTTAGTTTCAGCTCTATTTTTTAGATCAAAGGGGTCGTTTTAATCATACTGACCATTAATTTTACGTTTGGAATGGGCCATCTGAAGCTTTTAGCAGCAGTTTTTTGAGCTGTTTTGATTGTTCTGCTAGATACGTTTTCGGCAGTTTTTATATGCTACTTTCATTTTTTGCGTTTTGTGAATTTTGTTGTTTAAATTATTTGCTTAGTGTTTTTGGTGTTTTTAGTGTTCATTTATGTTAATTTCGTTTTGTTTTGATAAAGGAATTGGATAATTATTCAGTCAAAATTTCGCAGAAGGGTTACTTGACAGAAATCCAGAGACAAAAATGGTTTTGTACTTTTCACTGCGAAATCTCGATACTTTTCTTTTAGATTTTGCAATTTATTGAAAATTTTCAAAGTAAGTTTTTATTTGAGTTATTTACTAACAAGGCTAGAAAACAAATTTGCAGAGTCGAATCAAGCTAATGCTAGCCTCACTAAACCGTGGATAGCTAGTGACGATGCCAACCGCTCGCCGGTCGTTTGAGAGCAGTTCGTGCGACGTTAGTCGGTTATGTTTCATAATCCGTTTTAGTTTTTGGGTGTTTTGAATGGTGACTTATATAATGACAGGATTCGGAATAAAACGCTGCTCTTGGAAACAAGTGTTTAGATCAATTTTGAGCAAAAGTAAGAAGAGAAAAGTTATAGTGGTTTCTGTTCAATCCTGTTTGGACAGAGAGAAAAGAGAGAGAGAGAGAGAGAAACCGAGAGCGAGAGAGAGAGAGAGAGATAGAGCGAGCGAGTGTGAGATAAGTCGGTGTTAAAAGTAAATTATGCTTTACAATCGAGTTTTAATCGCGTGCGACTTTTCAAAGCAGTTGTTTTTGGTTTCAGCTCTATTTTTTAGATCAAAGGGGTCGTGTTAATCATACTGACCATTAATTTTACGTTTGGAATGGGCCATATGAAGCTTTTAGCAGCAGCTTTCGAGCTGTTTTGATTGTTCTGCTAGATACGTTTTCGGCAGTTTTTATATGCTACTTCAATTTTTTTGCGTTCTGTGAATTTTGTTGTTTAAATGTTTTGCTTAGTGTTTTTGGTGTTTTAAGTGTTGATTTATGTTAATTTCGATTTGTTTTGATAAAGGAGTTTGATAATTATTCAGTCAAAATTCGCAGAAGGATTATTCGACAGAAATCCCGAGACAAAAAGGTTATGTACTTTTTTCACTGCGAAATCTCGAAACTTTTCTTTTAAATTTTGCAATATATTGAAAATTTTCAAATTAACAGGTCTTTATTCGAGTTATTCACTAACAAGGCTAGAAAACTAAAAATTGCAGAGTCGAATCAAGCTAAAGCTAGCCTCACTAAACCGTGGCTAGCTGGTGACGATGCCAACTGCTCGTCGGTCGTTTGATAGCAGTTCGCGCGACGTTAGTCGGTTACGTTTCATAGTTCGTTTTGATTCATAATTCGTTTGTTTTCTGGTGTTTTGAACGGTGACTTATATAATGACAGGATTCGGAATAAAATGCTGCTCATGGAAACAAGTGTTTAGATCAATTTTGAGCAAAAGTAAGAAGAGAAAAGTTGAGTGATTTCTGTTCAATCCTGTTTGGAGAGAGAAGAGAGAGAGAGAGAGAGAGAAACCGAGAGCGAGAGAGAGAGAGAGAGAGAGATAGAGCGAGCGAGTGTGAGATAAGTCGGTGTTAAAAGTTAATTATGCTTAACAATCGAGTTTTAATCACATGCGACTTTTCAAAGCAGTTGTTTTTAGTTTCAGCTCTATTTTTTAGATCAAAGGGGTCGTTTTAATCATACTGACCATTAATTTTACGTTTGGAATGGGCCATATGAAGCTTTTAGCAGCAGCTTTCGAGCTGTTTTGATTGTTCTGCTAGATACGTTTTCGGCAGTTTTTATATGCTACTTTCAATTTTTTTGCGTTCTGTGAATTTTGTTGTTTAAATGTTTTGCTTAGTGTTTTTGGTGTTTTAAGTGTTGATTTATGTTAATTTCGATTTGTTTTGATAAAGGAGTTTGATAATTATTCAGTCAAAATTCGCAGAAGGATTATTCGACAGAAATCCCGAGACAAAAAGGTTATGTACTTTTTTCACTGCGAAATCTCGAAACTTTTCTTTTAAATTTTGCAATATATTGAAAATTTTCAAATTAACAGGTCTTTATTCGAGTTATTCACTAACAAGGCTAGAAAACTAAAAATTGCAGAGTCGAATCAAGCTAAAGCTAGCCTCACTAAACCGTGGCTAGCTGGTGACGATGCCAACTGCTCGTCGGTCGTTTGATAGCAGTTCGCGCGACGTTAGTCGGTTACGTTTCATAGTTCGTTTTGATTCATAATTCGTTTGTTTTCTGGTGTTTTGAACGGTGACTTATATAATGACAGGATTCGGAATAAAATGCTGCTCATGGAAACAAGTGTTTAGATCAATTTTGAGCAAAAGTAAGAAGAGAAAAGTTGAGTGATTTCTGTTCAATCCTGTTTGGAGAGAGAAGAGAGAGAGAGAGAGAGAGAAACCGAGAGCGAGAGAGAGAGAGAGAGATAGAGCGAGCGAGTGTGAGATAAGTCGGTGTTAAAAGTTAATTATGCTTAACAATCGAGTTTTAATCACATGCGACTTTTCAAAGCAGTTGTTTTTAGTTTCAGCTCTATTTTTTAGATCAAAGGGGTCGTTTTAATCATACTGACCATTAATTTTACGTTTGGAATGGGCCATCTGAAGCTTTTAACAGCAGCTTTTTGAGCTGTTTTGATTGTTTTGCGAGATACGTTTTCGGCAGTTTTCATATGCTACTTTCATTTTTTGCGTTTTGTGAATTTTGTTGTTTAAATTATTTGCTTAGTTTTTTTGGTGTTTTTAGTGTTCATTTATGTTAATTTCGTTTTGTTTTGATAAAGGAATTGGATAATTATTCAGTGACCATCAATTTTACGTTTGGAATGGGCCATCTGAAGCTTTTAGCAGCAGCTTTTGAGCTGTTTTGATTGTTCTGCCTGATACGTTTTCGGCAGTTTTTATATGCTACTTTCATTTTTTTGCGTTCTATGAATTTTGTTGTTTAAATGTTTTGCTTAGTGTTTTTGGTGTTTTTAGTGTTCATTTATGTTAATTTCGTTTTGTTTTGATAAAGGAATTGGATAATTATTCAGTCAAAATTTCGCAGAAGGGTTACTTGACAGAAATCCAGAGACAAAAATGTTTTTGTACTTTTCACTGCGAAATCTCGATACTTTTCTTTTAGATTTTGCAATTTATTGAAAATTTTCAAAGTAAGTTTTTATTTGAGTTATTTACTAACAAGGCTAGAAAACAAATTTGCAAAGTCGAATCAAGCTAAAGCTAGCCTCAATAAACCGTGGCTAGCTAGTGACGATGCCAACTGCTCGCCGGTCGTTTGATAGCAGTTCGCGCGACGTTAGTCGGTTACGTTTCATAGTTCGTTTTGATTCATAATTCGTTTGTTTTCTGGTGTTTTGAACGGTGACTTATATAATGACAGGATTCGGAATAAAATGCTGCTCATTGAAACAAGTGTTTAGATCAATTTTGAGCAAAAGTAAGAAGAGAAAAGTGAGAGTGATTTCTGTTCAATCCTGTTTGGAGATAGAGGAGAGAGAGAGAGACAGAGAGAGAGAGAGAGAAACCGAGAGCCAGAGAGAGAGAGAGAGAGAGAGAGATAGAGCGAGCGAGTGTGAGATAAGTCGGTGTTAAAAGTTAATTATGCTTAACAATCGAGTTTTAATCACATGCGACTTTTCAAAGCAGTTGTTTTTAGTTTCAGCTCTATTTTTTAGATCAAAGGGGTCGTTTTAATCATACTGACCATTAATTTTACGTTTGGAATGGGCCATCTGAAGCTTTTAACAGCAGCTTTTTGAGCTGTTTTGATTGTTTTGCGAGATACGTTTTCGGCAGTTTTCATATGCTACTTTCATTTTTTGCGTTTTGTGAATTTTGTTGTTTAAATTATTTGCTTAGTGTTTTTGGTGTTTTTAGTGTTCATTTATGTTAATTTCGTTTTGTTTTGATAAAGGAATTGGATAATTATTCAGTCAAAATTTCGCAGAAGGGTTACTTGACAGAAATCCAGAGACAAAAATGGTTTTGTACTTTTCACTGCGAAATCTCGATACTTTTCTTTTAGATTTTGCAATTTATTGAAAATTTTCAAAGTAAGTTTTTATTTGAGTTATTTACTAACAAGGCTAGAAAACAAATTTGCAAAGTCGAATCAAGCTAATGCTAGCCTCACTAAACCGTGGATAGCTAGTGACGATGCCAACCGCTCGCCGGTCGTTTGAGAGCAGTTCGTGCAACGTTAGTCGGTTATGTTTCATAATCCGTTTTAGTTTTTGGGTGTTTTGAATGGTGACTTATATAATGACAGGATTCGGAATTAAACGCTGCTCTTGGAAACAAGTGTTTAGATCAATTTTGAGCAAAAGTAAGAAGAGAAAAGTTATAGAGTGGTTTCTGTTCAATCCTGTTTGGAGAGAGAAGAGAGAGAGAGAGAGAGAGAGAGAAACCGAGAGCGAGAGAGAGAGAGAGAGAGAGATAGAGCGAGCGAGTGTGAGGTAAGTCGGTGTTAAAAGTTAATTATGCTTAACAATCGAGTTTTAATCACATGCGACTTTTCAAAGCAGTTGTTTTTAGTTTCAGCTCTATTTTTTAGATCAAAGGGGTCGTTTTAATCATACTGACCATCAATTTTACGTTTGGAATGGGCCATCTGAAGCTTTTAACAGCAGCTTTTTGAGCTGTTTTGATTGTTTTGCGAGATACGTTTTCGGCAGTTTTCATATGCTACTTTCATTTTTTGCGTTTTGTGAATTTTGTTGTTTAAATTATTTGCTTAGTGTTTTTGGTGTTTTTAGTGTTCATTTTTGTTAATTTCGTTTTGTTTTGATAAAGGACTTGGATAATTATTCAGTCAAAATTTCGCAGAAGGGTTACTTGACAGAAATCCAGAGACAAAAATGGTTTTGTACTTTTCACTGCGAAATCTCGATACTTTTCTTTTAGATTTTGCAATTTATTGAAAATTTTCAAAGTAAGTTTTTATTTGAGTTATTTACTAACAAGGCTAGAAAACAAATTTGCAGAGTCGAATCAAGCTAAAGCTAGCCTCAATAAACCGTGGCTAGCTAGTGACGATGCCATCTGCTCGCCGGTCGTTTGATAGCAGTTCGCGCGACGTTAGTCGGTTAAGTTTCATAGTTCGTTTTGATTCATAATTCGTTTGTTTTCTGGTGTTTTGAACGGTGACTTATATAATGACAGGATTCGGAATAAAATGCTGCTCATGGAAACAAGTGTTTAGATCAATTTTGAGCAAAAGTAAGAAGAGAAAAGTTAGAGTGATTTCTGTTCAATCCTGTTTGGAGATAGAGGAGAGAGAGAGACAGAGAGAGACAGAGAGAGAGAGAGAGAGAGAAACCGAGAGCCAGAGAGAGAGAGAGAGAGAGAGAGAGATAGAGCGAGCGAGTGTGAGATAAGTCGGTGTTAAAAGTTAATTATGCTTAACAATCGAGTTTTAATCACATGCGACTTTTCAAAGCAGTTGTTTTTAGTTTCAGCTCTATTTTTTAGATCAAAGGGGTCGTTTTAATCATACTGACCATCAATTTTACGTTTGGAATGGGCCATCTGAAGCTTTTAGCAGCAGCTTTTGAGCTGTTTTGATTGTTCTGCCTGATACGTTTTCGGCAGTTTTTATATGCTACTTTCATTTTTTTGCGTTCTATGAATTTTGTTGTTTAAATGTTTTGCTTAGTGTTTTTGGTGTTTTTAGTGTTCGTTTATGTTAATTTCGATTTGTTTTGATGAAGGAATTTGATAATTATTCAGTCAAAATTTTTCCCATTTTGGAAGTGTACTGGGAAGGAAAAGTTGATTGTTATACAGAGCAGTTGATACTAACAAAAATAGTTTTGCAGTTTTTTGGCTGTTTGCCTGTTTTAATTGTTGGTGCGTGTGTCTGGTATTGGAATTGGTTAGGTCCCTGATCAAGCAGCTAATTTCAATACGTCTATACAGAATGATTATTGTGACATTAGGTGGTAGCATTCGTAGAGAATTGTGTAATACTAATTGTACTCTGATTTTAGATAGCCGCACAGCGATAGCTGGGGCTATTATTGGCCTTCTCTTGGTTTTTTTCGTCGTCAAGATTTTTGTTAAGACCATATGACGTCACAATTACTTCAAATCTGCTCTTGATTCTTTCATTACTGCAATTTCAACTAAAATGCGTGCTTGACGTCATTTTTTCACTCTTAGTGGAGCGAGTTTTTTTGTTCATTTGCGTGATTAAGTTTTTGGTCACAAATGACTTACCTCACCCTCAAAAATGACTTCCTTGCTTTGAAATTGACTTTTCTTTACTTGAATTCAAAGAGATAAGGTCAAGTGTTTGCGTGTCATGCTAAATGAAGGTTATTTGAGAGCAGCTATTAGAGGCAGGAATAACTTATACAGATTCTTTATCAAAATATAACATCTTGTCCTTCATTGAAAGGAGTGTTTTTGGGCTGTCTTTTTTACTGTTTTTTTAAGACTGCAGATCTACGCAGCTTTTGGGGCTTTTCCGGTAATCTGCCAGCTATGTTTCTTTCTTCTTGTCTTCCTTTTCTAGGTTTCCATCGTCTAATTTTATTTTTTTTTCTCATTTGTCTCGTTTTGTGAAAGGAAGTTAACTGCGTTGCCTAGTCTTTTGCAAGTATTTGTTCTATTGTTCAGGCTGTTTTAGGAAAAGGTTTGCAAATTTTATCTTGTTTCTTTTTTGTTTTCAAAGTGATCAGTATATATAAAAAGTTACTTTTTTTAGTCGTCGTCGTTTCCTCGTTAGCGGTTATTGTTCACGTAGGGCAATTTCACATGATTTTTAACTGGTTTTGAGTGTTTGATCGGTTTGTTTTCTGGATCATTTTCCAAATAATATCTTTTCGTTGTTTTTTTAGTTAATAAAAATTCTGTGAGCTACTATTCGGGAATTGTACTGCTGTTTTTTAAGTAATGGTTAAGTGACTCTTCTTGAAGTAACTGCGAACTTCTGGCGTTTATCAAGAACCCGAAACGGTTCGAGATATTAAGTCAGAATTTCGAAGTGATTTCTGCAGAGTCACTTAACCATGCTTAAAACACGAAGCGCGCACGCTTTAAAATCACGAAAGTCAAGGAAATTCAACTTCTGGCTAAGTAGCAAGTTCTGGCATTTTAACTTCTGGCACTGCAGACTGTCGGCATTTTAAAATGTGCACGTGAGTGTTTTAATTCGTTATACCATGCGCGATGATTTTTTTGATATAGAAGTCACGACATTCATTTTTGACTTCTCAATTACCTCGCTCACTTTTGTAATGGAATGGAATTTAGAATTTGTTCCTCTCTCCCCCAGTCCTGTATCCCCCACCCAAAAATGTACTTTTTCGTCCTTAGAGATCCTTCAGTTTAGTCACAATAAATTGAAAATATCGGTAGACAACGGATTTTGCTTTCTGGATGTCAAAAAAGTAGTACCCTCAAGGCAATCATATGAAAAATAGGCGCGAAAATAGTGAAAATACGTATTATTCTTTGTCTGCCTATATATTAAGCAAAGTTGAGTCACTTTAAATGTGTTAACTATAAAATGTTGATCGGTTTGTGTTGAATGTGTTGATTGGTTTGTTTTCTGGATGATTTTCCAAATCTTTTCGTTTTTTGTTCAGTTTTAAAAAATTCTTTGAGTTAATTTTCGAGAATTGCACTGCTGTTTTCTAAGTAATGTTTAAGTGACTCTGCTTGAAGTCACTCACAACTTCTCGTGTTTAAGTCAGAATTTCGAGGTGAATTCTGCAGAGTCACTTAACCATGCTTAAAACACGAAACGCGAACGCTTTAAAATGACGAAATGTGCACGTGAGTGTTTTAATTCGTTTTAATCGACACCTGTTGCAATAACTGCCAGTGTAATAAATTTTAATGCCCGATCCACACTGGAAAAACACTTCAACATTAGACTACGAGTTTCTCACACTCTTTTCTCGCCACTGTTACTAAGTAGTCTAATGAGGGAAACAGTTTGATAATCTTGTAGTCTGGAAAACGTGTGTGGTTTATGTGGTGCGTGTTGTGTGTGCGGCGTGGGTGGCGTATGTGCGGTGTGTGGTGTATGTGTTGTGTGTGGTGTGTGCGTGGTGTGTGTGTGTGTGCGTGTAATTGTGTAAGTGGGTGTGTTTGTGTGGTGTGCTGGTGAGTGTGTGGTGTGTTACCTGTGTTGTGTAAGTGTGTCTGTGTTTGTGCGTGTGTGTGTGTGTTTGGGTGCGTTTGTGTGTGTCTGTATGTGTGTGCGTGCTTGCGTGTGTGTGTGTGTGCGTGCGTGCGTGCGTGTTTACGTGCGTGTTTAAGTGCGTGATCGTGCGTGTGTGTCTCTGTGTGTGTACGTGTGTTCATGCTTGAACGTGCGCGTGTGTCTCTGTGTGGGTAGGTGTGTGTGTTTATGTGTGTGTGTAAGTGTGTGTATGTGCGTGCGTGTGTGTGTGTGCGTGTGTACTTGGGTTCATGTGTGCGTGTTTACGTGTGTTCTTGCGTGAACGTGCGCGTGTGTCTGTGTGTGTAAGTGTGTTTGTGTGTGTGTGTGTGTGCGTGCGTGCGTGTGTGTGTACTTGGGTGCATGTTTACGTGTGTACTTGCGTGAGCGTGCGTGTGTGCCTCTCTGTGTGTGTTTGTGCGTGTGTGTGTGCGCGTGTGTGTGTGTGTGTGTGTGTGTGTGTGTGTGTGGGTGTGGGTGTGTGTGTGTGTGTGTGTGTGTGGGCGAGGGGAGGGGGGAGTGGGGTGCATGAGGACGAATAACAGATCCAAAGAAATATCACTTACCTTTGAAAGTGTAATTGTCCACAAAAATAAAAATGAGAAACCAATGAAACTTTGTTCAATTTTGAAATGATCGCAGCAGGTGTTGATTAAAAAAAATTATCACACGGTTGTTATCGCCCTCGAAGTTATCATAACACCTCGGCTTCGCCTCGGAGTTTGATAACTTCTCGGTGGCGATAACAACCGTGTGGTAATATTCATTACCATTCGATTGGGATTTTTGATATACAGAAGTCATTCACATTTGACTTCTCAAATACCTCGCTCACTGTTTCAATGGAATGGAATTTAGACTTTGTTCTTCTGTTCCCACAGTCCTATTTAAGCAGTCTGTTTGCACCCCACCCCAAATATGTACTTTTTCGTCCTGAGAGATCCTCCAGTTTAGTCACAATTAATTGCAGATATCGGTAGACAACGGATTTTTGTTTCTGGTTGTCAAAAAAATAGTACCCTAAAGCCAATCATATGAAAATTAGGCGCGAAAATAGGGAAAATACGTATTATTCTCTGTCAGCCTATATTATAAGCAAAGTTGAGTCACTTTAAATGTGTTAACTTCAAAACTTCGCTGTATCGTAAAATTGTAAGTGCCGTTTGCGCATAATTTTTTATGTAAGAGTATGAAATGCAAGCAATATGCTATGGGATGTATAGGGGGGGGGATAGAAAAGATCCTAGACTTCCTTCAGCAATATTACGTGAATGCGATCGAGGTCAAAAAGCGAACTCAATTAAGCGGAATGAACCAATAACCCCGGGCGCAAAGGCTTTAATGTTTAAAAAACTTGGTGCGTTAAGTTTGACAGAATATCTTGCGGATAATATAAGTAACAATCCTATTGTCCTCCAATTTTCTAATTTGGTCCGCAGTTTCATTTGGTCGGCACCATTGTTGTCGAATCTAATGAAACTGCCGACCAAATTAGAAAACTTTCGACACTCTGTCGTCAGTTTTTCTCGTACTGTCTCATTCTCAACGTAAATTAGCGTCAGTCGCCATAAATGTAGCATCCGAATCAATCAAACGTACTGAACGCTCAATTGCCTCTTCGCAAAGCAAAATGATAAAGCAGAAGGCGTTAAGACACTGAGAGCGTTAAGACACCCGTAAATTTGAAAATTTTTTCTACACCCCCGTGTTTCTTCGACAGGGCTGCAAAATTATTGACTTGATGATATGATAGCTTTTGGTATATCGGAGATTAATATTGTTGCCTGTTTTAGCTTCCGCCGGTGCTTGTGCTACTTTTGTACATGATGCTTTCATGAATCCAGTTGAAGGTAAGTGTTAACTTCATAATATTTTATTGCATGGCCATTGAAATCAGTGCAGCGCATTGGTATTTAGCCGACTAATTAGAAGAAACGCTAATTTTTCGAACAAATTACAATCTGCCAAAGCAAAAGATGAACATCGAAAGGCGGCCATTTTTTATATTATATCATTCATATTTAGTATGGGAAATTTTGCCTAAATCGAATAAGTAAATAAATGCGTGATGAAATGCTGTTGTTCCAACCCTCAATGAAACAGGGGCCAGAAACTTTATACCAGCCGGACTTTTTTGTCAAGCATATTTTTGTCAGGACTGTAGATTTTTTTTGCGGAGAGATATAAATTTGTGCGATTAAAGGAGCCCTTGAAAAACAATGGATTGCAGAAGAGACATTTTCATGTTTTTAATTGCTCTCGAACAAAGTTTGAAGCAGCTACTCTAAGCGTGTGTGTGCCATTTTTTAAACAATTTTCGCTTGACCGTTTTCTTCTAGAGCATTCTTTTGATTTCACCTCCCGAGTGATTGTTTTAGGCTTGACTTTTGAATTTTTGTGTGTTCTGAGTTGCACGCGTTCAGAAATTAAGTCTATCGCTAATATGAAAACGATTGTGAAAGCTGATCGTACATAGCGCGTGTAGGTAGTGGTTAATGTCCTGAAAGCCTATCCAAGAGGTTGCTGATTAAACCCCCTCCCTAGTCTGAAGTTTTTGCGCCATAAAATTCCTCTAGCCTGTGCCTCCAAAATTGTTTGGCTCGCCAGTTGTTCGGGAGCAATTCGTACGACGTAAGTCAGTTTATTGATTGCTCTCGAACGAAGAAATAGTGTCCCAGAACCAAGGGTTTTTCATAAATTTAAATATCAAAAAATCCATGTGGAAAACAAATAATTGTAGTTCGTTGATATCATCAACTACTGGTCAAATTTTTATTTGGAAATTTTTCGACCCCTTACAAAATTTTGATTATTTTTAGCTGCCCTCAACCTCTAAATTGCTATTATTTAGGCGTTTTTTTTTCAATTCTCTTTACCTTTATCCAAGAGGAGTATTGGGATTCTACAGTTTTTTTACGACTCAAAGGATTTTTCGAGTACTGAGGATTACGACCTAACATCCCGCCCACTTACCACCGTCTCGAAACTACCCGGCTTCCACCTATCCCTACACCTCTCCCGCCTACCCAGATCCCTAAACTAAAAGCTATTCTCATTTTTTAAAACCATGTCTACAGTTTCATTAGGCTGTTCATTCATCCGTTATTTCTTTTGATAACTCTTATTTTAGTTAGAGCTCGGTTTTCTAATTACATTGAACGAATCTTCGGGTCGTTTTCGGTATTTTACCGGCTATGGTTTTTAGCTGAAACAAGTTTGATCACGACTTGTTTTTTTTTTCACTTGTGTTTTTTCGATCATCGGCTTTTGTTTTCGAATTTTGACTTCTGTTTTCGAACAATGAACTTTAACAGTAGCTCAGTTAATAATACATAGTGACTAGGCACTGCTGGTAATGTTCGACGTCGGAAGGTCATGTGGAGAAATTTTACTCAATTTACAGTTTTCTATCCCAATACAGAAGCTTCCACCTACCTACACCCCATCTATCAAAACCCTCCCCCCTCTAAATACTCCGGCCACCTCCTACCTAACTAACCCCCTCCATTACCTACTCCCGCCACCTACCTACCCTCCTCCTCACCTAGCTACCCCCCTTTCCCCCGCCGCCACCTACCTACCCCCAACCCCGCTACACACACCTACACCTATCTATCCTTCCCCATCTATCTACACTCCCCCTACATACCTACTCCCCTCCGCTACCCCCCCCCCACTAACAACCCACACCCTCAACATGTGCGTTTGCTTTTTTCCAAACTCTATAGTTCAGGCATTTTTCTCTTTAATGTTTCCGACATATGTAGAAGGGCGGCTCTTTTTCTTATTTCGAGATTTTCTTGCAAGACCCTTCGAGTTGTTTCTGGAATTCTACCGGCTATGGTTTTTTTGTTTTATATAAGTCAACAGTTTCACGTTTGATTTTTGACTTACCTCTTTTTCAACTGAATGGAATTCATTAAACGCATTTACGGGAGTACGTTGAAAGTCAAAAAGCGAAATTAATAGAAACAGTGCATCGAGTTATCAAAATTTTTTAGGGCATATTTATAGAATCTAATGGAACTGCTGATCAAATTAGAACACCTTTTGATACTTAGAAAAGTTTAAGCTGTTTAAGTTTAAGCTTCACTAGCTATTTTTCTAATTTTTTCAATTCCAATGGGCATTGTGGTCAACGGATATTTTGCCGCAATTTGCCGGCTATGTTAACTACTCCTATTTATATGCAATGGTCAGTTTTTTTGTGCATTTATATTCATCATGGGAAATTCTGTAGCACATTTGTTAGGTAACGGTATAAAAATCTTGATCAACTTGTTTCTCATTTTTCTTTAGGGCCTTGTCAAAAAATTTGTCTAAATCAAGGAAAATGCTTGTTACGTAAAAATTTGTTTTTCCAGAAATTTTAATAAATAGCCTCTACTAACGGAGTCAAAGCGAAAGAGTTTGCCCCGAGGTGATATTAGTGAAGATTAGTGAAATTTTTTGCTCTCTCCGCGTTTTATGTGTTGTCTAAAAGGCTATTACCGCGGCATTAATGACCGCGGCATTAATGAGTTTTGCGCTATTTGAAGGTGTTTCAACTTTTCCAAGTGATATTTTTAATAGCCGCACAGCGATAGCTGGGGCTATTTTTGGCCATCTCTTGGTTTTTTTACTATTCAAAGAATTTGAATTGTATTGGGGCGCTGTCTTTTTTTTAAGATCTGTTCAAACATTTTCATGATTTTTGAAGTCAAATTGGAGTACGTGATTTTGGTCACGCCGAACCAGGAAATGGAGCGAAAAAGCGAGTGGTTTTGCGGCGTGACATTTTTTTGCTGTAAATTTAGAGTAGAGTGAGAAAACGTTGTTTGAACTAAAATTCGCTTTCTGGCTAGTGCTTTTTTGTTCACATGCGGCAATTTCACTTTGATTTTTACTGTTTTTTCGATTTCTTGGATTGGATTTTTTTCTTAATGGTTTTTCCAATCCAATCATAGTCCGTTTTAGGTCTAGTTTTTTTTATTTTTTTAGTCAATGAAAATTCTTTGAATTGTACGTCAGGACTTGTCCTGCTATGTTTTTTTTATTTCGTCGTCATGATTTTTGTTACGACCATATGACGTCACAGCCACTTTTTGTTCATTCGTTCATGCAATTTCAACTGAATTGCATATGTGACGTCATTTTTTGCTCTTAGTGGAGCGATTTTTTTTTGTTCATGCGCGTGATTAAATTTTTGGTCACACTTGACTTACCTCACTCTCAAAAATGACTTCCTCAATTTGAAATTGACTGTTATTTACTTTAATTCAAAGAGATAAGGTCAAATGGGTGTGTGTCACTCTAAATGAAGGTTATTTGAGATCAGCAGGCAGCAATAACTTTTACAGATTTTTAATCAAAATATAACAGATCAGCCTTCAATGAAAAGACGAATTTTTTTGGTCTGTCTTTTTTACTGTTTTTTTAGACTGCCGATCTGCGAATCTATTGCGGCTATTTTCTGGCAATCTGGCAGCTATGTTACTGTTTTTTTAGGCTGCAGATCTACAAAGCTATTGCGGCTATGTTCTGGCAACCTGCCAGCTATGTTTCTTTTATGTAAATTCGGCTGAATTGCATTTGGGAGGTCATTTTTCAAGCTTATTGGAGCAGGTTTTTTTTTCATTTAATTGATTGAATTTTTGGTCGCTTGTGACTTGGCTCACTCTCAAAAAACGTGTCTCACTTTCAAAATGACTCGCTCACTTTAATTTGAGGAGGTGAGGTCAGCAGAGTATATGTCAGTCTAATTGAAGCTTATTTTTGGGCAGCTATTAGAAACAACATTTAAATTATATAATTTCGTCTAAATGGAAATGACATCTCAGCAATTAGTAAGATAAAACTGAGACTTCTCTCATCGGTCTTTGTTTCGTTATCATTTTGAGACTGCATGGCAATGAATCTGTCGCGACTATTTGCTGACAATGTGCCAGCTATGTTTATATTGTTTATGAAATTGTTGCTCAGAGTTCAAGGGACAAATAAAACACAGCGAGAGGGCAATTATAATTAATTGAAATTCTCAAGTTGTTCATCTATTGTTGTTTTACTTTGTCCGCTAAATGGATTGAGGGCTAATTGAACTGGCAAGAACGCATTCATCCATACTTTTTGTTTCAGTTGTGAAGCATCGACTTCAAATGTCATGCAGTCCATATTCGGGAATGTCAGATTGTATACGAACAGTCTACTCGCAAGAGGGCATACGTGCTTTTTATCGCAGCTTTGGTACATCCTTCTTCATGAATGCGCCTTTCCAGATGACTCATTTCACTTTTTACGAGTACTTACAGGAACAGTTGAATCCAAACAGAGACTGGAATCCTTGGACACATTGTGTGTCGGGTGGTCTAGCTGGTGCAATTGCCGCAGCCGTTACAACTCCTTTGGATAATTGCAAAACAGTTTTGAACACGCAAGAAGCTTGTGTTACGTGTAATCAGTATACCGGTACAGCAACTGTGTCCGGTTTCAAAGAGGCAGTATCAAAAATTTACTCTTTGAAAGGTGGATGGGGATTTTTTAGTGGAATCAGGGCGAGAGTGTTGTTCCAGATGCCAGCTACTGGGTTGTCATGGTTTGTTTACGAGCTTTTCAAATACGGCATTAGTCAGAATAGAAGCCCTCTGTCAACGACATCAAGTCCTGCAACCTTACATGTAAGTTTTATTTTTGGTCAATCAAGATTCAATAATTTGCAAGCTAGATATATCAAAAGTTTTCACAAGATGATTGATCGGAAAATCATGTCATTGTGCTTGAGTTGTCCAACTTGTTCTAATTGAAAATCTTCTTGCTGCCTAGTTTCACGTTTTTGACTAACTACATTATTTTGGCGTGACGTACCACCAAAACGTGTTCCAAAATTCAAATAGAAAAAATGCTCAGATGCCTATTTCCATTGAAACCGCTTCATGAAAACATAGGAAAGCAGTTTCAATGATCATGCCCAATGACTTAGAAGGTGAACAGACAAAACAGTCTCAAACAAAATAGTACTAAATGGCAAAATGGTCCCAGGCTAAGCATTCTCGCACAAAATAGTCACAGACAAAACATTCACGGTGAAAGCGCTTTTTAAATGATGAAAAGCGAAGGGCAGCTTTAATCTTAGAAGAATGATTTGAAGTCGGAAAACCAAAATCACAGTAACAAAATGGTTAGCGCTCCTGAGGCACGTTTGGAAGTCGCTGGTTCGAGCCCGAGGGGGACAACAAAACTTTCGCAATAAAAGAATATGAGGGCTAATTAAATTGGAGCGATAGGAAAAACGTTAAAATAAGGAGTTATTCTGAGGAGTTATTGCACGGGTTATTCTGAGAGCAGGGAAATCGCAAATGTAGTTTATGACCAATATTTTGCAATAATCTTCTCGCTTCTAGCTTTTTTTTAACTCAAAAGTTTTTGACAGAAAATGAAAGTATTGAAGTACAGAAATTATTGGATCAGAATAACAATATCAACGTGTCTAAATTTTTTTTAGTAGCCGCATAGCGATAGCTGAGTCTAATATTGAACTTCTCTTGGTTTTTTATTTCGTCAACAGGATTTTTGCTACGACCATATGACCTCATAATCGCCACTTCAAATCTGCTTTTAGTTCATTCGTTCATGCAACTTCATCTGAATTGCGTGCGTGACGTCATTTTTCAATCTTGGTAGAGAGTTTTTAGTCATTCGCGTGATTGAATTCATGGTCAAACGTGACTTACATCAATCTCGAATTTGACTACCTCACTCTGAAATGGATTTTTCTACTTTAATTCAAGGAGCAAATTAGGGCAAACGAGTGCACTTGAACTGAGAGCTATTCAAGTGCAGATAATAGATTCAGTCGCAAGTTAAACATTCTTAAAATACAACATCTCAACACTTTTTTAAAAAAATTCTTTTTTGGTTTGTTTCTTTACCATGTTTTTGAGACTGCATAATCTACAAAGCTGTTGCAGCTATTTTCTGATTATCTTCCAGCTATGTTTCTTATAGATGCATCCTCTGAGGACATCAATCATATTTTGATGCGTTTACTTTAAAAGAAATTTCTGCGAAGTATGAGTGATTTGTTTGTTGATGCAAAGCATCATTCTTTTATATTCTCGGAACTACCAGTTATTTTTAATTTCGGACGCTTTGCCTGTAGACTGCACATGTCTTCACACTTCTTGACCAAGGTGGAAGAAGGAAAATTGAGTTTGAATGTTTTCATTCAACTGAAATAACGCGTTTCGAGCTGCAATTTCAGAAATCGTTGTTACTCGTTGTTTTACAGCTTCCGGAAGCGAACTGAGTTGTTTTTGTACTTCTCTTTTCAACAGGAAGAAGAGCATAAGCGAGGGGGAGGCACCTTTATGCCGAGGCGTGAATTGTGTAGAAGTGATAGAAGTTTAGAACTAATGAGAATGATCCATCGCTGAACCAATCGTCTGAATGCTCAAGCAAATCAACGGCTAGCAAGGTTGCAAAAAAACAATTTGTGTGATCTTGGGGACCCTCCTGATACATAATTTTCTAGCCATTATGTGCCCTTTGTAAGAACTCTGGAATCTCGAATCCTTTCATTTACGAGGCCTCGCTCATTTATGGACGACTTTGTTGCAGCGTTCCGTTTACTGGTCTATGCGTTCTTTTGTAGGCTGTAATATTGCCCGCTGTGTCTCTAGTGATGTCTTCTGAGCTGCAGAAAATTAGTTTGGCGTGGAGTCTCAACAACCATTGCTGCTCCGTTATTAAACGCCGAGCGGAGTTTTCGCGTTCCAGTATCCGCTGTTTCAGATAAATGGCTATGAATTGCGTTTGCGTTTTAAAATACAGCAGCATCAAGAAAATGCTCCTTCGGTAAGTTGACGGTGCCTACTATATGCATAGCTTTCAAAAATGCAGTTCTGATTTTCGTTGTCTGAATGAATTCCATGACAATTTTTTGCATCAATGAAATGACGCCAAACATCGTGAGGAACTTTCTTATGCTTGTATACGAAATTGAAAGTTTTTTCATCTTGTTTAAGAATTTGTTTTCCGTGCTCTTTTTATACTCTGATAATTTGAGTTGATTTATCTTAATGGTGAGCTGAAATTTTGATATTTATTGCGTTGAGTCACTATCTTTAAATTTTGGGACTCTTTTTTGTGAGTTTTGTCTGTTTTTTTGTGACTTTTTATGTGGGCTATTTTTACAATTTAGGACTATTTTGTCTGGGTCTGTTTTGCAAGGAAACGAAATAGAAAGATGGCTGATTTTTTAACCACAAATTGACATTTCGTAATTTTTAGGCATGAAAATGAGTTGAAAAGAGTCGCTCAAATAAATTTTTCAAATTTTATGGCTTATGACAAAGCAAATGTTTTCTTACGAAAAAATATTTCCACAAACACTAACCAATCGGAACTACTGAGGTACCTTGAGCTCTTAAAGATTCTCAGTTGTAGCATCTCAATCTAATTGTTTTTCTTAATAACTTCCTACAGTAATGCCTCCTACATCTTAAGAATGCGATAGTTAACCTTTTTACTAAGAAGTTGATGCCCAACCAGTGTTCGAACACATACTTAGCGAACAATGCTCTGAATATTTCCACATGTATGGAATTTCAAAGAATCAAATTGGTTTAATAAGGCTGAGACTGCAATGACAGATACATTGATATTTTGCATTGAATTTTTTCAAAATCGAATTGACCTTAATAATTACGCCACCACAGCTGTTAGACTTCTCAAAGTTTTTTGATATCAGCTATAAAGATTTTGTTTTTTAAATTGGTTTAAGTCAGAGCGCTTAGTTAGTTAAGAGTGCTTGTTTTTACAAATAGAGGAAACACATAAATAGTTGCTTAATCAAATTGATTCTGATTGGATTCACTTAGATCAGACTTTTGAAAAAAAATTACACCTTACTCGGGGATGGTGTAGTATACTGACTAAAACTGTTTTTTCGAGTGAAATGATTAATTGCTCTCAAAAGATGTTTGTCGCAATTATATTAGTCCTCCGATTATATTTTTATGACTCGATGAGAAGTTTTGTTATTCTATAGGTTTTTGCGATTCGAAGAGAAGTATTGGTATTACACAAGTTTTTCTTTCCTGAAGCAAGTATTTTCTTTTCTTTTCGAACATTTACCACTGTTTTAAAATATTTACCTCTGTTTACAGCCCTACACCTTACTAAGTATGCGGTTCACCGTAACTGTTTTGAGGAGACAGTTTCTGGGTATGAAGAGCGGTTCTTAATCTTAGGCTTAAAATTTTGGCCACTCAGTCAGCCCCCCCAGTCACCCCGTCCAGCCCTCTCAGCCCTAGCCCTTTCGCTTGACCCCTCACGCTGGACTCGCAACTCCGCTCACCACACACACACACACACACACACACACACACACACACACACACACACACACACACACTGTTAGCATCCCAAGCCCCAATTGGCTACTATAAAAGCCAATCTAGCACCTGTCGTTTGAGAGGAATTTGCCCGATCTTAGTCGGCTATGTTTATTAATGGCCGCGAAGCGATAGCGGCTATTATTGGGGACATTGTTTTTCTTTAATTCGTCGTCTCCATCGATGAATCTTGCCACCATTGACTTTTTCAATTTCAGTGAATTCTACTGCTTAGCAGTTAAAATTTGTGTGCGTGACGTCATTTGTTTTGCTTTTAGGTCAATTGCGTGACTTACATCACGCAAAAAAAAATGACTTCTGATCTCACTTGATGAAATTTAATTTTTATGAACATTTGCTTGTTTTGTGAACATGCTGTTCACTGGATCTTGTTTTTCAGTCGGGATCTTATTTTGCAGTCGATGAAAACCTAACATTTCGTAGCTCATTAAAACAGTAAAAGAATAAATCCGTTTAGCCATTTATCAATTTAAACAGAGAATGCGAGACGAAACCTATTTTAAAACTATTTTAAAAGTTCACGCTTTTTTAAACCCTTTCGAATAAATCATGCTTACTGAGCACAAGTCATACTATAAGCAGCTCTTTGTTGCCTTAGTGTATTAATGTGCTTTATTGATTACTTGTCAATCTAGTTTAAAAGAGACATGCCCTGGAGTTTGTATGCAATTGATCGGAAGTTAGTCGGTATTGCCTTTTTAGATTCTTAGATTGATTAATTGATAACGTATTGACTGTGTTATCTTCGTTTCAGGCACCCCCTGCAAGCTAGCAACATGGAAATGATCAGATGAGAAATGCAGTTCAATGATAATTGAGTTAAGTGAACTGTGGCGAAAAAAAACTTGATTGTTTATTGCCATATTTGTTGCTATGCTGATCATGGAAACCAAAGGTGCGTTTGTAAGGAATATTTGGTTATTTGTAGGTTGCGAACATTGATAATTGGTAGTAATGCTTGGCCGCTTTTTTGTTTTCCATGTATTGCCTTAGCAGGGTTATTCTGTCTCGACTGAGAAAGACGGCAGACTCTCATTGCTGAAGTGAGTGTCTGCGGTCGTGAAACGATTATAAAGGCGCATTATGCAATATGTTATGAATGAAATTGATGCTAATAAAGATTCAAAATGATGATAATTTACTTATCATACAAGGTTTTTCTGTTTTAATTGTTTTAGGAAAGAGATCTGCCGAGAAACTGTTGATTTCAGTAAACGTTGTTTATTAATAGCCGCACAGCGATAGCTGGGGCTATTATTGGCCTTCTCTTGGTTTTTTTACAATTCAAAGAATTTGAATTGTATTGGGGCGCTGTCTTTTTTTTAAGATCTGTTCACACATTTTCATGATTTTTGAAGTCAAATTGGAGTAGTGATTTTGGTCACGCCAAAACAGGAAATGGAGCGAAAAAGCGAGTGGTTTTGCGGCGTGAATTTTTTTCGCTCTAATTTTAAAGTAGAGTGCGAAAATGGTGTTGAACAAAAATTCGGTTTCTCGGTAGTGGTTTTTGTTCACATGTGGCAATTTCACTCTGATTTTTACTGTTTTTTCGGTTTTTTGGATCGGATTTTTTTCTAAATGGTTTTCGCAATCCATTCACAGCTCATTCTAGGCCTAGTTTTTTTTGTTTGAATTAAATTTTCATTTCTCGCTAGTGGTGTTTTTGTTCACATGCGGCATTTTGACATTGATTTTCTGTTTATTTTTTTGTTCCAATTTTTTTTTAAAATGGTTTTCTCAATTCACTCATAGTCCATTCTAGGTCTAGTTTTTCTGTTTAGTCAATGAAAATTCTTTGAATTGTACGTCAGGACTTGTCCTGCAATGTTTTTTTTATTTCGTCGTCATGATTTTTGTTACGACCATATGACGTCACAGCCACTTTTTGTTCATTCGTTCATGCAATTTCAACTGGATTTCATGTGTGACGTCATTTTTCGCTCTTAGTGGAGCGAGTTTTTTTGTTCATGCGCGTGATTAAGTTTTTGGTCACACTTGACTTACCTCACTCTCAAAAATGACTTCCTGACTTTGAAATTGACATTTTTAGAGATAAGGTCAAATGGGTGTGTGTCACTCTAAATGAAGGTTATTTGAGAGCAGCTATTAGAGGCAGCAAAAACTTATACAGATTTTTAATCAAAATATAACATATCAGCCTTCAATGAAAAGACGAATTTTTTTGTTCTTTTTTACTGTTTTTTTAGACTGCCGATCTACGAATCTATTGCGGCTATTTTATGGCAATCTGCCAGCTATGTTTCTACAATATTGAGTTCAATTGGTCTTTCAATGACAAAGAATCATATTGTTGCTGGACCATGCGTGAGACCAGAAATATTCTCGGCTTACCAAGATTGCTGAACAAATTTACCCAAGCACGACTTTTATAGCTGCGAAGCTGTAAGCTGAGTGGAGCTATATTGCGGTGCTCTTGGTTTTTTTACAATTCAAAGAATTTTTACAATTCAAAGAATTTGAATTGTATTGGGGCGCTGTCTTTTTTTAAGATCTGTTCACACATTTTCATCATTTTTGAAGTCAAATTTGAGTGGTGATTTTGGTCACGCCGAAACAGGAAATGGAGCAAAAAAGCGAGTGGTTTTGCGGCGTCAAATTTTTTCGCGCTAATTTTAAAGTAGAGTGAGAAAACGGTGTTTGAACAAAAATTCGCTATCTCGCTAGTGGTTTTTTGTTCACATGCGTCAATTTCATTTTGGTCTTTATTTTTTTTTCAGTTTTTCGGATCGGATTTTTTCTAAATGGTTTTCCCAATTCACTCATAGTCCGTTCTAGGTCTAGTATTTTGTTTAGTCAATGAAAAATTCTTTGAATTGTTCGTCAGGACTTGTCCTGCTATGTTTTTTTTTGTTTCGTCGTCTGACGCTCTTTTTTTCGTTTATCATTTGTTCACACAAAGCTGAAAAAGTCAATTTTTCTGAATGAATTTTTCCTCTCACTAACGGCATATGCGCGCGTGACGTCATTTCTCACTCGCTTTAGCAAAAGTTCTTGGGTTATTTGCGTGATTAGATTTTGATCTGCGTGACTTACCTCAATCAATAAAATGACTTTTGCACTTTAAAATTAAGTTTAATTTGAATTTGTTTAAGGTCAGAGGGATTCATATGTGCTGTAAAGGTCCTTAATGAGAGACTTCTGCGGAACAAGTTTTAGCAAGCTTTATCAATTTATCGCTGAATGTTTTTTACTTAGTTTTTCGAGCGGCGACGATTTTTGTAAATTTAGATCTGTATCTGTTTCTATCTCTATTATATAGCACGCATGTCTATTCTTTCGCAGCTATTCCGGCAATCTGCTGGCTATGTTCTGTTTTTGCTAGAAAATGATTGAGTTCTCGAACACATTACGATGCAGAGGTATACCCCAAAGTTTCCGCCTTAGTAAAATTGGCTAGAAAATTAGTCACATACAATGAACGAAATTAGATGACATCCTTTGTATCTTACTTTTCGCAAAAGGGGTTCCGCCAATTTTACGAAATAAAAGAGCATTCGGTGCGAAAAGTAGGTAGCAAATCTTGTAGTACGTTTCCGCTCAATTTAGTTAGCCATTATTCGCATTGAAAGTATCTCTAATCCGCTATTGAGCCTAATTAATTTCGCGCATTTTGAGCATGCAACAGTGGTTTAATACTTTGTAATAAACATTGAAGATTTTATTGAATCTTTTAAAGCTTTAAATTGATTTAAATAACAACTTTAAAAGACAAAGTAATTCCCCGGACTGTTTCAGCCTCTGGTCATCTGGTCACTTGTTCGCCAAGCATAACATCAAATGGTCACACAAATCCAATCCAACTTCAATGACTCTATTGACAGGGAATGACAATTCTGTAATCATTAATTCTGTATCAAAAAACTACCAATATTGCTTAATGTCTTAATGTTATAAACTGCCATAGATTGTGTATTTATGAATTTATTATGTGTGATTTTTTATGGAGAGGAGAGAGAGAGAGAGAGAGAGAGAGAGAGATAGGGAGGGAGAGAGATAGGGAGGGAGGGAGGGAGGGAGGGAGGAAGAAAGAGAGCGCGAACAATGTGAAGGGGTTTTTCGGAAAAAAAAACAAAGTTCCAATAAACTCCAACTTCAACGGAGGAATTTTTCACTTTTCACACGGATGCAGTGTGTCTTAACTAATAGTAAATCTAGCTCAGCAACCTCTTCAGAGGAAAATGATTTTAGAGGAAGAGAGAGAGAGAGAGAGAGAGAGAGAGAGAGAACAAAATGGAAGGATTTTTCGGAAAAAAATAAAATTCGACACTCCAACTTCAACGGAGGAATTTTTCACTTTTCACACGGATGCAGTGTGTCTAAACTAATAGTAAATATAGCTCAGTAAACTTTCCAGACGAAAATGATTTTAGAGGAAGAGAGAGAGAGAGAGCGCGAACAAAATGGAGGGAATTTTCGGAAAAACAAAATTCGACAAACTCCAACTTCAACGGAGGAATTTTTCACTTTTCACACGGATGCAATGTCTTAACTGATAGTAAATATTGCTCAGCAAACTCTTCAGGGAAAAATAAGTTTAGAGGAAGAGAGAGAGAGAGAGAGAGAGAGAACAAAATGGAGGGATTTTTCGGAAAAAAATAAAATTCGACAAAATCCAACTTCAACGGAGGAATTTTCACTTGACACGGATGCAGTGTGTCTAAACTAATAGTAAAAATGGAGGAAAATAATTTTAGAAGAGAGAGAGAGAGAGAGAACAAATTAGAGGGATTTTTCAGAAAAAAAAATAAATTGGCCTGTAAACTTGTAAATAGACCCAAAAACGAAATTGTCGTTTCGCCATTACTTTCTTAAAGATCAAATTTGAGGCAAATTTTGGCAGTAATGTAAGAGGGTTCCGCAAGGGTATCTTGTTTTATATGGCCCTTGTGTTTAATCGTCTCCCTCTCCCACCTACTCAACCACTTGCACCTACAAACCTGTAAAGGGTCGCTTCAAAAGTGAGAATAATTCAATCATGTCTTTCGCGTTCCGTTAAATGAATCTTTTTTCACTGATCAAATCTATTTTCATTGGCCGAAAAAGGATTTGTTTGTCAATGTGGGAGTGGCCGAATCTATTTTCACTGGTCAAATCTCAAAACCGAAAATGGTGTCTTCCGTATTGAAAGCAGCTTTAACTCTTTTTGAATCAAGGTACAAGATTCGATACGCTACTTTCTCTGCGTTGCAAAATCTTCAACTTAGCAAGTACATACTTCTCAGTATAATCAGCATTTAGATAATTTCTCATTTTTATTCACAAACTGGTAATAAACACGTCAGCTCAATTATTGGTTCCTTTTAACAAAAAGTAGTAATAAAGCTTTAATATTCACTTTTATGCTCAAAGCGCATTAAATTAGGCTTAATTGCGGATTATATGCGAAATCGAGCTACATTGCGTGCGAAAAATCGATACGTAAATTGAGCGGATGCGTGATACAACTCGCACGAAAAAATAGGTTATCAAGTTTGTACTTGTTTTTCGCGGCTAAAATTAGGACACTTTTGCAAACACGGGATACGATATTCCCTTCCATTTTGCCGGTTTCTGTTAAAGTAGCTATTTTGCGCAATATTGTACCACTTTCAATGTATTAACATCTTAAAAACGAACACGAGATACGCACATCGGGCATATCTGCCCGCGACGATTTGGGTATACCTCTGCATCGTAATGCAAGTTTGAAGCAATTATTCTAAGCGTTAAGTTTTTCACGCGAAAATGTTGCTTGGCCTTTTGATTTCTCTCGCTTGAGTGGTTTGAGTTGACTTTCTGTCTGTATGAAAGCGGGATAAACTGGTGATGCCCTAGAGCATAAAGTGGCTGAGAAGTCTCAGACACTTTATTAGAGGACTATTAGAGGACTCTAAAAGTATGGTTCAACGAAGGTTCTAATTAAGCAGAACTTTTACAATGATTTTGAGTTAATGTGGGTTTGGGAGCCCCCTCTATCTGCCCGGCCCCTGCCCAACTCGCTTATTCTACCCCTCCCTCTTTCCAACGCACTGCGGCTGATCCTCAGCTTGATCTAGCTATAACTAAATAAGCAAGCCCTCGACTGTTGTTCGAGAGCAATTCTTCGGACGATAGCCAGTTATGTTTGCACGTATTCTTCTTTGATTCAGAGAATAAAAGTTTGTACATGAAGTTTTGTTTAACTTAATGGTTAACTAATTTCAATGTTCAATAAATAAAGTGCTATAGAAATTAAAGTGCTTAAAGTAACGTGCAATAACCGCAAGTACCTGGATATAAATGGTGGCGTGGTATGACCATGTATAAACTCCGCGTAACTTTATCTTGATAGAGCTATGATGATGAAATTGAGCTAAATATGCTATTTTTCGTTGATTGATTCGAAGCATTTTTTGATTTGTTAGATATTTCTACCACCAAACTCTGCTGTGCGGGACTATCTCAGAGACAAGTAATCATTTTTGAACAGTAATGTCAAAGTAATTTTTGAACAGTAATTATATTGTGTGGACGGTTCGCTAATACTTGGCTAGAAGCTTGTAAAGATACTACTCATCATTGATTACATGCAATGATTAAGTCATCAAATTTTATTAGCTGCATTTAAAGTGTACTTTTGTTGAGTTGAGTACTTATTTGATAAAAACAAAAAAAAATAGGTAACATTACACATTTGCATCAAGAAAATTTTGATTGCAAAGAAATTATTTGTTGGTTGCATCATAATGGCTGAAAAGGAGAAATCAAAACCTGTAAAACCGGGTCGACTAATGCTTCCAGGACTGCCACCCCTAAGTGACCTTCCTGGTGCACAACACACTGACGGTAGAGGAAGTCTAATAAGTTCTCGAGAACCCGATACGCCCTTGTTCACTGCGGAACACTTGACAAACTACCTAGTAGACAGGAACAACATGGACAGACAATCGAGTGACTTGGAATCGTCTCTTTTCAATGCTAGCTCCCTGTCCAGGTACATCAAACAAGGTCGCCGCTTGGATCAAAAGATCAAACACCTCCGTCGTGAGAATCAAGGAGATTGCGATAAAGCGGGCGCATTGAGTGAACTGGTGACATTTTGTGAGAGGGTATGCCATGAATTTCAGCTCTGCTATGACCTCATAAAGCCTTTCATTGACAGGACAAATGAGCTGTTTGTAGTAATGGCTGGAATTTTGGAGTCATTTTGCCATCTGAAAGTATCGGGTGAGTACCGTTTTGACGTCACTAGACCGCAAAAGTGCTTAGTTCTGCTTCATCAACGTTCTGTAACTCAAAATAGGCGAACAGGAATAGAAAAAGTTTCATCTCACACCTGTTCTGATTTCTGGTGAACTTCTGTTCGGAGTTTATACTTTATTCCGATTACTTCGAGACTATTTGTTTGAAAAAAATGTTTTTAATAATTTTTCATATTGTCTATTTTTTGCTCTCATATTGTAATGCAACTTAGTCCCAATAATGAGATTTCTCGTTGATGTTTTAGTTTATGATATTGTTTACGTCAAAACTATTTATTTTAGTAAACCTTTGAGTTGACTTTTTATGTTCTCATTTTGTCTTTTTTCTTTTCAGTCAGTATGGAAAGATCTTATTGTTTTCAGTATTGAAGTAAATGAAATTTAACAATTGCTTGAGATCATAGCTAATAGTTCATATGACTGGAAAATTAATATTTTCAAAAAGTTCGAATGAATTTTGAGTTCTCGCAGTTTTTACAGTCTTTGTGCTGCCCTAAGACTTTAGAAATTGATGAACAATCAAATTTGAAGTTAAACTTTGTTTTCAATTGAAAGCTAGTAAGAGCTAACACGAAAGTGATTGTGCGCCACTTAACATTGTTATAATACCCGAGTTTCTTACAATTGCACTTATCAATAAAATTGATTGTTTACAAGATCAATTGTTTATCTAAAGAGCTATATTTAAAGCTCCTGCCTGTGTCCATCTGACAGCAAGTGGTTTTATAATTTGTTTGAACAATTTTAACAGCTTTTGTAAATTTGACTCTCAATTTTGTTTTGTCGACTTTCTTTTACGTGAGGTTGTTCGTAGTAATTTCAGTTTTCATAATTTTATGTGAGGTTGTATCTTGTTTTCATATTTTAACATAAATTTTTTTCAGAAATCGGATTTTAAGATACTTTTTTAAATTTTTGCCTGTGGTTTTACATTATTTGATATTTTTAAAGCCAACGTATGCTGCAAGAGCAAACCCGGCATAGCTCATTCTTGACTTGTGTGACCCTTTTTTGAATTTGCGTTCTCTATTTGGATTTACAAGTGAGTACAGGAGGTCATTAAGTGAGTACAGTTTGAACTCAAGTTTGAAAACTGAACAGATGTTGATTTCTGGATATCATGTTTTGTTCTTTGGTAATATTTTTTTTACTGTAAAAAATTTTTATATAGTGTTAAATGGCATTGGAGTTGTTTTAATCTCTGTCGTTCGACCTGCTCTAGCATTCGGCTTCTTGATTAAGGGAAAGTTGATTTTAATACTTCTCTATACACGTCTGTCGTTTTGAAAGAAAATATCAGAGTTTAAATTACGAAAAATTAACTAAGTATAGAAAATGAATCTTTTTGTTTGACTTTTGGCCACTCGTCAAAAACGTGTAAGTTTTGTACATTTTTTGGTCTGATAATGTAATTTAAGTAAGGTCATTACTGAGCGGTCTGGTTAATATTCTAAGGAGGTCCAATAAGCTTAAATAGTGTCTTCCTTTGAGTTTGTGGTACTGCGTTTTTTTGAGTTTTGGCTTCAGATTTTCTTTCTGTCAGTTTTGTACAGTCGAAGTAATGCCGATTCTCATTGATTGCAATATTGGCAAAAAGAAGTTGATGAACAGCTGGAGTTTTTTTTACCTCACAATGTTTTTTCAAAAATGATAAGTAAAGTTTTCTGTCTTGACGTTTTCTGTCTTGACCTTCAATTTTTTTAACAAGTCAATAATTATAAGACAACAATGACGATTAGTGGTTTCTGGATTTTGCTTTCAATTGGTGGTTAAAACTTACGCCATTTTTATTTGTAAAAATTGCGTAGAACTGATTGATTTTTTTGTATTTGGTTTGCCACTTTTGTTTATTTGGTTAAGTTTGGTTTTTTCAATTGGGCTCATTCATTATTTTGATTTCTGGTGAAAAATAACAAGTCTTCCGAAGAGGCATAATTGAAACATCTTTGGTCAATTGACAACGATTGGTCTATAGATTTGTTTCAAAAATGATAATTGAGTTTGGAAAAAATTTAGTTTTGGGACTGTAGTGTGGGGTTGTTTTAGATTAGCAACAAATTGTTTCAACGAATCGAATTGTATTCAGCATCTTTTCTGTTTTTTAAATCTTCATTATTTTGTTGATATGAACTGACAACGTTTATATAAATTGACAACCAGGTCAATCTTTTTAAGAAATCCGGGGGGCAAACATTGCTGACTTTAATGGTGAATTAACTCGATTTTATATAGCTCGGGTTAACCTCTATTTGATTTTAATCTGATTTTGCGTTCACAATTTAAGTTTATAAGTGCGTGTGGAGGTCTCTTTTTTTACGTCTGCGTTTAGTTACAAATCTAAATTACGAATTTCGAAATCAAGTAGAGGCTATTAGTTTTTAAAAAGACATTTTGGTTTGAGATATAGTTTAGAAAAGGGATAGATGTTGCTTTTTGGCTCTCATTTTCTGTCTTCGGTAAAAATTAATTGTTCACTTGATAATTTTTTTCCTACTTGAGAAGTTGCAGTAAGAGTTGATTTCGTCAGTCATTTGAGTTGTTCAAGTGTCCGTCTAGTGAAATGCAGTTATTTCATTTCACTGGCTCGAGCCCTTTTTTAAATATCTATCAAAGGTTTAATGAAATTTGAACTCCTTCTTTAGTGGCAGTCTACCACTACTTATATTGAGGCACAATTGAGAGAGGATCCTGAGTGAGCGGTATTTGGAACATTATGTCACATCGCACAGTAGCGAGCCTCTTAGTTGATTTTAGAACGAAAATTTCGTACTTTATTGACCTTATGAAACTTTTTTTTGCAGCATAATACTCAGTTGCATGCTGAATGGAAGCGTTGACTGACGTTTTTTTCACCTAGAGAGTTTTCCCTCAAAGCCTTTTTTCGATTGAGTAAAATTAGTCAGAAACACAATAGCGACTAGAATGCTTTTTTCGCTAGATTGCATTTTCTGAGATAATAAAAAAGACAGTAAGGGTAGCGGCTTCTCTGCTAGAGTTTTCTTGTATTATAAATTCATTCTTTACGACACAAATCGATAGATGAATTAAATTTAGGCGAATAGATTTCTGTTAATCTTAGCTTATGCTTGATTTTAAGATCCTACTTCCGAAGTTATCTTTATTGATACGTTTTTTTGCTGATAAAGAGCAAAATGATTTGTTTTAGGAGCTTTTCTCAATATCTAATGAACTATAGCACCAGTTTGAAAATTTTTGTTTATCAAATCAATAATAAATCAATGAGATGACAGAGAAAACATAAGCATGAAGACTTCCTGGTAGAAAGCTAAACAAATAAGTTTAAGATAAAGAGTATATCTGCGTGAAATCGAACACTGCTTATAAATGTCCATTTTAAGATGAAAAAATTGAGAAATTTGATTTCCAAACGTTTTTTTACTCTTTTCATATAACGAAAGAATTGCTAATCGAAATTGAAATTACACAAAATAGAGTTATTTGACAGCTGTCTTAAGATTTTCCCACGGTTTCTGTTTTTGAGGAAACAATGTAATTCAACAATGTCCTGATAAACGAGTAGATGTCTCAAGGAAATTAAATTAAAATTTTCAATATTTTGGAAGAATTGATTATTCTAAAACAAATCAGAACGTTTTTGTAACAGTAGATTCCTTTTTGTATTATAGCTAAACCGACAATTTCTTCGACAATTTAGAAAATAAAAAAAGAATGATCTTTGTCAAATCGAAAATTTGGGTCTTGTCGTGGGGATTGATGTTTCACCCACAGTCCGCTCTAACTCAGCAGCAATTTTCCAATTCTCTTCACATTCAGTGGATGATTAAAAGGGCCCTCGTTTGCTGCACACATAATCAATCGTAAATAAATCTGGTCAGATTACGCGAGCCAAAGTCAATGAGGCAGCACCCCTGATTATAACTGTTGACAATGAAGGCGATTATCAATAGCAAGTTACTGATAGTCCCTCCGCAAAATAACTGTGACTTTCAGATAAAAGGGACCAATCTCCGGAGGGTTTTAGGATAAACGAGAGACCCCACAATTTTCTACAGAGAGCGGTACCAAAGAAATACGTTGTTCATAGCAGCTAGTGTTAGCAGCATTGTGTTGTCGCTCCCCAGCTATTTCGAAAACCACCAATGTCTTTTCTGCCGCATTGATAAATGTTGTCTGCAGCGGTGAAGTCACGGTAACGTCAACAGCAGCTGGTTGTTCGCCTGCACAAGATAGAATGAAAATGTCATCTGGCCTGGTTTTGCTTTCAGGAATCAAGTTATTCTTCTCTACGACGAGTGAAAAATTTGCAGGCAAGAAAGCTGCAAGATGATCCGAGATTCTATCATGTCATACGATTCTTTCTCATTTTTGTTCAGAATCTTAAACCTGAAGGCCTGAACGTTTTTTGGAGTTTACTCATTATTCATTTAGTTGCAAATGAAGGCCTCTTGCTGGAACAGGTGGTGCTCCAGGCCATGTTTGACCATGATGCGGCTGACCATGGTGCTGCTGACAGTTTGCTTGTGGAAGTGATAGTCACAGAATGCGGGCTTTTTCTCTATCGTGTTTCTTGCCTGACTAACAAATCCTTGAATACTTTTGCATCGCGGCATTGTTGTATAACTTTTAAGGCCGAGATGCTGAAATTAGATTGAGGTGAACCTGTTCTTCTAGCAATTGGAAATCTGTAATTTGAGACACTAAAGAGGAAACTGATGTTATACACCTAAATCCGACTGGCTGATAGACAAGTTTGCTTGACGCCATGCATCCCTCCGAAAAATAACTGTGACTTTCAGATAAAAGGTATCAATCTCCGGAGGGTTTTAGGATAAACGAGAGACGACCACAATTTTCTACAGAGCGGTACCAAAGAAATACGTTGTTCATAGCAGCTAGTGTTAGCAGCATTGTTTTGTCGCTCCCCAGCTATTTCGAAAACCACCGATGCCTTTTCTGCCGCATTGATAAATGTTGTCTGCAGCGGTGAAGTCACGGTAACGTCAACAGCAGCTGGTTGTTCGCCTGCACATGATAGAATGAAAATGTCATCTGGTCTGGTTTTGCTAGCAGGAATCGAGTTATTCTTCTCTACGACGAGTGAAAGATTTGCAGGCAAGAAAGCTGCATGATGATCCGCGATTCTATCATGTCATACGATTCTTTCTCATTTTCGTTCAGAATATTAAAACTGAAGGCCTAGACGTTTTTTGAAGTTTACTCCTTATTCATTTAGTTGCAGATGAAGGCCTCTTGCTGGAACAGGTGGTGCTGCAGGCCATGTTTGACCATGATGCAGCTGACCATGGTGCTGCTGACAGTTTGCTTGTGGAAGTGATAGTCACAGAATGCGGGCTTTTTCTCTGTCGTGTTTCTTGCCTGACTAACAAATCCTTGAATACCTTTGCATCGCGGCATTGTTGTATAACTTTTAAGGCCGAGATGCTGAAATTAGATTGAGGTGAACCTGTTCATCTAGCAATTGGACATCTGTAATTTGAGACACTAAAGAGGAAACTGATGTTATACACCTAAATTCGACTGGCTGATAGACAAGTTTGCCTGACGCCATGCATCTTCCGACTATGTTGTACCAGTATAATTTTAAAAGTTTCCATTTGCAGGTTATCAAAGAACCTAAAGACTTCATGAACTTTAGTGGGACGACTTTTCCACCTTAGGGAATAAACCATTCTAGAGAGAACCAAGACAATGAAATTGAATCCCTAAATCACATTGAGGATAATCATTTCGATCGAGGCGTTCCAACAGTGCTGCTATTTTCTTTACTTGTTTTTGCAAGCATTATGCTACATGTTCCGGTGTCCGAACCGACTCAAGTTTCTTCTGGCCACCTGCGCTTTGTTTAGCTGGATTGATTTAGCTCTAAAGGCATACGAAATTTGATCCTAGAAACAAGAAATGGCCAAAACGCACTATGACATTTGGAGAACACTGCTTATAAATGTCCAATTTAAGATGAAAAAATTGAGAAATTTGATTTCCAAACGTTTTTTTACTCTTTTCATATAACGAAAGAATTGCTAATCGAAATTGAAGTTACAAAAATAGAGTTATTTGACAGCTGTCTTGAGATTTTCCCACTGTCTCTGTTTTTGAGGAAAGAATGTAATTCAACAATGTCCTGATAAACGAGTAGATGTCTCCAGGAAATTAATTTAAAATTGTCAATATTTTGGAAGAATTGATTATTCTAAAACAAATCAGAACGTTTTTGTAACAGTAGATTCCTTTTTGTATTATAGCTAAACCGACAATTTCTTCGACAATTTAGAAAATAAAAAAAGAATGATCTTTGTCAAATCGAAAATTTGGGTCTTGTCGTGGGGATTGATGTTTCACCCACAGTCCGCTCTAACTCAGCAGCAATTTTCCAATTCTCTTCACATTCAGTGGATGATTAAAAGGGCCCTCGTTTGCTGCACACATAATCAATCGTAAATAAATCTGGTCAGATTACGCGAGCCAAAGTCAATGAGGCAGCACCCCTGATTATAACTGTTGACAATGAAGGCGATTATCAATAGCAAGTTACTGATAGTCCCTCCGCAAAATAACTGTGACTTTCAGATAAAAGGGACCAATCTCCGGAGGGTTTTAGGATAAACGAGAGACCCCACAATTTTCTACAGAGAGCGGTACCAAAGAAATACGTTGTTCATAGCAGCTAGTGTTAGCAGCATTGTGTTGTCGCTCCCCAGCTATTTCGAAAACCACCAATGTCTTTTCTGCCGCATTGATAAATGTTGTCTGCAGCGGTGAAGTCACGGTAACGTCAACAGCAGCTGGTTGTTCGCCTGCACAAGATAGAATGAAAATGTCATCTGGCCTGGTTTTGCTTTCAGGAATCAAGTTATTCTTCTCTACGACGAGTGAAAAATTTGCAGGCAAGAAAGCTGCAAGATGATCCGAGATTCTATCATGTCATACGATTCTTTCTCATTTTTGTTCAGAATCTTAAACCTGAAGGCCTGAACGTTTTTTGGAGTTTACTCATTATTCATTTAGTTGCAAATGAAGGCCTCTTGCTGGAACAGGTGGTGCTCCAGGCCATGTTTGACCATGATGCGGCTGACCATGGTGCTGCTGACAGTTTGCTTGTGGAAGTGATAGTCACAGAATGCGGGCTTTTTCTCTATCGTGTTTCTTGCCTGACTAACAAATCCTTGAATACTTTTGCATCGCGGCATTGTTGTATAACTTTTAAGGCCGAGATGCTGAAATTAGATTGAGGTGAACCTGTTCTTCTAGCAATTGGAAATCTGTAATTTGAGACACTAAAGAGGAAACTGATGTTAAACACCTAAATCCGACTGGCTGATAGACAAGTTTGCTCGACGCCATGCATCTTACGACTTTGTTGTACCAGTATAATTTTAAAAGTTTCCTTTTGCAGGTTATCAAAGAACCTAAAGACTTCATAAACTTTAGTGGGACGACTTTTCCACCTTAGGGAATAAACCATTCTAGACAGAACCAAGACAATGAAATAAAATCCCTAAATCACAGTGAGGATAATCAATTCGACCGAGGCGTTCCAACAGTGCTGCTAATTTCTCTACCCGTTTTTGCTAGCATTATGCTAAATGTTCCGGTATCCGAACCGACTCAAATTTCTTCTGGCCACCTGCGCTTTGTTTCGCTGGATTGATTTAGCTCTAAAGGCATACAAAATTTGATCCTAGAAACAAGAAATGGCCAAAAGGCACTATGACATTTGGAGAAGGTTGAAAAATTTAAAATGAATTTGATTTTTTAAATCGATTGCAGCTGCAAAATTTTTCAAAAAAACAGCCGCATTTTTTCGCAATAAAAGGTTTTGACGATTTATTGTGCTTCTATTTTTGAAAGTCGAGTGTAGAGTGAATATTAACCAACACCATTCATTTGCTGTTATCTAATAGCTCCAACTCAAGTGAGAAATCGGGAATGACTACTTTCTGCGAGCCTGGTATCTTTGTTTTAGTCATATTGTGCCCATCAATGACCTTTTTGGAGATATGAAGAGAATTACCATTAAAAGTCCACAATGTTACGTCAATTCTTCTAGGGCTCGTGGTTTTTGACTTATATGTTTTTGTTTTATCGAGAACCAAGTAGAGAACTTTTCCAGAAGCTTAATCTAGCAGAATCACAAACTAAAAAATTTTTATTTCATTTCGACCTGACCCTCAATTTTATTCAATTTTTTAATAAGTTATTTGATACAGAGTACAGCCCATTTTTTTTTTAAAAAAGTTGATGTTTCGAAGGCCATTGTAGTGACCAAAAAAAACAATGAACAAGGTGGCTCCGTAATGTGGGTCCATACATTATGTTCCAACCGCTTTCATCCACAATTTTACTTAATTGTCTTTCGAATGAGGTAGAAAATCTCAAAAATTAGCTTGCCGTTCGAAAACAGTTGTAGTATTTGTAAGATAATTATTATAAACTCAAACCACTAAAAACAATTAAGCAACGCCACATAGGAGACCTACCATTATTTAGATCAAAATACAAGAAAAACAACAAAATAAAACTCAATATCTAATTTTACTAAACTCTTATCAACAAAGTCAAAATAGTATTTCAAAAAATCTAACCTAAAAATTAACTTTTACTCCACTGCCAAGGTGATGCGGCCTGTTCCCAATGAGACTACGTTACATGTTGACAAGGAACAGAATAAGAAGGTCGATATTCGAAAATACATTGAAGTTTTTGAAACCAATTAACTTCAAAATCAATTACAACCATCAATTGTTAACCGGAAATTGCCGGTTAGATTCACGTGAAACTTAATAGGAAGACAAAGGGTCTGGTCATTAGTAGATTTACAGCACCTGTAATAAGTGACACCAAAATACGACTTCAAAATAAAAAATAAAGGCAAGAGTTCAAACTTCACAGATAGATTACCAAACACAGTGTGGATGCCATTAAAAACCATGAGGCAAAAGATTACATATGTCCACCTGCACTTGACTTGAATTTCGAAAGAAATGGATGGGACACTGAAACGAATGAGCTACAAATTGACTGAAATATGTTTGGACAAGTGATAAGGTTCAAAAAATAGCTCATACATTTTAACAAGTATATTTGATGTCTTATTTCCATTAATACTCTCTAGATAGTTAACTAAACTTTTGATTAGTAAAACCCAGACTTAAGCCTACAATGCTGGCAACAATGCTGGCAAAACTCGAGAATTCATTAAAAAGCTTAGAAAACTATGTCCAAGCTATAAAAACACAGTTTTTCTCTTCTGAAATTATATTATTTGTTCAGGGGGACTCAGTTGAACTTAAATGGTATTTATCATTCACTTTATCTATATATGAAAACTGTCTTGGCTGTAATTGTCGTAAAATACTAAAGAAGTGCAAATGCATTTTTAAAAATTCAGCGAGCCCATATAAGCAGGAACTGTTTGATTGTAAAAATCCACGATAAGACCAAAACTTACCATCACTGCGTGTCTATTTAAAGCACGTAACTGGCCATAATGTCTGAATATTTTCAATTTATTCAGAGAAAAATAGTGATTTTTGTTTAAAAAATGAATTCTAGAACATACAAATCCTAAATCATAGGAAGCGAAAGTAAGATTACCCCTCTGAGTCTACCGAGATATTGTTAGCTTAGGTCTGTACTTCCGTCAAACTTTTACAAAGTGGGCTAACGAAGCATAATTAGTGCCAATCACGAAAAAGAGGATCTTTTCAAAAAATTAGCCAACATTTCAGCCACAAAAAAGTAGGATTAAACAGTTCAACAACCCTTCTCTATCTTTTAACAAATAGCAAAACCTTTTGTAAATAATTTGAACATTATGTAGCAAATGAAATTAAATTGTAATCAGAAATCACCGAAATTGTAAAGAAAAACAGCAGAAGTCAGCCAAAGGTTAACAAACGAATCTTTGATAAATCCACGAAAAAAAAAAACGAGATTCAAATATATCTTTTTAATTTTATTTTGTACGTTTGACGGGCTCACAACTCCCTGCGGTGAATATATAGTTAGGCCAAAATTGACTGAACAAATCCAATCCCATTTGAGCATAAATCCCCCCCCCCTCTATTGTGGATTTTGAAAAATAATTGCAGTATTTACTTATGAAGATAAATTGGAGGGAAAATATTCAACTGAAAAAAAATGATAAAATTGATAATTTTGAGAGTTCTTGTAACATACGTCCCTATAAAGCATTTGTATTGCAACAGAGATTAATTACTATATATCTGTAATAGCACTATATATCTGTATTGCAACATAGATTAATTACTATATATCTGTAATTACTTTTACTATACATCGGTAAGAGATTAATTACTATATATCTGTAATATCCGAAATCATCATTAGAGTCCACGATTTTTTTTCATTATTCAACCACAAAGTTTAGCTAAACACAAGCGCTTATGATTCAATGAAATTTTTGCTACATTTCGAATTCCTTCCTGTGATAGAATTTGTGATTTGCAACTTCTGCAATTGTTACCAACAGAATTTTCACTTACATTTAAAAATTGTTGCAAAATCATTCAAAAATTTTTTAAATTGTTCCTCATATTTCATACAATGTATCTCGAAAGTTCATTTTTAAAACAAATCGTTGAGTTGATGTATCTTTAAACAGCTTAAACCGAGCGAGTTGTAAAAATAAATTGCAAACTTCTTGGTTTTGCAACGCAATCCTGTTGCTGGTAAAAAAAACAATGAATTCCGAACCATGTCAAGGGGTATACAACTGATGTTAGTCCGGCATTGCAAATATTTATCAAATACTAATTACTTTAACATTACAACCGAAAATCAAAGTAATTTTTTTTTTCGTGGCATAATAAATGAAAAAAAAAATGCAATAGTTTTATACGTCTTTATACGTCAACCAAACAACAGTAAATCTAGTTCATCTTTCCAAAATTAAAGTCACGCCATGTTGAACAAGAAACTTCCCTCAAACAAGGGTTCGAGTTAAAAAATGAGCAGAAAACTAAGCAGCTTGGGGAAATTTTTTGTCTTGTTTGAACTTAATTTCCTTGGATAGTTCATTCCAGTCTGTATTGCCAATCTCACAAATGAAATCTGCAATTTGCTGGAAGCAAATTCCAGGTTCCAGAACAATTTTTATATCCTGTTGGACTCATGACGACTCCAACTGACTAATGGACATCCAGTTGTTGGAGAAAAAGCAGGTCGTAACTGTTTTTTTGTCCAAAAATTGTAATCTTGTTGTTCGCAAAAATATTTTATCGCGGAGAAGATTCCGACTGCGTTTAATACCTTGAGCAGATTTAAACTTTTGTCTACAATATGTTGCCCTTAACGCCCAGTTTAGGTGTTTTTCCTAGGATACTATTAGATTGTGCTCAAATGACAACTGCTGAAAATTGCAAATGACTTTGTACCAGTGCATTTAAGACGAGTCTCAAAAGTTGCGTAGTACAGATTTTCTATAAAATTTTTTGTAGAATATGGTTAACTTCCCCTGAACTGTTCATTTCTTCTCTATATACCCCTAAATTTTTTTATACAGGATTCTCGTTTAGTGGAATTGAATTTATAATTTTCTGTTTATTAAAGTCTTTCCTTTTGCTCGTACCAAAAAATTGAATTAGGTTGTTGGCATTTTGTTTTAACTTGGCCCAAATTTTGTCAATGGACGTACCAAGAATTAAAATGTGAGTATCGTCAGCATATTGTATAAGTTCAGTTTCTTTGTTAACTGTTGTTGCCATATCATTTATATACAGATTAAATAAAAGCGGGCCAAGTACTGCTCCTTGTGGTACAAAACTATGAAGCATTATTTCATCTGATATGAAGTCTTGTAGGATAACAGATTGGCAACGGTTCGTAAGGAAACTTGTTATTAGATTTTTTGAGCTTTCATCAAAACCTAAGCTGTCCAACTTGATATCTAAAGTTTCGTAATTGATTGAATCAAAAGCTTTTGAAAAGTCAAGGAAAGGAGCTGTTACAAATTGCTTATGTAAGTTCTGTTTTTGATTAGTTCTGTGCAAAGTAATGGGGAATCGATTGTTGAGTAATTTCTCGTAAAACCATATTGATTTTTACTGAGTAATGTGTAGTCGTGATGGTAATAACAAATTTTATTCCTCAAGATGGTTTTAATAACCTTAGAAAAGCACGGGGTAATGGAGATTGGGCGATCGTTTTTGGGTTCTTCAGGGTCATCGTTCTTGTACAATGGAACAATATGTTCTTGTTTAAGTTTATTGGTGAAGCAAGATATTTTGATGCAATAGTTTACAAGAAAATTTGAATGAGGTACAGTTAGAGAACTTGAGTTATCAAAAGCCCAGGATGGAATATGTGACGGTCCCATTGGTTTCCTCTATTCCCAGTGCTTTAATTGCATCACGACAGTCTCTTATCGTTGCAAAGTGAAGTCCTAAGGTTTCTGGTTTAGAATTGCACGCGTTGGACATCTGTTGTAAAAATTGGGTTCCTCGGGATTTTCCAAGTGTAGAGAAACGATAGATTAATAGGTTAGCATTTTTTGTCTGCATTACGTAATGACCAAAAGCACAGAAAAATATTTAAACTAAAATTTTTGGGTTTCAATTTTTCAGAGTATCTTATCTCACTTATCAGTATCCACTTTTTCCGGGGTTTTTTTACTGCTTGAATAAAATTTCTATGAAGTCTGTTGAAGTCATTGTCATTGGGAATAATGAGTTTCTTTTTTAGATCAAATAACTTCTCATAGTCTTTGGCATTTAAAAATTTATCTCGATCAAACATCAATTGTCTCGATTTCCTAGTTAACCTTTTGTCTGTTACCGTGAAAATGTTTTTGTCAGTTCTAATAAAGCACTTTTTAAGTGGAGAGTTTTGTGACAGTGCTGCCGTAAAAGTTTGAGAAAAAATTTGTATCAATGATTCTAAGCTGCTCTGTACGTACATTTTTTGCCGGTTTTGTTATTCTGGACAGTGTTTGAAATCAAAAACATCATAATTCGGTTTATCGTAAAACGCTTTCTGAACTGGCATTTTTTTCTGCAGGGAGCCCTACCATTTTACAATGCTTTCACAGATTACTGTGTCAATTATAAGTCAGCAGTCAGTAACAATGTAATCAACAAGGCGACTCGGTAATGTGCAATGGCAAATAAGGTTCCGACCCCGCTCATCAACAATTTTGGCATGATTGTCTACCAAATGAGGAACATAGAAAAACCCAGAAATTCAAGTACTTTTAAAAAAATTGGTGTAGGAAGGAAAAGATAGCCTCCAAAGCAAAAACTCAGTGGTGGAGTAAAAGTGGTGCATCAGATTGATGATATGTGCAAATTTTAAGAAAGCGAATCAAGATGAACAGCAAAATCAAACAAAAACAACAAAAATGAATTACATCAAAAAAATAATATCCGTTTTAAAAAACAATTTAACAACAAAGTCAAAATAGCGTAAGATAAAACTGATATTAAACAAATTAACTTGTCATTCACCTGAAAAGATAGGGGAGTAATCAATTAAAGGGCTTGGTAACAATTAGACAATAAAGAACAAAAACAGGTCGAAAAACTCGCTTTTTTTAAAACAATCAATTTCAAAGTAATGAAAACGATTAGAAATCAACGAAAATATCCCATAGGTGAACGGTTACAATTGTTTCTATAGAGGGGTTAAGAACTACCGGTATTCAACTTTTTATGCGGTTACAAAAAGAACAACAATTAGACAACAAACAAAAAATCAATTAAAACTTAGCAGAAAACGCTTTCGAAACCGTAAAGCCATGCTATGGCCATCAAAATAAGTTTGATTGCCTTTTTTAAGAGCACCGATAATGTATTATGTGAACTCTCATAAATGAAGCCAGGTAAAAAGTAGACAAAGTGAAAAAAAATGCGAAATTAAATAAAACTTTAACTTTTTTTCGAAAACATTTTTTCAAAGCATGAACGCCATTTATTACAGAACGAAATAACTAAATAGTTTTGTATATTCTTCCAAAGGAAGCACTTGCGAATTGCATTTTTCCAGAATATGTCTTACGTCTACAAAAAGAACGTCAAACATGACGAAATTCAAAAATTAATTTGTTTATTTTGCGTGTCGAAGCCAGTAAAGTCAACGAATTCTTGAAAAACATTAGATTGTGTGACACCAATCCCCTTTGAAAAATTGCTTTGCAGCAATATTGTCATACTTGGCCTGTAATTAACGAGACTAGATAACAAATAGAAAATAAAAGGAACAGAATTGCGAAGTTCAAAAGTGTTATTCTTTGAATTTATAAAACAATTGTTTTCAGAGTCATGAAAACCATCAGCTATCTACTAATATCAGAATATCAGCTAATCTATTCTTTCATGAAAAGTCAAGGAAACCGGATCCATTAACAGGAAATTTCATACGACTAAAAAGACAAATTAAAGCGACAGTTAACGAAAATTTTTTTAAAAAATTCAAAAAAGTTCTTCGAGAAAGTATTGTCGAAGCCTTTAAAATCATAATCTATATCTTCAAGGATTTCAAGATTGTCCATTGTGCTTTTTTTGAAAGCCAATAGTTTGATATATGAACTGTCAATAACCGGATAATGTGACAAAACTAGAAAACATGAAAAATGGGCAAATATCTAAAAAAAATTGAGAAAAATGTGAATTCTAGTAGTATCAAAGCCAGAAAACCATAACTTAAAGCGTAAAATCGTAATAAAGTTTGAATTTGATTTCAATAGAAAGAAGAAACATTCTCTCATTGCTGAGACAAATTTCAATAAGTCATTATTTACTTAAAAATCAAATACTCCTAAAACTCAAAAGGACCATAAGCTTTCATGTAATCAACTAGATGTAAAAATGTGGAGCTAATTCGGAAGCTAATTGGATCTATCCTCATTAGTGAGCTTTCGTTTGAAAGGTTCTGTTTTTTAATTAATGTAGAAAAGATCGAATTTTTTTCATAAAAAAAATCGACTGAATCGAAAAAAAAATCGAATTGTTTTTGGACTATACCAGTTCAAGATTGGTCCAGAACTAGCCCTGCTAGTGCTCTTTGTTCATAGGGAACACCTAATTAGTCGAATGTTTTAGATAATGATATTTTGTTAGTTAAAAAATCAAAAATAGATGCTGCGTTTTTGATAATCAACGAATAAATTTAGCAAAAAACGGCGAAGTTTTAATTACCGAGTACTCTCAATCGAGTCAAGAAGGATTGTGTTAGTGGTATTTGGGTCTGTGCTTCCCGTAAATTTAATCAAAATGGACTAAAAAAAAACTTATTTCGTGCTGTTTTTTTTGATGAAAAAGTCTTAATTTTGGAATATTTAGCCAGCTTTTATCACAAAAAAATTAATAAAAATAACTTTTTTGTCATTACAACAATATTTTTTTGTCTACACAAACGAAAATCAACAACACTTTCTAAAAAAGAACAAATTTTAGCAACGTTAGCGAAGTTTTAGTCAAAAATTCCGGAAAACGTCAATAAAATCTCACCGGAATTCACTCTATTTTCTCAAAATTTAAACCACGATAACGCCGTATAAAAAACGTAAATTAAAAAAATCTTTTTTTATTCCATATTCTACGCTGGACAAGCTTTCTAATGATACCAGTCTCATTTCTCTACGATGAATATATCGATCGCGCAAAATTGACTGGACAAAAAAAACCCCCAATTGAGTATATAGTTCCTTCCCCCTCAAGAGGGGTCGGAACAATAAGTCTTTCAGTATTGTTCGCCCGGTTTAAATGAGTAGGAATGGTTTTGTTCTTGACACTTGACATGCAAGTCATACGGAAGTATTACTGTTTCGAGCTTAGATCCTTCCAACATCTCTAAATAGTTAATATTATAAAGACCCAGAATTGTTATCTTTCCGTTTTCCGTAATTGCATTATCATTGTTATTTGCTAGTTAGTCCAAAAATGCATTGCTATTTTTTTCATTCGGCTTATAGGTAACATTCAATAATACAGAAGCGCAAGTTGGTAATTTTAATGGAACCCATGAACTTTCGAACTTATCCTAGAAAAGATTTAAATCATTGCGAAGTTTTGGAGAAAAAATCTTTGGGTTAATTATAAAAAATCGTTGGCACAATTATAAAAAAATCTTTGGAACAAGTTTGAAAAATCTTTGGTGAACCTGCTTGAGTAGAACGAGAAAGATCATGTTTAATTAAATTGCTGAAGATAGGCATCTGGTATATACAACAACAATTTGTAGTAACAATTTGGAATAAACAGTTTTTATATATTGTGTGGCATTTGGCGGGTGCAAACTCTCAAATTACCGGTTCTTTTTTCTTTGAAAAATTTGCACCCTGAAAGCTCCTCAAAAAGGCTTAAAAACTTTTAAAAGTTGTACAATTGCATAGTTTTGCGAGATTTATTCAACTAAATTTTACTGCGCTACTAAATTTATTCAACTAAATTTTATTCTACTAAATTTTAAAACTTTTGATTCTTCATCCCCGCCCACGAGGTGTTTGAAATATGGCCACTTTTCTTACATTTAGTCGACATGCGGGAGAAAATGACCTTCATTAAGGAACAAATTGTTGGATCAACACCTTCAACTGGCATGCTTGAAGATGAAGGCACTGAAGATTCCGTTACTAGTCTACTAAGTGCCACCTTGGATGCCAACATCGCTGCAAATGTCAAGTGCCAGCAAATTAGTGGCGATCTGTCGAAATTGGTGGATCAGGAGAAAGAAGAGCGGGAAGCAGCTGCTGCGCATACAGCTGCAGAGATTATTGCGCTGAATAAAGAATCGAAAGAATTCTTCAGAGTTAGTGACGCTAATCAGTCGACTCTGAACAGTCTTGATCAATTTCTTTTAACCAGAGCCCATGCAGAATTTGTTTCTAATGCATTCCTTTTTTGCCTTTCAACAACTGATTGTATGTTAACTGCAGCGGACAGTATATCCGTACGAATAGATTGTACAAACAATTATGGTTCTAATAGTTGTGCAATTTTTTTACTCCGGAAACTTTAGTCAATGAGAAGTTACATGCGCGATAAGTTTGGGATTAAAAATTCATTTTTATATCATCAAATAAGTGAGGACATGAAAACGGCTACGATATAAGATGAGAGTAATTAGTATGAGTCATGATTCGAGTTTTCTCCATGTGAAACGGAGTCTGGACGCAATCGACGTCAGAGCTAAATAATTATCCAGACTCATTGATTTTAAAATCCTAATCAATTCCGGTTATTGACTAATTTAATCTAACTTAAACATTGATGCGCAGTATTTTATCCCATGTATTAAAGATAGGGCGTGAATAATTCTTGCAATTGAGGGAAAATTCTCCCTCTCCGATTTGGTTCAAGCTCTGCAATAAGATGCCTGCGAGGCATGACAAAATACCCAATGCATGCTACCCAAGAGATGGCTATGTGTGAGAAATTCGGCCTTTTAGATAACAGAGCGCGATGCCTCTAATCTGGAGAGAATGATAGAAGAGTGTTATGATCGTGTGAAGGCAATTGAGGACAAGATTGAGGAGCATAAATGGAAGGAATACAAGGAGGTCCAGGTGCAGATCAAAGAGACCAAGGAGAAGATTCGCTCATTGGAGTCAGCAATAGATAAGTGAGAGACTTGCATTGAATCAAATTAATATATCGGGATACGATTTAAGTCTAATTTTACATCTAAAGCATTTGCATTTAAATTAAGTCTAATTTTACATCTAATCTTATAATATTTTAGCGTCTAAAGATCACGCAAATCGGGATTGCAATCTTTGATGTTACTCAAGTTGGGTCCATTTCGGGTCCATTTCGTTTCTAATCCGCTTCTAATCACAATCTGGTTGAAGTGCGTGTACTTCTTATACTATAAATTTGATCATTTTTCTGAACGTCGTGATTTAACAGCTAAAGCAACATCTGGCAGACAGAAGTATGTCGAAGTGACACGCTTGATTTTGTCTAGATCGGACGAGGAGATTAAAAAAGTTCATGCAATAAAGGAGGAGGTGGCTAAAGAGATGAGCAACCTGACAAAGGAGTCCACTGAGGCTGACTTTGAGGCTTCTCAGAAGAGTTTCAAGGAGCTGAGGAAAGCCGAGTGGCAGATGTTGGAGCAACAGCGACAATTGAATGACAAGAAGAAAGATGCGGAGGCAGCTCTCGCCCAGCTCAATGATATCAACCCATCATCAGAGTGGCCCATGCAAAGGTACAAATATATCCAGCGCCTTTATATTCCTTGTCGAGATCTCGACTTTATGAAAGACCCGAAAAGTCAAGGGGGTACGATATTGACCCAAATTACACGGTTTCAAATGCCTTTATAGTGTTAAATAACAAAATCCCTTATAGATTAGATAATTAATAAGACTCGAACTGGGTTTTGTCTATTTCTTGACGAAATCAAAGTTTCTCAAATGCCTTTTGATTAGACCTAATTTTAAATTACATGGCTACAAGAACATTTTGTGTTTCCTTTTTTGTAAAAAAAAACATCGTAAATATATGCATGTGTTGTTTCATTTTTTGTTGAAAGTTCATACAGGAAACTTTGAGGCATAAATACCCGAATATTTGATTCCAAGAGAAAAGAACGGAAATAGCGTGTTTTTGTTTATTTTTGATATGCTAATTGGTAGGAGTAGTGATGTGTCTTTCTGGGCAAACTACGGGGGGGGGGAGGACATAAGTGTCTTCCCGTGAACACTACGGGGGGGGGACACAAGTGTCTTCCTGGGCAAACTACAGGGTGGGACACTTTGAAATTCTTTCTCCTTATTTCCCCTGCCATGCATGAAACTAATCTTAGGAATCCATTTTCCCTCCACTTGCGTGACTGGTTTGCCGCTTTGGGCTTGAAGCCATTTTAACTACCACCGCTTTGAAAGTTAATTCGTCATATGTCTGCGCCAGGGTACTTTAATCTTGTTTTGGCCTGGCCAAACTCCGGGGGGGGGGGGGGCATAAGTGTCTTCCCGTGAACACTACAGGGGGGGGGGGGACACAAGTGTCTTCCCGGTCAAACTACGGGGGGACACAAGTGTCCTCCCGGTCAAACTACAGTGGGGGACACAAGTGTCTTCCCGTGAACACTACAAGGGGGGGACACAAGTGTCTTCCCGGTCAAACTACAGGGGGGACACTTAGATTTTTTCTTTGTTTTTCTCTGAGTCTTATGGAGGGGAGGGGGGACACTTGCATTTTAAAAAAATCCGTTTAAGGAAACCAACCAGGAAGAACTTTAAAAACCTTGGGGGGAAAAGGAGCTGTCATGTAGACACAAACAAAAAAAAGTAATTATCATACCCTGCAAAAGTCACCTAATTTTCATTTGTCTATAATGCTTGCTCAAAAAAAGCATGACAACAACAATCGCGACGGTAGATTTAAAAACCATTCATGAAATCTATAATTTAATAAAAACAGACTATCCAGAGCATAATGAAAGATTTCTTTACTTTTTGGCAACCTGCTTGCACTTGGACCCTGATGTTAACCTCGAAATTGCACTAAAACTGAGGCCTTATGGTGGGATCATTGGAATAGATAACTCTTCATTGGATACTTATTTGAAATCATTTAAAGTGCTTCGCTTACATGCAATTCTTCATGATGCCTCTGGATTTATTGCAGAGTATAGCCAAAAGGGTCCAGGATACTCTTACGTTTTGCCTTGTCCAATCACAAACGCTTACGTTGGTCACCTGACAGGTTTATTCTTCTGCATGTTCGTGAAAACTTTTAAACGTAACTTATTCAGTTTGCTGGAATGTTGAGTCCGGAGATTGTTGTTATAGATTTTGAAGGTTTTCGACACAAAAAGAGTGGATTCATTATAAAAGAATTATCTATTTGTTCAAACAACTACTCAGACACGGTTCTTTTTCTTCCTCCAATTTCCTTCAACTCGCTGTCCTCGAGTGAGAGGAAATCGCATCAGTGGGTACCGAAGCATTTGCGTGGTATTTCGTGGGACAGCGGCGGCTACCCTTACTGGTTTCTATCACAAATATTTATAGCAATCAAGATCCGTTTTCCTACTGCTAAATTCTACGCAAAGGGGAAGGTGAAGACGGAGACACTGCAAAAACTCCTTCAAAAAGAGGTCACAAATTTAGAAACATTGCTATGTCCAAAAATTGAAGAAATCTTCACTCCAGTAGATCACTTGACTTGTTCACTTCATTCATCTATACTACCATTCAAACAAAAGAAAAAGCATTGCGCAAAGAGAAAGGCACAGGCGTACTTTTATTGGATAACACTACCAACTAATGAGTCGTCGTGTGGAGAAAGCATCTCCTTCAGTTCTTCAAGTGAATTTATCTCCAAATTTGATAGTATGCAGTTGCATTGCGAGTGATAACCAGTTGACAGTGACTTTTCTGAAAGAAGAAAAAATTGATTCTCGTGGACAAACTATACTGAGGAAGCAGCAAATACTTTGTAATACTGCTGAAATTGAAACACTAAAGAAATATCTTTCACTGCTGGAGTACTTTCAAATGTATCATGTCTTTACAAGAGAAAATGAAAAAACTGAAACTAACCCCTTTACCTACGCCCAAGTATCCAGTGCCAGTACCAGTACCCCTGGACGATGAGAGTCTCCCCGATGAAATCAAAGAGGTAGTCAGAGAAGGAAAGGTGGAGTCAATTGTCTACTATGGCAATGACTACGGATTCCAAGCGAACTATAAAGTAAAATATAAGAAGGAAGACAAAAACTCTGAATTTATTACATACGAATTTTTTATGGTTGATGAACTAACTAAATAATAAACTAACAGAATTTTTGAATTAAATTCATTTTTGAAAGTCCTTTGCTTTCAAATTGAGTCAATCAGGAGATCAATTAGATTGCGCTGGCAGTGGAAGAGCAGGAATCACTGATTTGGTTTTTGATGATAAAAACCAAGAGAGACGGTCTTGGAGGTTTTGCAATTCTTGATTACCGCGCTCTGAGGTAGTTTATTTTACACAAGTTTCGATAATAGTTTTTCTTATTGTAGTTTCACTGACCAAATTAGTTTTCTTCCACCTCGATTGTGAAGAATCAACATTTTGGTTTTCATTGCTATCGTGCACATTTGGATACGCACTTCCAAATCCTAAGTTATGAATAAAATAATCTCAACGAGTGATCGTCTCTTCATGGCAGTCTCTGGTCCTTCAGGTTGTGGAAAGGCCGAAATTATTTTTCAAATGCTTCTTAAGAATACGTTTTTCCCTAATTTCAAGTCAATATACTATTTCTATCAACATGATCAACCAAAATTTCAAACGATGGAGCGTAACTTGAACATTTATTTTACCAAATTCTCGGGATTTGAATTCACTTCACAGTTGGAAAACTGTTTGCTCGTCTTTGACGATTCTTGCGAGGGAATTTTCAATGACAAGGAGTTTTCAAAACTTGCAACAGCTGGACGCCACAAAAAGATCAGTGTTATCTATGTTAAGCATAATTTGTTTCAACAGAGTAAATGGTCTCGAACAATTGATCTCAACACAACACACATCATTTTGTTCAAATCTCCCAGAGATATACAGCAGATAAGTTATATTGGAAAACAACTCAATAACACAAACTTTTTAAAAGACAGCTATGATCTTGCAACAAAACAACTATTCGGACACTTATTGATTGATTTAGACCCAAAAACAACAGACTCACTACATTATTGTTCAAATATTGTACCACCGGGGCCAACAATTTTCTATCTGCCATCTTCCAAAGCTGTAATTACCCACCTCACAAATGAGAGAGAAAGAGATATGTATGCTGAGGCGAATGCTCGAAATGCTGGAAAGCATGCTAAAAAAATTCATCAAAAAATCATCAAATAAATTTATAAAATTTTTCTGTGAATGCTTTCTCAATGTTATAAATGGAAACGTGCCCCCAGATAAAAGTTTACTTGAAAACTACGAAACGTCATTCCGACATTTTCTTTCCAAAGAGACCAGTTTGAGGAAAAAGCGTCAGCTATTGGTAAAAAATTTACATCTACTTCGAAGCATAAGTCTCTCTTGTTACCTTTACTTGAAGAAGTAGCAATGCATGCGGAAGAGTTTGTCTTGATACCGAAAAGAATGTTTGTGTCAAAACAACCGACTAGGACAGAAATTTTGGATAATCCCATTTATAAACAGAAAACTGCTCAATTGTCACTCCTCCAACGAAACAACCCAACCGACTTTGAAAGCAAAGAGGCGACTGAACAGGAAACTAATAAAACTAATATCGTGAAGAAGCGCAAAAGAAGAAGAACAAGTAGTGTTGATTTAAAAAATGAATTGGATGATGGAAGTGAAAGTGTACAGTCTTTCTTTAGTGATGATGGCGAAATTGAGCCCTCATTGAAAAAAAGACAATCAGACTTTGACTCTATAATGTCAGAAGTAGAATTAATGGAAGAAAACAAAATCCAAAGAGCGGAAATCATCCTAAACAAGATATTAAGTTCAGAAACAGTTTCCATTGAGGACCCGAGTGGTTTCCTTCATATTGAGGACAAACCTATGAGAGTTAAAGTGTCAACTTTTTTGTACAATTTGCAACAGCCGACAAAGAAAATTGACCTAGCCGTGTACACAAATATTTTGCACGAACTTAAGATACCCCCGCACTTAGTATCCAACACTCATGCTAAAAAAGTTCTCAAAGAAGTTTACAGCGATGAGGAGAAAGAAGAGGAAACCGAACAAATTCAAGGAGAATCAGAATAACAACAAAGAAGCGAACAGAGCAGTGGAAGTCAAAGTAAAGCCTCCGGATCAAAAACTGCAGAACCAAAAAATCAAACAAACAAAAAGACAGAGCAGGAGACGAAAGGAAAAAAATTGTCTAACTATTAAAGATGTGAAACTACTGGATAGACTCTATTCTAAAGTGCCAGCATCATTCGGAATTTCAAAGCGATTAAAAGATTTCAGCAAACTGCCAATGACAAAAGTCAAAATGTATTTCGAAACAAAACCATCCTTCACAAAATATCGTGCACAGCGGTTGAATTTTCCGCGATTAAAAGTAATCGTCAACGATCTGAATGAAATCTGGTCTTTAGATTTAGCTCATGTTGATAAACTTGCAAAATACAATCGTGATGTTAAATATTTGCTCGTAGCAGTTGACTGCCTCTCGAGGTATCTACGTGTTGAACCGTTGAAAACAAAAAATGCAACAGAAACCGCAAAGGCCTTCCGAAACATGATCAAACACAAGCAACCACAAAAAGTTTGGGTGGATGATGGTACTGAGTTTCTGGGAGCTTTCAAAACACTCTGCAACAAACGAGGAATTCATTTGTATAGTACTTTTAGCGAAAAGAAGTCTGCGTTTGCAGAAAGAAACATCAGGTCACTAAAAAATATTATTTACCGATATTTGGAGGAAAAATGGACGTATTCTTAAATTAACAATTTGGATCAATTCGTAAAAACTATCAACTCCCGTGTTAATCGTGTCACCAAACTTGCTCCTAACAAAGTTACCAAAAAAGATGTATTAAGACTTGTATCATTAACTGTGGAGACACGTCGCAGTCAAAAACCAAAACTTTACGTGGGTGACTTTGTTCGAATTGTTAAAAAGGAAAAAACTTTCCGAAAAGGGTACAAGCAATCTTTCACTGACGAAGTTTTTGAAATTGCCGGTATTCCGACGCTTAATCCACCTACATATTCTCTTATTGATTCTAATAAAGAAATTATCCAGGGCAAGTTTTACCAGCCAGAATTACAACTAGTACGAGAATCTCCAATTCAAAATGAGTAGTAACCGTTTTGAGGATGAGTTCACAGTACACGTTATATCATCTGCTTCGATGGACAATTTCCAGGAAAACACTTTAGCAAATTTTAGAAATTTTTTTAATGATGAAATTAATCTCACAGGAGACTGGAGAGTGGCTCTGTGTGAAATCATTTTTCCAACAAAAATTGAACACATAGTTAATGGAGATTTGGTTGCGTTCAGTCTCAGGGGATATGAGGAATCACAAAACCGCGCAACCGGATCTAGCGTCATTTCACGACCCTACAATGGAGAAAAATTAGCGTTTATGGCTGGCACTTATGATACAGTTGCTCAACTTTTAGCAACTATCAAGAGAACAGTCGGACTGCCTAACTTCTCTTTCCGAGAAATCAAAAGCAAATACGAAGTCATTTTTGATAAATACGAGGGAATTACCTTTCCAAGTGAAGAAATACCCAGTATAATTGGCTTTAAAGGTAATCCAGATGGTTACGGAATTCATATTGGATACAAAATGATTCCCACAACAGCGAACCGATTAATGAAAAATGATGATACGAAAGCCTATTATGGTGATTTTCCAGCAGACCTTTGCGCTGGAAAGCATTTAATGTTTTTTTACACAAATAATTATTGAGTATCAGTATGTGGGTGATGCGAAAGCACCATTGTTAAGAGTCATTGATTCAAAACAGCGTTTGAAAAACGGTAGCGTTTGTGAGTTGGAGCCCACTCACCGGATAGTTTTCACAAATTTAGACTACAAAAAACTACTTTCGAACACCATTCAATCAATATCAATTGAGCTACGAACTGAAACGGGACAGTTAGTTCCCTTTTCGGGGACTGGTAAAGTTATTTTAACACTACAATTTAAAAAATTTGGTGATTAAATGGATTCCTACTACGCAAACCAAGCATCATCATTGCCTCACTTTTCCGGTCACTATAGACAAAGAGGTAGTGGTTTTGGAGCATTAGCTAGCGGTATTGGACGTGTTGCACTGCCACTTGCTCGGAAGTTTGTTCTGCCAGCAGCTAAACGCATCGGAAAAGAACTGTTGCTACAAAACGTCCCTGAGTTGATGGATGTTATCGGTAAAAAGAAATCACCAAAGCAAGCTCTAAAGAACACCATATCAAACACAGTGAAAAAACAAACAGGTGGATCTTTAGCCCTCCGAATGCGACGAACGAGAAGAATGAGAAGGAATTCAAAACGCTTACGCGCTGGACCAAGGAAAACAACCAAACGCAAAACCACCATTTCACGAAAAAGAGTACCCAAAAGAAGTCGGTCGGACTTCTTCGCCAAAGTAAAAGATGATCGGTAATATGTTACCAGCCGAAGCAACGCATAGTTCGTTGGATTTATTCGAGAAACCAGCTCTCCTTGTTACATTTGATGGAAGTTTTTGTCAGAAATTGGGACCGGTTTACAGCCCTAATGGACCAATGCTAGAGTTTGAAGTTGCAGGAGACCGCAACAATTTCATTGATCTCCAAAAAATTTTTCTTGAAATCAAGTGCAAGATTGTACAGTCTTCTGATGCTGATTTGAAATATGACAACACTGCTGCTGCAGATGTGACTAAATCAGACGCGCCATACTTTTGCAACAATGTCCTACATTCACTTTTTTCTGATTGTACAGTATCTGCTAACGGTTTGAAAATTTCAAGTGCCAATGGTAACTATGCCCACAAAAGTTTCATCGAAACCGAGTTTTCTCACAATAAAGATGCCAAAAGCACGTGGTTGGCATGTCAAGGCTATTCTTATGAAGCAAACCCCGGGGGAATTGCAGCATCCGAAATGACCAGACGAAAAACTTTAGTCAGAACATCTGCTGAGTGTACATTTTACGGAAAGGTGGCGGTTGACTTCTTTACCTGTGATCGACATCTTCTCAGTGGTGTAACACTCCGAATCTCTTTTCGGCGATCAATTGACGATTTTTCTTTAATTTCAGATGACGCTGCAAAATCCTACAAAATAAAAATTACAGAAGCTAACTTATATGTACGGAAAATGACGCTGAACGATGATGTTGTGTCAGCAATAGAAAAGACCCTGCTGTCCAGTCCAGCATCCTATCCTTACCTAGAAACGATTACTAAAACTTTTCTGGCTTCTGCGGGTTTGCAGAGCTGGAAGCCAGAAGTTGTTTTTGGCAGAGAACCCATTAGAAGACTCGCCATTTGCTTAAACATGAACGAAGCTTTCCTCGGAAGCAAGCTGCTTAACCCATTTCTTTATAGAAAATTCAATTTGGAACAAATTTGCATTTACCGTAATGGTCTTCCCGTTGCTGATAGTCCTATTTCAACTGATGATTCAAAACGTGTTTACTTCAACACTATGTCAGATCTAGCCTATATCGACAATGGACATGGAATCAGTCTAGAAGACTACCCAAATCATTTTATTATGGTTTTCGATCTGACGAGTACTCAGCAGGCGTCTCACGATTTTATTCACCCTGAACTTACAAATTGTTCTGTATCAATTGAACTAAAGTTTTCTGCTGCCTTAGCTCATAATGTAGAAATATTCATTATTGGGGAAAAAGCAAGTACCATTTATATTGATTCGGCCCGGAAAGTTTCAAAGAATCATATTTTAACAAACTAATGGACGAAGACAACTTGAACTCTCTGATTCAGAGATGTTCGGAACTCAAATACCAATTTCGTGGAGTTTATGCGGCTGATAATTTTCCAACCAACTTAACCGACAACAGCTTCATTATAGTCAATATTTCAACGTCTGCATCAATTGGAACCCATTGGATTCTTCTCTGCCAAAAAGATCAAAAAATTATTTTTGCAGATCCCTTAGGCCAAACTCTATCGTCATACAAACACTTGCAGAGCAGAATAGTCTCAAACTTTAATGTTAATACCGTATATGAGTTACTGAGGAACCAACCTATACAGAAACAAAACTCAATTTTGTGTGGCTTATTTTGTATTTATATTGCTCATATTATTTTCAGTGGACAAAAAATTGTAAAAATGAGTGATATTGATTTGCTTCGTTTTGCGCTTCATGTGATGTTCTAACATTACTAACCTATATTGAAAATAATTTTTTTTTCAAAATTTAATTTTTTCTTCATAAAGGAAACGAACACACAGAACATCAGAATCAATTTCCAACTTTCCATATCCACTAATAAAAATATCCATTACTTGACAAAAAGCACCAACATGCGGTCCAGAGAGAATCGATTGAAATCTTTTCAGAGTTTCAGTTGTTAGTTGATCAGTTTGAATTGGTTGATTTTTTTGCTTCGATGCATTTAATTCCAAACTTTTGTGTCCAGCGAAGTTTCGGTATAAGCAGTCAGGTTGTTGAAATTTGTTTGTGACGTTTTTCGTAAAAATTGGCAAACGCTTTTGAATGGAAGCAGTAGTGTCTGTTTTTGAGAATCCGTTGAAATTGCTTTTGTTGTACTCCACTGCCAGCAAGAGTTTTTGAAAAACATCTCCCTTTGCCTCCAGTGTATCCGAATACGAGAACAGATACTTGAAAGTTGTAAAAAGACACGGAACTGAACACGGTTTTGTTTGTTTGAAAAAGTCGGCTGAGAACTCCGACACGTCGATAAGAACATGGTAATGATTAGTAGGGTTATAATCACAGTGGACACTCTCAAAATGCATGCAAAAGGCAAAGTTCTTGAGAGAAGAAAAATTAGGTTTTTATTCCGATATGAATTATTTAAAGTTTTTCTGAAACTGCTTGAAGAAACCCGGAGAACGCTCATACATCGCTTCCACCATTTTCTAATATATTATAATTAGTCTGAATTGTCGTGCTCGTCGTCTTTTTTAGTTTTCCGTCTTTTCGCTGCTGGAGCTTTGTTAGCTTGATTGTTTTCAGTAGCTGTACCAGCAGCAGCAGACCGTATTTTTGCTGACCTTTTTGACAAAAGCTCAAACTCATCTAAAGTTAGAGTAATTCGTTGTTGAAGTTCATATTCCTTGTCAACTTTTTTAAATAGCTTGAGAAATACATAGGCACCCGTATTTTCATAAGACTTCACTGTTGCGCGTATCAATCTTTTCTCTGTTCTACAGATTTCAAAATACACGTCTCCAAACTCTGCGTCCTTATCAGCAGTAAATGGCACTTTCAAGAATTGTGTACTTAAACTGTGTCAAACGACCTGGTTTGAAAGAATTTTCGGAAATGATTTTTATTTACAAGTACCTTTAACACACAAAACACAAACAACACTTTAAATGCTTACTACTGATAAGAGCGCTCTTGGTTAACATGTATGCTTCTGATTTGAATTTGAATGTAAGTCTAGGTCATAAAACTTGGTAATTTTGTCAAAATGTAAGACAAAACTCGTGACCCTTACTTAAACAGTTTTATTGCGTTGGTAATAAAGTTTATATTTGGATAATATTACTCAACATAGAGCACGAACTAGTACAATTTAATGGAAAACAAATGTGACCTCTGGGTGTGTCCATAGATAAGAAAGAACTCACAATTACACAGCAAGCGTTTGATAGAAGGCTTTAGGCCTTTGATATAACACAGTCTATACTAAACAAAACTGGTTGTAATCTTCTTGCTATTGCATACATTATAAACGTTAGTATACATATCAACATAATAAAACTGAAAACTATTGCGTTTAAGTCTGTGTAGATCAGACTTTCTTATACATTTTGCAACTAGTTACAAAAACATAAAACTATAACACAGACAAGTTCATGTAGAGTAAACATTCACAATTGCAGTTACAACCCTTGACCTGGGCGTGTTAAGTATTCAACAAATTTCACACACAAGTGTTGCTTAAGTTGGTATTTGCCGGATTTTATTTATTCGTTTTTAAATTCAAGACTATAGTTGTTCAGTTCTGCTCCATTTTCAAGAGAACAAACTGTAAAAGTGCTTTACAAATAATGTCTTACCACATTTTTTGCGAGTCTGAAGATTCTTGGGAGCGCAGTATTGTGTATCACACTCAATACGAAAACTACATCCTTTTTAAACAGCAGAAGAAAAATAGCGAAAAAGGCTGTTGGAGATCAATTGAACATTGCATCATACCAAAAATGTTCGTGAATTTTGTTGCAACACTACCAGATAAATTCGTATCTACAGAAGACAATGGCACGAAAACTGTGCTAACAGCTGGAGGATACAGTATTCCTCGGAAAATGCCCCTACTTTTCCCCTATGACATTGACACACTTTCTCCAGACACAAAGAGTTTTTTGTACCGATACGATTGTGACTGTGTGCCTATTTTTGAGAATCAACTCGGCCAATTCCAGGCAATTGTAGAACTGGCTCAACTTTGGGGAATTCAACCTTCGCCAACTTCACCAGCTACTTCACCATTTGGATCACCGGCAACAAACGACCCAAGCCCCTTTGTTACACCGGAAACAACAGACACAAAACGAAAAACAGTTATCGCTTCAATCATGGACAAATTGTCTTGGAATATGGGGTCAAACGAGCAGTTCGAGCCAAATTTCGATAGTTCTCTTCTTTCAGAGACAAATTTTGTGACACCACCACAGAGTGCAGAGAATGCTACAGTATCCTTCGAAACGTACAGAACCTCAACCAACACAACACCCTTGAATTCAGAGACTCCCAAAGTATGCAATGCTCCACAGAAAAAACGTGCCAATCGAACACCACTTATAGATATATTTGAGGACTAAACTGAACTCGGAGAACTGAAACTTTTCCAAACAGTCACCATTTTTATTAACCTCTAAAAAAATTGTGTGCTTTAATAATATTTTTTTGGTGTGAAATGTAAAAAAATATCAATTTGCATTTCTAATTTTAATTGAACATCATAATATCTCTTTTTTGTTTAGAGAACAAAACGGGAAAGAAAAGGCAGAATCAAAAAGTATTCCGTCAAATTGTTAGTTAGTGAACGTTGGAAGAAAATCTCACATGTTATAACATAAAAACACAGCAAGAAAGCAAAGTTCTGTTTGAAACACATATTGAAGAATGAAAGATTTTGAAACGGTAAAAAGTCAATTTTCATATGAAGGAATTCTGTAAAAGTGCAAAACTCTCACTACATAAGTAGTTACAAAAAACTTTTATTTTACTAACCATAGGGTAAAAAAAGGTTTTTAAATGGTAAAAAGTCAATTTTCATATGTAGGAATTCTGTTAAAGTGCAAAATTCTCACTACATAAGTAGTTACAAAAAACTTTTATTTGACTAACCATAGGGTAAAAAATGTTTTTAAATGGTAAAAAGTCAATTTTCATATGTAGGAATTCTGTAAAAGTGCAAAATCCTCACTATATAAGTAGTTACAAAAAACTTTTATTTTACTAACCATAGGGTAAAAAAAGGTTTTTAAATGGTAAAAAGTCAATTTTCACATGTAGGAATTCTGTAAAAGTGCAAAAATCTCACTACCTAAGTTGTTACAAAAAACTTTTTTTTATTCATCATATAGTAGAAAAAGGTTTTTAAGCACTAAAGAAGTTCATTTTCTGTAAATAGAATGGATTTAGTTATTCCACAACCACATTTATGGTTTTCACCAAATGACATTTGGTAAATGTGTTATCAGTACTAGTGGTAAATATCAAGTCCTTAATTTCAATTGCTTTCGACCTATCTTTGTCTTATATATAGCTACAATTTACTTTTGCACAATGATAAGATAGAGTGTCTTTCATGGAATTACTTTATGTTCACATGAAACACGCTGATAATAGCAGTTTAGAACAATTTTAGTCAATAGTATAAGAATACTGCCAAGTATTCCAGAAACCTAAAAGTGAAAACTGATAATAAGGTTGAAAATAGAACGGAATTTTGATACAACCCTCGAAGAGTAGAGAAAGTCTAAAACAACTTTTGTAGAAGAGTGTTTTGAACACTTGAACTGTTTCCCGACAGAAAAGAGTATATCGTAAGTATACCGCGTTAGCTATGTTTCAGTTGTGGTAGATAACAGATATAACTAAAACTACACAATAAACTTTTACCTTGCATGGAAATAATGGAAATGAGTAGTTCTGAAACATGAACACACCGCTTATTGGTCAAAAGCTAACATGGGTTAAAGTTGACCTACACTCCTACCAAGATTTGCCTTCCAAACCTGGCAAATTGTGTCAAAGTGCAAGCACACCCTTATAGGGAAATTTTTCTCGTGTAGAACACAACTTTCAACCAACTAACACTCCCTCTAATTGTACCAGTTAACTGTTGTTACAATTTGACTTCATTTGCTCAGTCGTTTTCTCAGTAAAGCAGTCAGTTGAATTTTCGAAAGAAAAAAATTGAAAAACTGAAAAATGACCCAACCGTGTAAAATTTGCGCAAAGGAACTAGCCGACAAAAGAAGCCTTCGAAGACACAAACAGCGCGTTCATGGAGTTCAATTGGAATTCCCAGCCTTGGAGTGTAGCACTTGTGGTTTTGAGACTCACAACATTCTGATAATGAACCAACACACCCGACGGGAGCACGGTGGAGAAGTTCAAAATCAGTGTGCCTACTGCACTCTGGTTTTCAACAACCAGAGTAACTTTCATCAACATCTGAAGAATGCTCACGGATTGCTTGTTTGGAACAGAGGCCAAAGCAATAATCAAGCAGTACCAGTACAGTCGGCAATTCGAGGTGCTCTGGAGATCTTCGAGATTGAAGGTAATGATCACACTGACGTTTTGTCTTTCATGAACTCATCGAGGTATCACATCAATGAACTTATACGTCAAAAGACCCTCGAAGGTCCTCAGAAAGTTCAACTTTCTCTAAGCATTACACTCACTAAGGGGATTAATGAAGAAAAAAACACGTAACTATTTACGCTAACGCTGAAATGCAAATTGTGTACACAGATGCTCTCTCCGAAGAGCAGTTCTTTGAGTCCGTGCAGCATATTGTGAACGTGGTTTCAATGTATGCCACAAGTGGAAGTGGTTGGATTATTGAAAAGGTAGAAAAACTCGAAATTCGATTTGCAAAATTCAACCCTATTCGGGGATCAACCTATATAGCACTTCCAACTGAACTTAGCGCTCTAAAATGCCTGCTCAATATCCGAAACTTTAACGATCCAAACTGTTTCTTGTATTGTTTCACGGCTGCCTACCATTTGCAGGGGAAAGGTTGCCCCCTCACGCAACCTGGGGATCGGTACAGCAAAAAAACAAAGCCCGCAACATACGCTCGCTCAAACCCTTTAACTCATCAAGCAGTAGGAGATTTCCCGATGCCGATGCCAATTGACAAAATAAGCGCGTTTGAAAGATGTACTGAAGTAAAAGTGAACGTTTTTCAATACGAAAAGAAAAGTTTGTATCCTTTCCGAATTTCAAAGCACAACTCTGATTTTGTCGTTGATCTCCTACTGATAACTGATGGTGAACGTTATCACTACGTGCTGATAACGGACCTGGTAAACTTAGTTCGAAAAGTGCAAGGACGACAGATTGATGCACGCGCAAAAAACTGTCGCAACTGTTTTCATGTTTGCTCGAACAACGAAACGCTTCAAAAACACGAAAAACTTTGCTATCACTTCGAAACTTGTCAAGTTCTGCTACCTGAGCCGGACAGCAACAGTCTCGCTTTCAAAAAATTTCAAGCAAAAACAGCTCTTCCACTGGTTGTCTATTTTGACCTAGAGTCAATCATTTTTCCGGTATCATCAGTTGAACAAAACCCACAGACTTCAGGGACTCGTGTGTTGGACAAACACATTCCGAGCGGTTACTGTTATGTAGCCATTTCACATGGAAGTCCAAATTTGGAGTTCTTCCATCTGTACAGAGGTGAAGATTGCATGCAAGTCTTTGTGAAGCAAATGGAGACACTGGCAAAAGATATCTACGAGAAAAAGCAAAAACACAGGTACTTCACAGGAGCAGTTGGACAAGCAAAAGAGCTTGCGACTCACTGTTGGATATGTGAAACTAGTTTTTCTGCGGACAACGAAAAAGTGTTGGATCACTGCCATTTCTCAAATCAGTTTCTTGGCTGGGCTCACTCAAAGTGTAACCTACAGCGCAGAACACAGAGCTTCGTCCCCATAATCGCACACAACTTGTCAGGATATGACTTGCATCATGTTGTAAAGAGTCTTCATCACTGCAACCCTAACAGTAAGTTTTCAATAATACCTCAAACTGATGAGAATTATATCAGTTTCAGCTTTAAAGTTTGGATCAAAGATATTGTGAACAAAAATCAAAACGTCATACCCATATACGAAGAACTTCGCTTTATCGATTCTCTTCGCTTCATGCAGTCGTCTTTAGATAAACTAGTTCAGTCTTTGCCTGAAGACAGTTTCGATATACTCGATAACCATTTTGAATACTGTGACCAAAATGATGTGAAACTACTGCACGGTAAAGGATTCTACCCCTACTCCTACATGGACACCTTCACAAAATTCAAGCTAAAAAAATTGCCGCCTAAGAAGTGCTGGGTCGACAAACTCAAATCAGGAAAAGTGACAATAACCGAAGCTGACTACGAAAAAGCAAAGCTGATCTTCGAAAAATTTGATTGTAGAAACATGGGTGAATATCACGATCTGTACTTGACAGTCGACACCCTACAGCTCGCCTGCTGGTTTGAGCGGCTACGAGCAGTCTGTCTGGACTCGTACAGCTTGGACTGTGCTCAATATCTATCAGCACCACACTTAGCGAGCGATGCCTTTCTGAAGATATGTCAACCCGACCTGGAACTTCTCACAGATCGCAACCATCTTGATATAGCAGAAGAATTGTTGCGAGGGGGTATGTCCTCGGTATACACAAAAAGACTGTTCACGCCAAACAACAAATATCTGGAACGTTTTGATGACACGCAAAAATCAACATATGGTCTCACCATAGATGCTAATAACCTCTATGGTGGGATCATGAAGGATTTCTGCTTGCCACTCAATTCCTTCCAGACGGACACAGAAGTGACGATTGAACAAATTTTGCAAACTCCAGACGACGCTGAATTTGGATATATCGTCTGCGTCGACTTGGACTACCCCGACTCAATTCACGATGCTCACCAAGATTTTCCAATGGCACCCACCCGAGAACCTGTAGACAGCATGTGGTTGAGTAGTTACCAGTTGGACCTTTTGGAAGAATATCATCTCCCAAAAGTTTCAAAGTGCAACAAACTGCTTCAAACACTCTATGATAGGAAGGATTATACACTACACTATGTAACGTTGAAGATTTATGAACGAAACGGCCTTAAAGTTTCAAAACTGCACAAGGTGCTCAAGTTCAGACAATCAAAGTGGATGGCAAAGTATATCGAACTGAACACAAGATTGCGGCAAGCAGCAACCAGCAAAATTGCTTAAAACTTCTTCAAACTCATGAACAACTCTGCTTTTGGAAAGTGCTGTGAAAGCATGCGAAATCGAGTTAACGCTTTCCTGGTCCGAGATGAACGAGCTCTCCTCAACCACACAGATAAGTTTAACATGAAATCCTTTAAAATATTTGATGAAAACATGGCAGTCGTTGCTACAAGAAAAACGAAAATAAACTGGGTGAAACCTGCAATAGTTGGTGCTTCAATTCTGGATCTTTCAAAAGCATTCATGTTTCGATTTCACTACGAGAATATGAAACAGTGGTTCAAGTGCGAACTTTTATACTCTGATACGGACTCACTTACCTATGCTGTTGATTGTGATGACTTGTATGAGGAGCTAGCACGAGCAGAAGTCAACACAGAATTCGATTTCTCCAACTACCTTTCTGATAACGCATTGTACAACACAGAAAATCATATGGTAACTCTCAAATTCAAAGACGAACTGGCAGGGGTGGTAATGGAAAAGTTCTGTGGCTTGAAACCCAAAATGTATTCAATACAAACGAAGGGTATGTGTAACATTATTTTCTGATAACGCATTGTACAACACAGAAAATCATATGGTAACTCTCAAATTCAAAGACGAACTGGCAGGGTTGGCAATGGAAAAGTTCTGTGGCTTGAAACCCAAAATGTATTCAATACAAACGAAGGGTATGTGTAACATTATTTTTTATTAAAACAAATTCCAGTTTTGAAACTAACCAAATTCATGGAAGCGTCTTTTTAATATAACAGGAACATTGAAACCTAGATTAGGAAAGCACATAGAATAAAGTAGAAAATGGATTGATTTTAACGTTCTTTCAGACTGTCAGAAGAAAAGTGCAAAGGGAATAACACATGAGGGGCAAAAGCAACTAAAGCACGAGGTCTTCAAGAGAGTATTGAACAGCGGGGAAATTGTCCGCGTCAAAAATGTGACCATCAAATCAGAGAAACATGAGTTGATGACACTGGAACAAAACAGAGTTGCGCTTTCGGCCTACTGTGACAAGCGGTTTTACCTTGACCCAATAAACTCCCTACCATTTGGACAAAAAAATATTAGAGAATTTGCATTTCACAATGTTATATTAAATGATTGGGATTGGGAGTCAGAAAGCGAAAGCGACTTGGATTCAATTTCACAAACAACCCCGGAAAATGTGATATCTGAAAACAATAGTTTTTCTCCCCCCCCCCGATCCAGGATTCAATCAACCCGATTATTCAGAATGTGAGTTTGATCAAGATATTGTTGACTAGAATGAACCCTACGCAATTTCCCCGCCAGCCCTTGACAATTCTTTTCTAGAATTGGAAGCAGTTGAAAGCGAAGCAAGCAATATTAGTGATATGTCTGATTTATCTTCAAGTAATTGTCTTATAATAGAACCAACACCAAAACGCAGACGTCTAGTATTATACAATTCAAGCAGTGAAGATAACTGATAACTTACATTTAGTTGTAGTTGAAGTGCATGGATAAATTATAAAAAGCATTCATATAAACTAAATACAAATTAATGTAAAAATTGAAACTTTATTATAAAAAGAAGACAAATAAAAGGTTTCTCTAACGCCGTTTTATCGGGATTCCACGACAGCTAAGAATAATTTCCATGGGGGAATGACTTTTAACATGGTTAGTCAAACCATTTTGCTGGGTAAAAACTTTGAAACAAATTTTACACCTTAAAACAGGGTTTTGGATAATTAGAGGGGGCGCAATAACTGCTGAATTTTCACACTGGTGGTATCGTGTGTCAATTAAACCCCAAATTTTCTGATTGCAGTTTTCACATTGATATCTAAAATTGTTGGGGTGTATTTCTTCAAAATGAGTAAAAAGATCTTTAGAATTTAAAAATTTGGAGCGACACAGAAAGCAGTCCAACAAGCAACGTTTTCGCCTTGGTGGCATTTGGAATTCGTATTCTGGTATTGGGTGTGTAGGTTCTGTATAACTGTGGGTAAAATGTTGAAATGGGCCCAGACCAAAACAAGATTAAAGTAACCTGGCGCAGACATATGACGAATTCACTTTCAAAGCAAAAGCGGTGGTAGTTAAAATGGCTTCAAGCCCAAAGCGGCAAACCAGTCACGCAAGTGGAGGAAAATGGTTTCCTAAGATTAGTTTCATGCATGGCAGGGGAAATAAGGAGAAAGAATTTCAAAGTGTCCCACCCTGTAGTTTGCCCAGAAAGACACATCACTACTGGTAGGGGCTTGAGGAACTTCATTCGGTTTGCGGATACAGAAGAAATGAGATGAAATGCTTGAAGAGCAAGAACTGTATAAAGTAGAGGTCGTAAATTAATCGTAACAGTAATTACAAATTCCCCTCAAAAAAACTAAATTTTTACGAATGTATTTTACTAGTCGATGCATGATATCAGAACGACAAGTTTTGAAGGTCAATCAGTCATTGTTAGTCTCTAAACAAAGGATATGTAGTCAAATTAATGCTCTAACGGTCGAATCTGCGGAGAACGACTGTCTCTTCCAATACACCGCAGGATGAGGTGTTCGACCTCAGCCAGCTGTGATCAGACTTAATTGTGTCGCACACAGGGGTATCAGACCACCCAAACCAAAATTGGCTCTGATCAGACCAACCTGGTTCTCTTTTTGGGCTGCCAGATCTACTTGGGGTGTGCATTGGAGGTGCCAAACTGACTTGAGTTGCACGGGGGTACCCCGACTGATACTTTTAACCATTGTAGTAGCAGTAATAATTGGTATAATTTGTTGTTTTCAGAAAATAGACCTCATTTTGTGAGTGGTTATTATCTTGTTCAGTGAAAAAAGTTTTTAGTTCCAAACCACCAAAAATTTTGAAGTCCTTTCAACAAAAAACAGTCCTCTCAGGGGTCAATTGTCTTCTTTTTCCAAGGAGCTGGCAGTTTTCTTGGCTGAATCTTTTGAACAGATTTCAGAGACTTGTTTATAACTCACCATAGACACTCTGAAAAGGGCTCTGGTCAGACAACCCAGCTCTGGTCCAACAACGAAACTATACAGAGAATAGAACACGTTATGATGAAGCTATCCAGACTCTTAGCATGATTTTGATCAGACTTTCCAGACCCCAATCTGTCTGATCAGAGCGGGCTTCTGTCACGCACATCATCTTGGCTTCAAATTGTTGTCTAATTGATGGAGAAATTAGAGCTGATATCTGTGACGTCAGTGGCTTAAAAATTGTGAAACATTGATCTTTGTGGCGCACAGTTTTGCAACAGGTTGTGGTTGATTTCTTTGAACTGAGGAAAAGTTTTATTATTAGAATAGGCGTTCAAACACTGAGAGCTACGTTCTCTTTTTCTTATCTTGTAGTAACAATTAGCGCAAGTTTTTCATCTTTTTAAGACAAACTTAAAAACAAAAATCAAATCGCTCTGGAGAGAGAGAGAGAGAGAGAGAGAGAGAGAGAGAGAGAGAGAGAGAGAGAGAGAGAGAGAGAGAGAGAGAGAGAGAAAGGGAATGAGGAAGAGAAAGAGGAGGAGAAGAAGAAGAAGAAGAAGAAGAAGAAGAAGAGAAAGAAAGAGAAAGAGAGGAGGAAATAAAAACGATTTTTACTAAGCAGTTTTGAACTAAAACTCTTCTCGGAATTCCAGAAAAAAATCTGGCTAATTTGTTTCAATGTTTAAGCGATGCATCACACTGCTGGGAATACTAGTTTTTGTAATGAAATTTGCGGAATATGGCGCTTGGTTTACGCTAATGGAATATGTATTCACTATAGCCAAATTGTTCAAATGCCAAGTTTCTCTTTGCAATAGGAAATTTTGCCAAATTGCTCTTTGCAATAGGAAATTTTCATAAATTGCTCTTTGCAATAGGAAATTTTCATAAATTGCTCTTTGCAATAGGAAATTTTGCTTTCCAAGTAGCATCATCGCATTTAGCACTTTAAAGGAAAGCAAAAGTTCAGAATCAACTGCGCATTGCCTTTAATACATCGGTATTATCCATTTATCTTGTTTGCTTTGGCAAAAAGGCAAGTCACAGAGAAAAGATTTTTGCGGTTTAATTAATTCAGTGAAAGCGAAACGTTCAGTTTGCGACTTCACTCAATAATGTGTTTCGTTTGGAGAGCAATTGTACAAAAATCATCAGGTAATGTGCTACGTAAAATTTCTAGAATGTTAACGTAAATTTTCGCTTGAACGGATGCTGCTAGTATGATCAAATTGAAGAGATTTATTTAGTTAGACTCAATTTACTACTTCGTGAGCAAAAGTTCTTTTCTGTTTATTAAAACTCTAGTGAATTTAAATTGATACATGTTGAAAAACGGAAACAAATGTTTTTATTTTAGAATATTTTAAAATCTTGCATATTATCTCGCAAATTAACTACTTCCACCTAATTTGACAATGAGTGTAAAATTTTTGTTTGAGGCCAATAATGATTACCGTCTTATCTGATCAGATTATTTCAATCTCAGTTGTTCTCTGATCAACAAGTTTTTCTGCGACGTCAACCTTTGTCTCACCTCGTTGTTTGGGTGCTATATACCTCCTTGCCAATATACTCTGAATTGGTCGCTTAGGTTTTCTTGATTAGTATTAGCCACCTTTGATCACAATTAATTCAATTCAGGATCCCGAGAAGTGACAACTTACTCGCCTGTCTTCTGAGAGGTCCACAAGAAGTCATAATCCCTGTGAAAACAACGTATAACTTGAAAAAAGTGTTCGACGCACATAGTGTACTGGGACCCGCATCATCCAATGGGGAAGTTATCAGTTATCTCGTGGAGCTGAAAAATGTGGGGTATAAGGAACCGAAATGGCCGCTGCTTGTCTGTATGCCTCAGAGAAAGAGGGTCGACGATGAGACGCGAGTGAGATTTAAAACACGCCCTGATCTGACCAGCGGAGAATGGTCGTCTGCTGTGCCTGTTAGAGCCAACGTCCAATACAAACAGGCCAAATACAACATAAACGTTAGAGCTCTCATTTAATACTGTGTTACAGAATCATTCAACAATCGTTTCTGCTCTTCATTACTGTTTTCTCTACAGGTTGACACTTAGAGGAAGTAATGGTTACGTGACTCTGGTTGAAGTCACTGAGAACTTTTGGCGTTTACCGCGAACCGCGAGGTGGTTCAAGATAATAAGTCAGAAGATCGAGGTGACTTCTGCAGAGTCACAATACGATGTTTGAAACAAGAAACGCGCACGTTTTAAAATGACGAAAGTCAACGGAAATCAAGTTCTGGCTTAGTATGAAATTCTGGCATTTTAACTTCTGGCACTGCAGAATTTTGGCATTTTAAAATGTGCACGGGAGTGTTTTAGTTAATACTGTGCTACAGAATGATTGAACAATCGTTTCTGCTCGTCATAACTATTTTACTGTTGTTCTGACTCGGAGAGGAGTATTGGTATTCTACCAATTTTTATGACCCAAAGGGGAGTATCGGTATTCTGAAGGTTTTTTACGAATTATTTTCCAGCTGAAGCAAATCTGATTTGATTTTGGACTTTTCTTCTCGAATATTGACTTCTATTTTCGAGCATTGACTTCAGTTTTCCGACTTTAATAGCAGCCTAGTTTCTAATGTACAATTATTAAGAGCTGTTAATAATAAATTCAAGAAATTTTAGGAACTTTTGATAATGAATTCAGTTTTCGATGTATTCATAGTAAATTGTTGTCTAATGAATTACTCAATTGGTTTGTTTTTACTCGTCTCACACTGTCCTTCTTGTAAACACAGGTATCAAAAGTTAAATAGACCCTACTGCCGGCATAGCGAATGAGCTCGTTTGCCTAATTAACAGTTTTGAATATATCGTTGATATTTATAATTTGAAAAAGCGCTCCTGTGGCACACTTCAGTGCCGTATCAGTTGATCCAATATAGAGTTTTGGAAGACAACAGATTGACTTCCGTTATTGAGGATCATTCTGGTTAGATTGTTTGACTTCTAGAGAAATCAGATCCTTTAAAATTGTTTTTAATAGTTTGTACTTCACTGAGTCAAATTTTTTCTAAAAGCCGAAAAAAGCAGCTGTGGCGTAAATTTTTTCAATGATTTCTACTCCTGACGAACTCTGAACTATAGTACTGATTATTCAAAAGGGAGAAGATGGCCTAATAGTTTTTCCTTAATCTGAATCAACTTTTGCTTCTCTTCAAAAGATTTTTAAGGTATAGTTATTAGTCATTTTTCACAATGGTTTCTAAGATTAAGGAGAATCAAGGAGTAATTTAGATGGAGCTGGATCATTGTTAGTCCTCTTGGTACGTTTCTCGTACAAGGCTATCACGAGCGCTTTTTTCATTTCATGAGGAAAAAAAGGATGTACAGGGTTTTCAGTTTTAAGTAGGCGCGGGTTTTCTCAATCTTTTTAGCTTAAGAATAGGTTTTATAGGCTTTCGCGGACAACAGTGACAGTAAGGGAAAGTATTTCAAATTTGCTCAAAATTGTTAATATTTGTCACTGATATCCATGATTGGGGAATTTGATGACAAGCGAGCAAGGCCGAAGTATCTCTGTCACTAATTTTTATGTCACATTGATGTCAATAAAATCCACGCCAAGGTAAACAAATTCTGCTTAAGGCTTCTACAGCTGATTAAAGGAGAAATAGTGGGATAATATTAGTATTTCTTCAAAATGCAGTGAGGGGTATTTGTAATTTTAATCCGTCAACGTTTTGAACTGAAATTAGGAGTTCAAAATTTATGTAACCAGTGAGGGATAATTTACTGTTTAACCGTCAAGGCTTATGGAACTGATTGAGAAGTGGGATATAATTAGTACTTCTCATCAAAATGAAGTGAGGAGTAATTATAGTTTTAATCCTTCAAAGATTTGAATATAAATAAAATGCATTGATGATGATACCCCTACTCACAAATTGCGGAAAATGTTGACACAAAGTTGGGATATTTTGCAGTGATGGAATTTTGCAAGAATTGTCCGCAAATTTTATGTTCACGATTAAACAATATTTTTTCTAAGAAGTAAGTGGTGACAAAATGTCGTCACTCATGTTCGCAAACGCGGACAAGGCTGATATATAGGATTGGAGACGTAATGCATATTTTGAGTACTTGCAAGCTGGTTTTTCAATTTAGTATTTTACTATGTTGACTACAAAATCTGAGAGAGGATGAGTTGAGTTAAATTGGGTCAAACATTTAGTAAAGTTCAATGACAGCGGACACCGCTCTTTTTCGACGAAAAGAAAAGAACTTCATTCACAACTAGGTGGTAAGGATCAGAATCTTATAGAGAAGAAATATATAGATTATATATCGGGACTGATGACAGTTCAATAGATAAGAAATGCATTCAAAATTTGAATAAAAAACAGAGGATGCTTGGAATTTAATTAATATGCTTAAGGTATATGTTTTTTTTTGGTACCCTTTGCAAATTATAAAGCAAATTTTGCGCTACATTTTGCATTGATCTGTAGTACAATAAATTGTGCATATTTTTGCGTATTGTTTGCGAAATCTGTTTCAGGACGTGTACTTCACAGAAGCCAAGATATGGTCTTTTACGTGGATGGCTGTGACCTACGAACCCAAAAATGACACTTCACAAGTGAATGCAACATCTAACGTACTATCAGTTATTTCAGTATTACTTTCCATTCTTGTTTTTTTTTTTATAATCAATTGATTAAGCCATGATCTCAATTGTTTCATCGTCTCTCTGAAATTTAACCCAATTTGGGCATTAATTCTCAAAAGTTCAGACACAAAATATGTAACAAGGTCCCTCTTTTTTAGGATCCGAAAGAAAAGTCTCCGGCACCCAAAGAATCATTTGACATTTTGGATGATCAGTTTTCTTACGACCTTGTGACTAAACTCAATACTGACTGGAAGAAGATTTTTATATATCTGAAACTAGACTACGATTTCATCGTGATGAAAGAGATGGACTTCCCGAACTCTAGACTGGACGCAATGCTGTGTTGCTTCAATCATTGGAAACAATTGAATGCTAGGACAACTCAAAGAGTGTCTATTTTGAAAGATGTCTTCCGTAGGTGCAAAAGGGAGGACTTATTAGCTTTCATAGAAGAACAAGAAAAAGGTACAAATCCAGATGTATAAGTATGTGCGAATGTCATTAGCACAAACAATAAATCCAAATATACAGATGGATGCTTATACCAAATATACTTCAATGCGTTCAAAATGTTCTATTCTCTTATTTTTGTATAGAATTAATATGCCTGCTTAAATTTTATGAATTTAAAAATTCTCATTAAGAAACCAGTTAAAACGAAACAGTGTAAAAGTTATGTCAATGCAAATATAAGTAAATGAAATAATGTGACTCGCCATAAATAAAGTTATCTGAAGTTGACAAAAATCAGTTTTTTTGTACTTGACTAATGCCGGATGTCACTGCGGGGAAAAGATTCAGAATTTAGACATACCAATGGTTCGAACTAATATTAAATTTAGAAAAATTTCATCATATTTGATGAATAATGGAAGTATTATATGATCGAAACTGGTATTATGGCAGTATAACTAAGCATCTGTGTTGAAAAAATTATGTTCAGTAGTTCTACAGCGCCAAGAAAAATATGTAACAGAATTCGAGAAAATAATTGCAAATATAGTCAATTCCATGTCTTTATTAATAGCCGCACAGCTATAGCTGGGGCTATTATTGGCTTTCTCTTTGTTTTTTGCAATTCAAAGAATTTGAATTGTATTGGGGTGCTCTCTTTTTTTAAGATCTGTTCACACATTTTTATGATTTTTGAAGTCAAATTGGAGTAGTGATTTTCAAATTTTTGAAGTCAAATTGGAGTAGTGAAATTGGAGGAGTCACGCCGAAACAGGAAGAGGAGCGAAAAAGTGAGTGGTTTTGCGGCGTGAAATTTTTGCGCTATATTTTTAAAGTAATGTGAGAAAACGGTGTTTGAACAAAAATTCGCTTTCTCGGCTAGTGGTTTTTTGTTCACATGCGGCAATTTCACTTTTTACTGTTTTTTCTTTCGATTTTTTGGATCGGATTTTTTTCAAAATTGTTTTTCGTATCCATTCATAGCTCATTCTAGGCCTAGTTGTTTTGTTTGAACCAAATTTCATCATTTTATTGTTTGTGGTTTTTTGTTCGCATGCGGCCTTTTGACATTGATTTTCCGATTTTTTTAAAATTTTTCAATCTGATTTTTTTTAGAAATGGTTTTCCCAATTCACTCATGGTCCGTTCTAGGTCAAATTTGCTGTTCGGTCAATGAAAATTCTTTGAATTATACGTCAGGACTTGTCCTGCTACGTTTTTTTATTTATTTAGTTGTCGCGATTTTTGTTACGACCATATGAAGTCACAACCAATTTAAATCTGGTTTTTGTTCATTCGCTCATGCAATTTTAACTGAAGTGCGTGTGTGACTTTATTTTTCGCTTTTATTGGAGCAAGTTTTATTTGTTCATTCGCGTGATTAAATTTATGGTCACACTTGACTTACCTCACTCTCAAAAATGACTTCCTCACTTTGAAATTGACTTTTATTTACTTTAATTCAAAGAGATCAGGTCAAATGGGTGTGTGTCACTCTAAATGAAGGTTATTTGAGAGCAGCTAATAGAGGCAGCCAAAACTTATACATATTTTTAATCAAAAAGTAACATACCAGCCTTCAATGAAAAGAGGAATTTTTTTGGTCTGCCTTTTTTTTTTTACTTTTTTGAGGCTGCAGATCTACGAAGCTATTGCGACTATTTTCTGGCAATCTTATAGCTATGTTCAGAATTTGAAATCTTTGTTGATCAAAAATTTTTTTGTAATATAGACGACGGATCTGGCACTGCATAAGCCTGCAATTGAAAAATTAAAAACGCATAAAACAACTTTTTGTTACCGTATCTCTATAAAATTTACTCTATATTAATAATCTGCACTAAATTCTACTGTTTAATGTTCAAAAATTTATCAAAAAACTGGTTTTGGAGTGTCTGATCGTTTATTTTTTTTAAAAAAACTTCTCTTATAACTAGACTGTACTTATGAACGCTCTTCATTCGCGTACGTTTTGTTGGTAAAGATTTGATCTATTATTAACTTTTTATATTTGCTTTGGAAACCAACTTTTTGGTATAAACTTGGAAAAGAACAAGGAGGCTCGGTAATGTGTGTTTGCGCGGTAATGTGTGTTTCTTCAAATCCCGCTTAATCACGTTTGTGACTTAATTGTACACCAAATGAGGAAGACACAGAAAACTTTAAATCGCTTACTGTTCGAAAATAATTGCTGTGTCCATTTAAATTTAAATTTATGCTTTAACTACTATACATTTGAAACAAGAATTCAATAGAGAGATAATTACTACCATTAAGGAGAGTAAGAGCCAAGATAAAAAACAAATTTAAATAAAAACAACTAGAATTACTTACAATCGAAACTCATGTCTATCTGTTTTTTAAAACCTAATGAAAATGTCAAAATAGCAGCAGATAAAAATTCAACTAATCCAAATAGCTTTCAAATGCAGTTCACTAGTGAACATTTATGACCTGTTTTAACTGAGGATAAGTACTAAGTACACAGAAAACAAAAAAGGAAAAGTTAAGAAATACCTTTACATTTTTTTTGTAAACAAGTAACTTCTAAGTAGTTATGAAACCAATTAGCTATGAATTTAAATCATTCACTCACTTCACTTATGTCTTGGAGGTATTTGTGAGAAACTAACGTGTAAACAAACAGTGATTGGGCGAGAAACGACAAGAAAGCGCGAAAAATTGGAGACTTTTAAACCTGTCTTTTTTTCTTATTGACCGCAATTTTGCATGACGACATAAAATTGCTCTTTCAAACTCTCAGAAAGGTCAAAAACAAGAAGTTTTGATGAAAAAACCCATCATGTCGCAGTTTAAGACACAACTATTTTTCGCTGCGGGCCACAGAGCACTGCTTTCCATGAACATGCCTCTAATCCGCTGTAGGATATAATCAGAAAACCGTAGGCCAGTTATCGCGGTGAGACCGCAAAGCCCAACCAACAGCCCCACAGGGACAACGTATATTACATTATTATACTTATTATGCATGCATCAAATGAAAACATAAGATAAATTTTGAAAAGTCCCTAGATGCCAATTTAGACATCTGATCTTTTAGTCATAAAGTCAGAGCCATATAGTCATAATTTTCACTCAGAAATCACAATGTTGTTGCAGTGGACCTTATTGGAACATAAAGGGACCTATTAATTAAATCTTTTAATTACAAAAATCTTGTAATTGGGAAGAAAAAGGAAAAAATCAAAATAGAGACCCAAAAAACAATCAAAATCACTTTTCAATGCAAAAATCCACAATGAGACAAAATTGGGCCTTACTATTGCGGAGCTGCTCTTAAATAACGCAATTGTTCCGAGAAATTGCCTAATATTTTTTGTGGCACGCAAAAATCTGAATATATCACAAATAAACTATGCAATTTTTGCAAATGTCGGTTTAAATTAACGAAGCACTGCCAAAATATTTTTTCAAGAAAATTTTCTTCAGAACGGGAGGTACAATTCTGAATAATGGAAAGTTGTCTAAGCGGTTTTTATGTCTGCTACACCGGATGTCATTTTTTTGAAAAAAATACCGAATTTTCAAATATCTACTTAATTTTTGCCAAAACAGTTTGTTCAAGAAACTCATCAATTTTCTATCTTAAAACGTAAAATTGATGAGACTGTCGTTAACAATTTTTAAAATATTTTCAGCAAACAATGATCAAAATTTATGCAAGAATTACAAAAATTGTGAGCAAAACAAATGAAGTTTGGTTAACGTTCACAACTCTTTAAACCTCGGTAACTCGGAAAAAGCAAAATTCAAAAAAATCTTCATTTGAAATTCTACGCTTGACAAGCTTTCTAATGATACCACTCAAAATCCTGTACGATGAATACATTGATAGGTGAAAATTGACTGAACAAAAAAGACCCAGTCGAGTATATAATTTTTCCCCACTAAGTGGGTTGGAACAATTAAATGAAATTGATCAAATGTATTTGTGAAATAACAGAACAATTGATTGTCGCACTTGCGATAGAATAGTGGTCCACCTATCCATTCAGCTTCTTGTAATTTGGAGTCGAATCTTTCGAGCGGCTTCATTAGCTTGTTTGATTACCTGTCAATTGTCAAACTTGAAGACTGTAAAAACGATGAATAGGCAAACTTTTACAAAAAAACATCAATGTTTATTTCTTTATAAGAAAGGAGGAATACTTAGTTCTTCTTGCCTTTAATGACTTTACTTCCAACCAATCATGACCCTAAACGTTACCGATATTGCTTATTACTTGTTTATTAAAGTACAGGCTGTTTTTTCAATTTTTACTATTGTCATTGACATCAAGAATTAGCAAATAATTGTCGATGAGATATTCTAGCCAGCACTCAAAAACTGCTCTAACAGCTTACCGTTTGTACGAACTGCGCCAGTTTAATTTTCCGGACACCGATTTATTCCAATGAGACACTTTTGCAACATCTTTTAGAAGAGTGGAGTTAATCATTTGTAAGGGTCCCAATTTGTAAATCTGGCAGCCATTTCTTTGTTCTCCAAAAACAAGATTTCAAAATATCACTTTGAGAAAAATATGGTCCCCCGACGGTACGGTGTGGAGACATTTGTGACAGTTTAACATGTAAGCGAAAGATGGCTGGGCGAGAAACTGCAAGAAAGCGAGAAAGCGCGAAAAATTGGGGAATTTTACACCCGTTTTGTTTTTTATCGACTACAATATTGCACGACGGCATAAAACTTCACCTCTAATCTCTAAGAAAGGTCACAATCGGTAGAAATTTTGATGAGAAAAGACCATCATGTCACAAACAAAGAACACACTCCATTTTTAGACATCTAATGGCTGCGGGCCTGAGCGCACCGCTTTTCATGAACATGCCTCTCATCCGCTGTGGGATGTAATCAGGAAACCGTGGGCCAGTTATCTCGGTAAAGCCGAGAAGCGCGCCCAACAGCCCGCCATGGACAACGTATAATACAACTACCTTTAAAGGCTTACAACCTTTTCGGCTTACTTGGCCCATTTTTCAAAATTCGGCTTGCTTGCTTGTCGTCAATGAGAAGTCAAATTAGAGTCGTGATTTAGAGAGGGTCAAATTAGAGTGGCGAATCACGTCGGAGTAGTAGAGCAATCGAAAAAGCGAGTATGTTTGAAGCGTGAACTTTTATCCAATTACCTTTAGAGATGATGGCATTTGAACAATTTTTGGGTTTTTGAAAGAGAATTTTTGTTCACGTGCGGCAATTTGACTGTTGTTTTCTGTGTTTCTTCTCTTTATATGATACTTAGCTTTTCTAATGGAGCTTCTTTGCATTTGATTGAACTATTCCACGGGCTAATGTTTTATCAATTTGACACTTTTTGTTGCCATAAAACATTATTAAGGACTTGATGGTTGCCCCTCTTCAATATTATCTTTCATTTCTTATCAACTACTATCATTAATGACGGTATCATTGGTTGCTAGAGAGGCATAAATCAACCTAATTAAGTTTCTGACCAGTTTATGACTTGTGGTTTTCAAGACTTCAACACTAATTTTTCTCAAATCTTTTTAATGAGTTTTTGAGTTTTGAGAGAATTTGCCGGTTTTTTTTATCTTATCATTCAATTTCATTAGGGACTGGGCTCAAAGGTTGCTAATATGCCCATTTTGAATCTATCTAATTGTCTCAGTTCAAAGCTATTTTTTTCTATGACTGTGACTCTCGTTCTTTCCAAGAAGTTTAATATAAGGTTTTGAGTTTATTTGCTTATCTTTGTTGCACAATTTCCTATCCTTCGTATTCACAAGTTTCATTGGTCTCTAAGGATACCTAAATTAATCGAATTAATCGCTTCAGTTTTTAGCTGTTTTTTAACTTATTTGTTTTTTTTGAGAAGTCAAAAATGAGTGTTTTGATCACGCCAAAGTAGTAAAGGTACCAAAAAATTGACTAGGAATAAGGTGTGTTTTTTTCAAACCGGCTTTAAAGTGGAGTGAGACAATAGTGTCTGGACAAAGTTTCAGGTTTTCAGGGGGCTTTTTTATCACGTGCGTCAATTTATTCATGGTTTCAGTGTTTCTGCTCTTAAGTGCTTTTGAAAGGATACAAGTGTGTTGTATTTGCGTATATTTGCGTTTGCTTGAATTCGTCAATGGGCAGCTGTTACTTTTTATGACTCTGACACGTCATAGTGAATATTTGAATTTCCTTTTTTTAAAAAAATCTTCTTGTCTTAATACCCAGTATCTTTAACGACAGTTCTTGTTGGTTGCTAAGGAGACATAAATGATCCTAATTAGAGAGGTTTTCATGAATTTGAAAAAATTTGTTTGCTATTTTTGTTATTGAATTTTTGAGTTTTTTTGTGTTTCTAATGAACATCTTGTTGTCTTATCATCTTGCCACTTTAGGGGCAAGACTCACATATGTCCTAATAGAAATTGTTTTCATCGATTCAAACTTTCAAGTTTGAAATCTATTAATTGCTCTGACTTTGATACTAATTATTTTGAAAAAATCTCAATTTTGTTTTTAATTTTGCTAGATTTTTGTCGTTCTTTCGTTTTTCTCTTAGCTTTTTTAAAAGCAGATCTCATCAATTGCTAATTATGCATAAATACATCGAGTTAATAGTTAGATGTCATGGATAATGCTTATTGTGAATTGTCTGCTGTACGTTTTCAAAAATAATTGATTTTTTTTAAAGTTTCGCTTGCATTTTTTTGGCTGCTGCTTTCTAATGACTTATTTTCAATAGTGACAGATCTCTTCAACTGCTACTGAAGATTTATTTAAATTACAAATCTCTTTCGTTGCGTATTTAATCTTCTGAAGATTTTCGAACTATTAATTAGCAAAAAGTGGCAGCCGTTTTTGGTTTTTCCGAAAGTTGATCGTCCTTTTTTGTTTCTTTATTGTTCCTTTATGACACATTTCATTGGTTGTTTGTGAGGACACAATGCATCTAATTAATTGCTTGAAGTCATAGGAATCGATTTTTTATTTTGATTTTCGTATTAATTGAAAGTTGATTTTTATTCTTGCATTTTTTGTTATTTTTCTTGTGGTCATTTCGTTGATTTTCAAAAAATTACTTTTTTTATCGGCTCCTTACTGCGGTGCAATTTTGGTTAACTTATTTGCTTCAAGTTTGAGCTATTTTTTTCCTTGACTGAGACATCGTTTGTTTTCAAAATGTTTTAAATGAGTTTGTATGAGTTATCTAATTGCTTCCAAGCTGCTTAGTTTTGCCTCAATTTTTGAGTTGTCTGCCATCGATTCCTACTAAGTTGCTGTATTATGCACTAATTCTAGGGATGCATAGAGGCAGTTGTTACATGAAACATTAAAATTATTTTGTTTCACAAAACACGAGATCTTGGAAAACAAAATTTTTTTATTGTTTCTGGATTTTTGTTTAGTTTTGCGCATATGCGGTCATTGGTTTTTTTCCTGATTTAGTTTGATTTCGCTGTAAACTTCTTAATTGTCCAGTCACTAGTTGACTCAATTCTTTGTATAGAATTTCAGGACTCGCCTGCTATACTTTTCGTCGAATACAAAATTGCTTCACTTGGCCTCATTTTGCCGCCTTTTCGATATTTTACTTGAAATCTTTTTAACTTCTCTAGGCTAGTTTCGTTGTTTGCTCATTCTGCTCAAAGTGTTTTTTAAACAACAGTTGCTGAGCTAAGCAATCTGAAGTGTACAGAATCAGTATCCAAAAACGAAATGAAAATCAGAAATGGGATAAAACCTTAAAGCCCATTTTTAGATGGCTGCTACTTGAAGCTCGTTCTTATAAGTCTTAATTACCATCTCTAATACTTATTGGTAATGATACTAGACCCTTTATGGTCTCATCCTTTCATTAAGATACTGCAGTACAAAATTAAATCAAATTAGTTTGCGCTTTAAAAATGTTTTCATGCATCTATCAGTTTTGTCAATTTTGTTCTCTTCTTTCATTCCCAATAGGGGTTATGGGAATCAATGGCGGCTTTTTTCCGGCAATCTTCCGGATGTGTTTTTGAAAGGTGTTAATTGGTTTTGTTGAATACTTTAAAAATGCGCATGGCTGCACCCTTCTTTTTGGTTAATTGTTCATTGTGATCAATGATGTGATTGCGAGGACGTCAGTTTCCGTGGTTATTGAAGAAAACTAGCAACCTTTTTCCATTCAACTTCAGTCTTTTCATTGCTCGGTGGAATGCGTTATTTTATGTCTGTTATTCTCAACGACAGCATAGAAAACTTTAAGCTGCCCCATTGTGCGAGTCACCTATCGATTTTTTGCAGCCTTATTGATTTGAGGCAAAGGAAACTGTTCAATTGTTTTTTTATCAGATGCCAACTGTGTTACTGTAAATTTATTATTGATGTATGAACATCTGAATGCGAGCTTTTCTTTTCTATAAATTGAATTACAACTCGTTGCTTGAAAAGACAATCATATATTGTTTACGTGATAAATTGCATCAGAGCCCATGGTGTTCTTTTACGTTGCAGCTTGATGCTCAGCGCTCAAACGAATGTTTTACATGCAAAAACATGAGACTTCATTTTTGAAGCGTCTAAAAATCAACGCTTGTTTTTCTTGCATGATCCACCAGTTGCGTTTGCCGCGATAGTAGCTTTCGGGTGGAACAGGAAACAACCAGCAAAGATACGAGGAATTGTTCTGCAGAATTTTAAGAGGATAATTTAATTGTAATAGTTTTCCATGGTCCATTGTAAAGAGTTTAAATGTTTCAAAACTTTTCGGTTCGTCAATATTTAAGTTTGAGTACTGCTAAATATGGATTGTTTGCGTCTCAAAGCCTGTATGAATTGATAATGATTCACCTAAGCTGTGTCAAAAAATGCAACGGTTAAAGGACACTGCTTTCTAATCGTTTTGGCAAACAGACTTTGGTCTGTTTTTATATGCACCTCCGTCTCGTAGTTTCCATTCAAGTGACCCGCATAATGAAGAAGAGAGCTACCAGACTGATCTAGAATTTTCTGGAACGTGTCAGAATGAGTTGTGTTAAATATAGTTTCCTTTGCGTGGTTGTCTGCAAATGGAGCTATGATCTGTGCTTTGTGTCCGAATATAGACACGCCGTCACACTCTTGCACTCTTGCATCGCTCATGTCGATTCCTATAAACAAGTAAAATTTATTAACAGTGCCTCCATATTCTGTTGCTTCGCAGATATATCGCATAATATTTTGCGAGACTTAACATGCAGCTCAAGTAAAATAAACTACTGTTTTTTCGATTAATCGAATTATTAATGAAGTGAAACAGGTGGCAGTCGAATAATACCGATAACTATGAGTAGCAAAAAGCATTAGGGTTATGTGTTTAATCTTCAAACGCACACGATTTTAGTGTCGATTTAATTTGCGATCAGTCATTGGACAGCATTATTGGACGATTTTGCTCTATTGTTTTGCTAATGGCTACAAAAATCATGCACATCTGGAACTTATGTACATCTATTGCAAATTAATATACACTTAGAGAACTACTTTTGCATGTACGAATAGATAAGTGTACTGGGCAGAAATGAGACGAGGCGACGAAGATTTGAAATGAATCCCGACTCCAATAAATGGGGCATCAAAAGTATATCACTCGTTGTTTCAGACCACCTAACCAATAAAGCAAAATGAGCAGTTCTGAGGCAATCAGTTTTTCGTTAGCTATAATATAAATTTCCAGTTCTCATGAAACTATACAGATCAACTCTTTCGTTGATTTTCTCCAGAAGAATTTCAAGCTCTATTAAACAACGCAAGTTGAAAAATTCACTCAAAAGTTAATCAAGACTTTAACAATTAATTAAACAAGGAGGCTCGTTAATGTGCGTATGCACATAATGTTCCGACCCCGCTCATCCACATTCCCGACTTAATTGGCTACCAAATGATGAAGAGATAGAAAACTTTCAAAAACACATCATTCAATATACAAATCCAATTAAATAAGAAAAATCCACGCTAGAAGGCCGATGAAAAATGTTGATAATAGGACTACTAGAAAGGACAATAACAAAAATCAAACAATAAACATTATTTACGACCAAGACTCGATGTATAATAGAAAATGCATAACAAAATCAAAATCATCAGATAAAAACCAAAAGAAAACAATCTAATCTATGATTCATTAGAGAAGATATGGGACCTGTCCTCAATGCTACTGTTTAACAGGTCAAAAAATGTGCAAATAGGTTCGATGTTCAAAAATACTTTTCCATTTTTGAAAACAAATATTTTCACAGTTATTAATGTCATTAGATACCAACTGAAACCACTAAAATGTTCATATATATCTACATAGGAAGCAATTAAGACATGTCATTATTCAAAATTTGATTACGCAAAATTTCAAAGCCAACAAAATCAACGATTTTTGTTATAATATAAAAAGAATCCAAAAATACTTTGAAATGTACAAATATATAAAAATCTAACTTCTTACGAAATCTCGTTGTAACGGTAGTAACAAAGACAAGAAACAAATGTTTGAAGCTAAAACCGTTATACAGATTAAGTTATAGCTCCCTGGAAAGGGGTTATGACCTGTTTTTACAGGGACAAAGCTACAAATCGACCGAAAAACTATTTAAAAAAGACGAAGCTCAAAAACTCAAACTTTTTTCTAAAAAACATATTTACAAAAGGCAAAGCAGACTTAGATTTACAACAAAAAGCCATGGATTAAGATTCAACATCTCAGCGAGCCAACTGGGTCTGTTTATAACGAGACTAAGTCACGGGCCCACAAAGAAACAAATACATAAAGAAGCCAAAACTTCAAACAATTTTACGACATGACAATGTTCAAGGCACTATAAATATAAGATGCTACCTGAAAGAACTGTAAATCAACATTTTACTTTCATTTTAACAACAACGAGACTTCTTTATAAAAGGACTACTTAGACATGACAACAAAAAGAAACCCAAAAATTGAACAGGATAGAGGTCTCGACAAAATTTCATGAAACTAAATGGTCGAAGCAATCAGTCACAACGTATGAACAAGAGCGAAGAAAATGTTTGAATCAACAAAAGTAATTGGGACTTCCAAAGAATGAAATTGCGTAACATGGTGACAAAAATAAAAGCAAAAAGGAGATAAATGAAAAAAAATTTTTTAAAAAAATTAATTTGAAAGTCATTAAAAGAAACAGCTATTAACTGAAATCTTTAACTAGGTTGAGTTATACCTCCCGGGGAAGCAATTAAGATCCATTGCCATCGGTTATATGGCGCACAACAAAGAAAAAGAAGACAAACGTAGGCGAAATACAAAAACTCAAAGTTTTGTGAGATAACTGTGTCGCAGCCCAAAAAGCATAAACTATTCAACAAAAACAATTAACATATTCAGATACGCCTGTTTCGAGCAATCTGCATTGTTACTAAAATGCCTTTGTTTATTTGGAGTTGTGATTAATATGATAATTTGACCAGGAAACAAAAAAAATGAACTCATAAATTATGCAATTATGATCAAAAATAAAAGAAAAACTGAAAACGCATAGTACCAAAATAGAGAAACAATTAATTAAAAATAAAACCATTGCCGATGTAAGCTTAGAAATCACAGGAAGCCAGTTTCGGCCTGTTTTTACTGAGACTACGCTCGAATTTCAAAGAAATAAGACAAAATATTGGCAAAGTTTAAAAGTTCACCAACATTTTCTCAAAGAAATATATTCAAAGCCATAACAGAAATCAGATATTAACAACAAAAATGGCTAGGTTCTTTTATACTTTCCAAAAGCTAATTTGATTGTTGATTGCGAACACTTAGTCATTGGAATAGCAACAGTATAAGAAATGAAAGCAAAGCGAAAGAAGTCCATACACTTTTTACGAAAACAATTTGTCAGAGCCATAAAAACCATGAGCTTAATTCTGAAACCATCCCGGTGGGTCTCATTTATTTTAAATAGTATATGTCAATAATTGAGCCTTGATTTTAAATTCTTGTCCGCAAATTACATAAAAAACGTTTACATAGCGGAAATATTTTGAAAAAAATATCGCGCGCCACTAACATCTAAAAAGTTTTTGTCGTAAGGATCCATAGTCAGATCAAGATCGGCCCAGATGTTGCTGCGCGTCTAAAAAAACAGTCAATTCTTGAAATGGTTGCGAAATGGATCAATTCTATACAAAAGTTTTCAGTTTGTCAAAAGTAAATAATGTATTTTGTACAAGTGCCGAGTTTGAATTGGCAAAAACTTGGCAAGATTATAATTCCAGGAGACGCACAAAGCCAGCTGGAGTACAACCAACTCTTTTTTGCGCTCAACAACAATCTGGCTGCAGTCTTAGGGTTTCTCTTTTCACCAAATTTTAAGCCAGTGGGCTAAAAAAGCAAATTTGGTCCCATTTTTGACGAAAAAGACCAAATTTTTGGAAAATTTAGCACAATTTTTAGCCAAAAAACTCGGATCGAACAATTCAACAACCTTCCTTTATTTTTAGAGATAATATTTTTTACACTACAGTTAATAATTTTAACATATTTCAGCAAAATTGACGAAAATGTGGTAAAAAAAATTGAGTAAAAACAGCTGAAATACGTCTAATATTCACAAAACTCTAAACCTCGATACCTCCTTATAAAAGGCGAAAACTGAAAAAATCTTTTTAATTCCATATTCTACGCTGGACGGGCTTTCTAATGAAGCCACTCACAACTCTCTACGATTATTTTATCGAGCGGCCGAAATTGACTGATTAAAAAAAAGCCCATTTGAGTATATAGTTCCTCCCCCCTCAAGAGGGGTCGGAACAAATAACTGAGTTTTGATGTGGACTTTGATGTGGACAAAATCGTGGTAAACCGTAATAGTTAGCATTGCTGGACAGTCGACATCACATGCAGCTATAGCATTGGATTTTTGACGTAACTTTTATCGTTAATGGCCAGTTTCGATCGTAGCACTTCTGTCCTAACGAAAAACAAGTGGACCTGTAATTCATTTCATTTAAAACCTTACTTGGACGTTTTATGAACAAATACTTTTGCCCTCAATTTCTGTCTCAAGGACAATTCACCTTAAATTTTTGATCCGGTCAGAATGTATTCCAATAACTTTACTATCATTCATAAAAATGATCGTATTTGCACTATAATTACTTTCGAGCTACTCTCTTGTTCTTTTCCATTTCGTTTTTCAAATAGGTTAAGTGATAATCTACACAAACGACTAACGTCGGACTTTTTCTTCTCAGACGACCGGCGAGCGATTGGCTTTGGTAGTTCCATCGGGGCTTATCATTATGGAATGTGAGCTTTAGAACGTGGGGTTGTGGACGAGTGGGAGTCTCATGGGGTTTAGTGTGTGCGGGTTAGGGGGGATTGAACCAGACGAGGGGGGAGGGATTGGGCTGGGGGCCCAAATCAACAATTTGAGGAGGATAGACTAGAGGAATGGGGGCGATGGGGTTTGATGATGAGAGCCAAACTCTTAAGATCAGAAACCGCCGTTTATACATTAAATTTATGTCGCCTCAACAGTTTCGGTGATTTGCATACGCACTGTCTGGTAAAAAATGAGGCTCTAAGAGAGTTGCCAGGTGAAACGGTTTTTTTTTGCTGCACATTGAATTTTTGCAAACTATCTCTGTGACAACTTATGTCTTTTTTGTGTCTTATGGATCAATTTGAACTCCGAAGTTTCTGGATCAATTGGAGCTTCTGGATCAATTGATTTTTGGTGGTTATATAAATTTCAAGGAAATTGGAAATATTTTAACTGCTTCTCGCACACAAAACGTTTATCAAATTTATTTAAAGTCAAAAGTAGGCAAACAGAACACTCTATAGTTTTGTAAAACAATTTTTTTAAATTTAAATAATATTACACCGAATGATGACCTATTTTTCGGGAAAAACTTCTTCAAAACAGTTCCCTACATTTTCAATTTTGCCTACATATGGAATTTATTTCATCTTAATTTTGTAGATGCCTCAAAATAAAGTTGATAAACTCCATCTAAATTTCTGAGTAAAACAAAAGTTGCCTCGCAATCTGATATTTTTCTTTGTTTTTAGTTATTATTTACTCGCAATAGGCATTTTGACTTTCTTGACCGCAGAAAGGGGATAAGTTAGCCAGAATAATTTTATGGCGTTTTGAAATTTACCCTGACTTTCAAGATGAGGCTTCGAATTTCAACTTCAGCGTTTGATTGAGTCCGATAAAGCGGAACGATAATGAGCTGTAAAAACTAACTCGCAAAGCAGCAGTATTTGTAGAAAATCAGTTAGCGGATCTCTTCCATTACAGCCACGGCCCAGCTGTGGCCCCTCTTTTATTGTAAATATACCGTAAGGGGACAAAATTCATCGGTACGATATAATGGGAAGAACTTCGCAGTTGTTCATGTTGAGTGAGATCGAGTTCTGTGGAGCTGAAGAATCAATTTATTGTCTTTTGTATTAAGTAATTGTAGACCATGGAACATTCAGGCAATCTCTGCATCGATATTTTAAGAGTTCATTTTACCATCAAAGTTTTTGTAGGAAGCAGGCGGCAAGCGGGATTACAAGAAAATTTTGATCAAAAAGTTTGGGAACTTACAAGGACAGCGCTTGATTGAAACAATGGATGCAAGATTGTTTCTTCATTGTTTCGGGCAAATTACTGCATTGCAAGTTTAAAATATTCAATACCGAGTGAAACAATTTTTTTTACCGCTTATTGAATTTTTTTAACCAAAATATATTTGCGAGAAGTTAGCCTTTTTGTGGCTCCTTGATCGATTGAATATCTACTGATTTTCAGTGGAGTTGTATGAATTTTAAGGAAAATGGAATAGTTTGAATGCTCTTCGCAAACATGAAGTTTATCAAGTTTATTTAAAGTCAAAAGTAGGCGAACAGAGCCCTCTGTAGTTTTGTGAAGCAATTTTTATTTAATTTAAATGATATTGCACCGACTGATTACCTATTTTCGAACATTTCCCTACATTTTCAAATTTGCCTAATGGAATTCAATTTATTTTAATTTTGTGGATGATGTAAAATGAAGTTGATAAATTCCATCCAAGTTTCTGAGTAAAGCGAAAATTGCCTCGAAATCTGACATTTTTCTTTGTTCATCGTTGTTTCTTTTTAGTTATTTTTTAATCTCAATAGGCATTATAACTTTCTTCATAGTAAACCGTAAGTGTTCACAATGATTTTTTATTATACCGTAAGGGCATAAAATCATCCGTACACTATAATGGGAAGAATTCCATTTAGCAGTTGTGCACGTTGAGTGCGATCGAGCTCTCTGCGGAGCTGAAAAATCATTTTATTGTCTGTTGTATACAGTAAGGGCATACCATGGGACTTTCAGGTAATCTCTGCATCTATATTTTCAGAGTTCATTTTACCATCAAAGTTTTTGTAGGAAGCAGGCAGTAAGCGGAATGGCAAGTAAAATTTGATTTAAAAGTTTGGGAACTTACAAGGAAAGCGCTTGATTGAAACAATGGATCAAGGTTGTTCCTTCATTGTTTTGGGCAAAATATTGCATTGCAAATTCAAAATATTCCATATAGAGTGCTTCAATTTTTTTTATTTTTTTAACCAAATTAAATGTGCGAGAAGTTTACCTTTTTGTGGCTTCTTGATCAATTGAATTTCAACTGATTTTCAGTGGAGCTATATGAATTTTAAAGAAATTGGAACGGTTTGAATCCTCTTCGCAAACAAGACGTTTATCAAGTTTATTTAAGATCAAAAGTAGGCGAACAGAGCCCTGTGTAGTTCTGTGAAGCAATTTTTTTAAATTTAAATAATATTACACCGACTGATGACCTTTTTTCAAACATTTCCCTACCTTTTCAAATTCGCCTACATATGGAATTCAAATTATTTTAATTTTGTGGATGCCGTAAAATGATGTTGATAAACTCCATCCAAATTTTTGAGTAAAATGAAAATTGCCTCGAAATCGACATTTTTCTCTGTTTTTCGTTGTTTCTTTTTAGTTATTTTTTACTCTCAATAGGCATTGTAACTTCCTTCATAGTAAACCGTAAGTGTTCACAGTAATTTTTTAGTAAAGGGCATAAAATCATCGGTACACAATAATGGGTAGAATTCCATTTAGCAGTTGTGCACTCTGAGTGCGATCGAGCTCTCTGCGGAGCTGAAGATTTAATTTATTGTCTGTTGTATCCAGTAAGGGCACACCACGGGACATTCAGGGAATCTCTGCATCGAGATTTTTTGGAGTTCACTTCGCATCAAAAAACACTAACAAGGTTTTTAATTGAATGAGGTGCCCACCAATGCCATTACTCTTTCTAATTTTACTCGATTGGGCTCATTGACTGCACCAGCCCTAAATGTTCACCTAGCGAACGGTAAACCCGGCTTCGTTTTGACAAATTTATCACTAAAATGTAACTGCTTCCAATTATTTTCCAAAACGCCATTTTCATTTTTTAAACTTCACGACAAATCTTTTCACAATCTTGGGTTAAAATAGGGCCTGTTTCCACATTTTGCCTGTTTTTTGAGCATCCGATGATTTGTAATTGTTCCGACTGGAAAATTTTTTGAATATTTCACAACTGTCCCTAATCGACTTTTATTTTGCTAGACGTTCTATTAATCTCTCGGGTCAATCGGTGGTCTTTTTTTAATCCGCCACCTTCTTTCTTGTCTTTCAAGCACTTCTTCTGATGCGTTCGTTTTGATAGTTGAATTATAAGCCAAGAAAATTGAAATTACATTGAAATTTGTAATTAATGTGAACCACTGTCACTTAAGAAAATTTATCAGAATTAGACAGTTTTGCCATCCAGACGACGATTTTGCAGACTGTTTGACAGAGAAATGCAAGATTTTTGGGAAGAAAAGAATTTAACATTATTTTTTAAATTTAAGAAATTTAATGGGAAGAATAGAATTTAACAAAATTTAACAACATTTTTCACATATCATACTTCGAGACAACTTTTTTTACTGTAAAACTTTGATGGATTTCGTCAACTTTACATTGGGGTATCTGTTAAGTTAAGCTAGCGGTATGTGTTGTCTGACTTCCATTGATCGCGTGGACGAAATCCATCAAAGTTTTACAGTAAAAAGAAAGTTGTCTCGAGGTATGATATGTTTTCAATTCTGTTCAACAATGATTGCGTATTCATTTGCATTAAATTTTACTTGGGGATAATAGGTGAATATACTGTGATTTACTGAAACTATTCATTTGATACAGAGCGGCAACTTTAAAAATGTTGTTAAATTCTATTCTTCCCAAAAAACTTGCATTTCTCTGTCAAACAGTCTGCAAAATCGTCGTCTGGATGGTAAAACTGACTAATTCTGATTACTTTTTTTAAGTGACAGTGGTTCCTTGTGGGAGGACTATATACTCAAACGGGTTTTTTACAATTCAAAGAACTTGGATTGTATTGTGACGCTGTCTTTTTTCAAGATCTGTTCACACATTTTCAGGACTCTTGAAGTGAAAATGAAGTAGTAATGTTGTTCACACCAAAACAGGAAGTGGAGCAAAAAAATGAGTGGCTTTGCGGCGTGAAATTTTTTCGCTCAATTTTTAAAGTAGAGTGTTTAAACAAAAACGGTGTTTGAACAAAAATTCGATTTATCGCAAGTGGTTTTTTGTTCGCATGCGGCAATTTCACCTCGATTTTCATTCTTTATCCCAATAAGTGGTTATCCCAATCGATTCATTGTTCATTCTAGTACTAGGTTTTTTTGTATGAACCAAGTTTCAATTTATCTCTAGTGATCTTTTGTTCACATATGGCATTTTGACATCGGTTTTCAGATTTTTTTTTGTTTTTTGATCTGATTTTTTTTGGAAATGATTTTCCCAGTTTGTTCTTATTCTAGGTCTAATTTTTTGTCGAGTCAATGAAAATTCTTTGAATTGTACGTCAGGACTTGTCCAGCTATGTTTTTTTTGTACAGACAATTTTCGTCGATCGGTGTATTCATCGTAAAGAAATGTAAGTAGTATCATTAAAGGACTCGTTTAGCGTAGTGTTCAGCATTATCTTTTTTTCTTTTTGTGTTTTTCGAGGAGTTATAGAGTTTTTAAATTTTGTGTGATCACGTGATAAAGCGCATATTTTTGTTCACTTCATTTTACAAATTAAGATTTTTTTCTTTAAAAATGAGGATTCAAAATTAATTTTGATGATACAAATGAAACAATATTGTGTTTTTGACAGAGGGAAGGCCATGAAAAGGGGTAGTGTTTGTCTCACAGTGAAGTTTACTATAAAAAAAAACGATTTCTATTTGAGAGCTGATATTTTCAAAACCATTACAATTTTTTTAATATCTTCTTTCAAGTAACTAAGAGACTAGTCACTTTTCAAATCTACTTTTTTGTTTTGACAAACTTATTTTTTTTAGTAAATGGTTGCCCAATAAGCAAATCATTCGTTTTTAGGGAGTCGCTCATTTTTAATGGCTCCGACTCTAGTTTTCCTTAATTCTTTTAAAATTTTGATGTTCTTTTTGAAATTTTAGTAAAATGTTGTAGTCCTATAACTTAGATTCTTTGACTAACATTTAAAAAGGGTTCCTAAAAATCAGTAAGCCAATTTTTTTGTTGTAATTTGACTGCACAGCTAATGGCTGTTAAGTTTTTAAAAATAATTTTTCGGAAAAATTTTTTTGAACATTAACGGAACTTAAACTTGTTTCTCTGAACTGTAAGTCAGTCTCACATTTGACAGGATCCCCTCAATTTCTATTGCAAACGAAGCAATCTAGTTAACCGATATTTTTTTCAACTTTTGTCTTTATGACTTGGATGCCACATTTTTTCAAAACTTTTAAAAAAAAATTTGTGTTGTTCTTCATAATTTTGCATCCTTTTGAAATCTGATCACATTATCCTATTCTTGCCTGTTCACATTGGCACAGAGAAGATTTTCAATAGATCATCGACAAAGTTTGAAGAGAAAACGTATTGTTTTACTGGCTTCGACACTGTCTTCGCGCACTTTTCCCACTGATTTTTTGGTTTTTGCCTGTGTTTGTTGTCGCTTTCATAGTCATACACTTTTTTGTGATGATTTATTGATGATTTACAAATCACACAATTGATTGCCTGCTCATCGAAGCATCAATTATTGTAACTTATCACTTATTTATTCCGGTTAAAAGCTTTTGAATTTAGTGGCTTTGATACTACGGGTTTTCAAAATTTCGTGTTTTGGATACTTTTTTATATTTTTTTGGTTTTTTGTAGCCATATTTTTACAAAAAAGGAAATCCATTATCGTTTGAAAAGTATTTGAAAAAGAAAAAATTTTAAACGAGTAGTTCATTTTTTCATGGCTTCGACTGGTTTCTCTCTCAATTTTTGCTTCAATTTGCTGTTGTGGCCTGTTTTTTTTCTTTATGTAGTTTTTAAGAGCTCAGATGTCTCATATCCTTCTAACTGAGTGTTTAGTGAATAAATTTACCCAATGCAGTAAATTTATAGCATATAGTCTTAAAATTTGTAATAATATTTCGTTTTAAACGTTTTTTAGATTTTTGTTGTTATTTTGTCAACTTGTATCTAATTTTCATCTTTGAGAGGCCCCATCAACTTCCCTGTAGCTCTAATAATAAAATGATTTATGATTATACGTTGTAGTTGATGTTTAGTTAGCCAAACAAAATGCTTTTTTAAGAAAATTGTGTTGGTGGTCAATATTTGTGTTCTTTTTCTCTTCTTTTACCACATTGGCGTAACAACAGTTCCCAATGGTTTTCAAACGAGACCAAAGTGAACGCACTTATTTTTCCAGGGTAGTTCTGACTCAAATAGTTTTACTAACACTTCAAATAAAAACAATATTCAGATAACAGCCAAAGTTTTTAATGACTTGTGTTTTTGCAAATCGTTCGTAATTTTTTCAATTTTTCTTCATTTTTAGTCCGTTTTTGTTGCCTAGTCTGACCACAGACAGATTCTAATGGTTTCGTTTTTTATTTTTTTATAAAGTTGTCAAGATGTTTCTTTCGTTAAAAGCTAATGGTAATTGAGACCCATGTAAATTTTTGGTTTAAAAAATTGTGATTGATTTTTGAATTTCGCCTCATTATAGCTTCTTTTTGCCAGCTTGTTACCTAATCTCATTAATATAAAGTCCCATCTGCTTTGTAATACCGGAAAACTAACTTTGTGTTGTTAAGTTTTCTTCTGATTGAGTTTTGACGTTGTTACTGGGTGCTTTTAAATTTAGATGTTGAATTTTTGCCGTCAAAAAAATTTTTTTTTCTTTGATTATTTTGTTGTATATATTTTGTCTCCTTTAGTCTTATGTATGGCGTGAGATCTCGTGAGCACTCTAATGAGGCATGGCATTATTTAAGTCAATTAGTACTTGCTTTGTGTCACACATCTATTTTTGATTATCTCTTCATTTGGTTGACAGTTATGTCAAAAATGTAGATGAGCGCGGGTCGTAACATCATGTGCAAACGCACCATAACGAGCTTCCTTGTTTGAAATATGATCACCAGTTTGTTTTACATCACGTCCAACTGATGTTAAGTTTTTATCTAGCAAAATTATAGCGCGCTAACTTGCTTTTGAAATGCACTGTAATTTTTGCAGGGAGGATTCAATCTATCAACATTTAGCAGTGGTTCGATTCCAACGATTCGAGAGAATATTCCCAAGTTTTGCCTGACTCAAGCCATTCAGAATCAGTTCTACCCTAATGGTGCCGTTTTTTGTTCTGTATTAAGCATCCACTTGTAGTTAGGCCAGTAAACGAATAAACATTTTTCTTACCTTTTACATCCTTCAGCATGTGCTTGCAATGATCTTCAACAACACCACTCAAAATAAAATCCATTTTTGCAAAGTTTTCCGGACTATAATCTGTCCAAATATTGCTCACATACCTCAACAGCATAAAACTCCACCGTTTAAATTTCATCAAACTATTTGAAATGTGTCCGTTGGCATTCCTAACTAAGAATTCGGGTGCTAAATCCAAAGATTTTAGCGCGATTGTGTCTAGATCCACAAAAATGCCTCCGTAATTGTACAGTAATGCAACTTTTAAGATTTCACTGTAATGAATATCTTGCAAATCTTTTTGAGCTGCTTGGTGAAATTGCGCACTTTTAAAAATGCCGTCGAAGGGACCACCTTTTACTACAGAATCCGGGTCAATCTTCAAAATCTTAAGGTTTAAATGTGTTCTTGTAAGTTTAAGCAGTTGATCTGGATTTTTTCTTTGGTCCAGATTTAACATTAACATTGTAACACACCAGTTATTTCCCATATGGATTGCTAGGCTTTCCAGGGTGCAAAATGCTTTCGGCATTAGGTACTCTCGTCTGGTTTCTAATACGAACACGCGGTTGTTTTTCCAGGGTCGTTCACAAACAGGAATTGCTGAGTAGTCTACAATTTTTGGTTTGTATTTGTTAAGGTTGAAGGGTGTTGGCACTTCAAAGCTGTTTTTAGGTCGTATTGGAGGGCAAATTACGCTAGTTTGATTTGAACTAACAGACCTTTTGTCATTGACTAATGTTGAGGTATTAGTTACATCAGTCGATAGAAAGTAATGAAAATGGTACAATAAATTAATGAGAGTAATTGTAGCTGCTATGCTGACGTGCCTCCGGTTTTTAATTCCCAATTTGGCTGGCATTTTTCTGATTAACGACTCGGTCTGAAACCGGCAGTTATTTAAATCTTAAAGTTGTTGCATTTTTCTAAATTTTGGACATCAATGCAGTAATTTTTGCTCCGCGGAAACTGTGATAAAACAAAAATTGTGATTATAGCAATCTCAATCGTTTGGTTGTTTTGTTGTCAACAATTTAATGAACGTTTTAAAATTAAGTTTAGATCAGTTGTACAAAGAGCGAAACTTGTGTTTTCACGCTGGGAAAGTCAGCTGGCCACGTTTTGTTCAGCATACGATGACTCTTCATTGTTGTGAACTACAAATTTATTCAAAAAACTACATTTTACACTTGCTGAAATCACCTGCGTTTGCAAACTCATAGGAAACGTTTTAAAGCGCATTTCTTTGCCTAACCACGTGAAAGATATAGATGGCTTTTACATGTCGTCATGGATGAATAAAACCTGAACAGATTAAAAACAGGAACAGATTCCAGCTACTATGTCGAGATGAATTGAACAAAACCGGAACACAAATCCCCCCCCCCCCCCCCCCCCCTATAACATGCACTTATAAGAAGCATTAATAATGGCGTTCACTTCAATGACCAGTCCCACCTCTTATGAGGTTATACAAATCATTATCAGTACAAATATACGATACCAAACGAGTATAGCATTTGCATACTGCATAACATTACGATGCAGAGGTATACCCAAATTGTCATGGGCAGATATGCCCGATAAGTGTATCTCGTGTTCGTTTTTACTATGTTAATACATTGAAAGTGGTACAATATTGCGATTGCATATTGGATATTGCAGAGCACACAATTAACAGTCTAGTACGATTGAGAAAAAATGAAAAACACATCAATCAAAATTGTTATGCAAAACTGTCTACAATTGCAACGCGTGTAATAAATTATTACCAAATTTCAGACTTCATAGAGTCAAAGTTTTAAAAGCCCATAGTAGAGGTCCGTTTTTTCTCTGCCTCTTGCTCTGCTAGAATTTTTTCTACATTGTCGTCAACTTTCAGTTTGTAAGGTAAGTTGAACAGATCGGCTATCTGATTCTTGTCTCGACTGCGTTGGATGATGGGTATTTTGGCACTGGGCAGCTGGTGTGTGGCTGACACAACAAGCAGCCGGTCGTAGAACTCAACCTCAGGTCCCTATAATACCCAATTAAATTTAATAAATTACCTGTGAGCCCATGGTTGAGGTTGTGAGCCCATATTAAGGTAATAATTTTTAACCAGGAAAATAAGTTCCAGTGAATCAAATGTAGTTTCATGTAGTTTGAGAGGGAAAAGTGGGAGGGACCCAATTACTGGTGAAAACAATTTCTGGGACACAATTAAATCCTTGCATGCAAAAAATGTGCGACCTGATTTTTTTCTGTTGGGCTGGTTTCAAGGATTTTTGAGTGATCGTTAGGAACAATGGAGTAAAATGGAAAAAAGAGGCTCGTGCAAGAATCAGCCAACTTTTTTCTAGCAATCAACCGTGAATTTTTTCGAACTCTAAATGGTTTTTCAAATGTACAAAAAAACTTTAAAAAGGCCGCGTCAATTGCACAAAAACATCAAAATACACTATATATTTTTCCTCTCGAACACTATATGTTGCGGAAAATTTTCACAACTTTTCATTTTAGTTTACAGCGTTTTTCAAAAATTTATACAAAACTGTGAACGATGTGGGCGCCTAATATGTCATTGGAGTTTGTCATTATTATGGCTGAACTCTTATCTTGAAGTCTTCACTCGCAAACTACTCTTAATACACAGCTTAGAAAAGAAGCTGGCAACAATCCAACTCGTATGCTCATCTTTGGCTGTCTCTGATGTTTTAGTTGTTTTAACCCTGCAGAAAGAAGTCCAAAAAAGTCTCAGGCGATGGGTGAAAGAATTAAAATACGTGAAAAGTGTTAATTTTTTAAAATAAATCGCATTTTTTTATATCAAATAGTTGAAACATTTGCATTTTGAAAGAAATTTTTTGCATCTTCGCTCACATTTCTGTACCATGAAAGTCACACGGAAAAAGATGTGTGAAATTTAGACAAGAGAATTTCAGATTTCAATTTTTTGAGGGTCGGTAATTCTCACATCCCAACCAAAGTTAGTAAGTTGTTATTCGTTGCCTTTTCGATTGAGATTGAAGTGCCACCGTTTGAAAAATAATGATGCGTTTATTGGAATTCAAATTCATTTTTGAAAAATTCAATTGTCGAGATGAATAGAAAAAAAAACGGAATCCCCCCCCCCCGCGCGATTAAAATGAACATGATCAAGAGAGGCTTTTATAATGGCGCTCACTTCAATAAGCAAATTCCATCTCTTATGAGGTTATACAGATCGCTGTCAGTACGAAGTTAAGATACTCAACGCGTATAGCATTTGAAAATTGCATAATTGGTTTTTCTGTCGCATAGAAACCTGATCACTTCAGATTTTTCTATCAACTTTTAGCCCAAGGCACAGACTCACGGAATCCGTTTTGTTCAATTGGTTATTCAAACGTTTTGAAATTCTCTGATGTCAACGAGTGACCAAGACAAACTGTTCACTACTGACTGCAAACTGCTCTAAATACGCTCCACATATTCAAACACACACGTGCTAGTTTCTAATGCGAGATCTAATATATAGTGCCAAGTTTTAAACCTCTCGACATTTTACAAACCACAAAGTGTGGGTTTCACGCAAGGTTACGTTACTGTGCTAAAATCACTCCGAAATTCTGGCTTATATCTCGGACCACTGCCCGGGCCTCGATTAATGCCGAATTTTTTCAGTGACATCAGCAGAGTAACAGAATTCTTACGTCGTTTTTTTTCCAAGAATGTACGCTAGAGGAATTGAGCTTGGTACAGTATCGGAAAAATAGGTGGCAGACCTGGTATTTGAGAATGCCTTCGATTAGCTCCCTCAGTCCATATCCTACGTCACTGTCGGAGCAGGAGTCGAGGAAGCCACCTGAAGGGAATCGGTTCTTCATCATGAACAGCCACTTGCTCTGACTCATTCGAATAGGGGCAGTCTCTATCTCCCACTCTACGTCACATCGAACATTCTAGAAAAACACAATTGACAAAAGAATTGTAAACAACCGAATCCATTATTAATTGAACCGATTCCTTCAAGTTCAGTTAATACTTAAACTTAGTGTTCTTCTCAATTTCTCAATGTTTCCTCAATTAAATTTTTTATAGGTTTACACTGCCTTTCTCTGTAAATATTTAAATCTTATATTCACAGGTCTAAGTTATAGTGCAACGGTTTTTTTAACCACTATTAGATCCAATTTTTGAAAAATTTTCTGTAAATAAAAAATTAAAATTGCTATTTTACTCATGAGAAGTCGAATAGGGCCAGTTTAAAAAAACGTTTGTATTTTGAGCGGGCCAGTTTAAAAAAACGTTTGTATTATGATGTTTCTCATCGAGCATTCATCTCATTTTCTGCTGGATTCATCTTTTTCTTGACAACTCTTCACCAAAGGAATAGATATCTAGAACATTTCGGATAATGTTAGCGCTTTTAAAAAAATTTTTGAGTCCTTAAAATACGAGTCCTTAAAATACTATCCCTATGAAATTGGAAAGTGGTTTTGAAGTCGGGATCTGGAGTGTTATTACCTGGAGTGTTTTCATGATGTCAATGTATGGTCTGTCACTCTCCTCATCTTTAAGCATCTGTTTGGCTCTGCTGAACAGGGGCAGGGTGGTCAAGGCACCAGCGCGATGCAACACCAGAATTATGCCCTCCTTACTCAGACTGGAATAGAATCAAAATATAAATTCTAGAGTTCACATTAAAAATATTTCTATATCGCAATACAATTGCCATAAAATGAAGCTCGCAGATCAACAGCTGGAGTCTATATTTTCAGTCTAACCAATTCAAGAAAGAAAATCAACTTTCGCTTTTGAACTTTGCACCAACCAGCTTTGAACAATTCGGTTTCGCTTCAATTTTTATTTTACACACTAACCTGAATTTGAGTGATTTTAGAAATCTGCGCATGTCAGCCACGTGCAGAATGCAGTCCATGACTATGATCTTGTCATAGTACACTCTGTCTGCCTCGGGTGACTTGGCATTCTTCTCAAAGTACTCTTCCGCAACTTCGTACACATACGGCTTGCAATCTTTCTGGTAAATTGCCGATTCCTGAAGCAGACACGATAAAGATAAATTGAGTAGCGTCGAATTCGACCTAAGGGATTTTGACCCTTCTCTTACTGTAAATCCTCAGACCTAATTCAGTTCGCATATTAAGCAGAATACAAAAAAAATCTGTAAAACTATCAATTTTTAAGAAATGTTTGATCTGAAATATAGGAAATTGTAAATTTTGATTTACCTTCATCGAAATAACCAAAAACAACCACTTTTCGTAGTTATATTAATCAGTATCTCACGGCTTGAAGACTCAACTTCGTTGCGTTTACCTAAAGCTAGGCAGGGGCAAGTGCAGAATTCAACAACAGTAAGCCAAACTAAATAGATTCTTAGTAAATTCTAATAAAATTCATTCCATGCACATTTAGTGCAACCGAATCGTTTCGATTGCAGCAAAATGTACTTCAACTGCAAATTTGAACTACTGAGGCTATAATCAGGAATCTTAGGGGTATCAAACTTGTTTCTACTTTGTTCTCAAGAATCACGCCAGCCTAGTACTTGACCCCGATTACAGAGCGTGTCAAGTCAATTCTTTAGTCTTTAGTAGAGGATAGTGATATCGCACACTTAGTTATGACAGCGTAATTGTGAAACAATTTTTTATCTATTGGAGAGCCTTAAAATTGTGTCTAAATTTGTATTTGATACTTAATCTATGGAATGGTTTATAAATTAAAATCTAGTCAATTGCTCTTTTTTTAACAATTCTAACAGTTTTGTCTAGGGTTATTTTTTACTGAATTTTTGGAAAAATTACTAATTAAGACAGCAAAAAACGCTACTTAATTGATTATGTAGAGCTTTTGCGAGTAGGCACGCTGAAAAAAGGTATTAAGAATGAATGACATCACTGAACAATGAAATCACTTATTTTTCAGGCAGAAAGTGTATCGTTTCCAAAAGCTAGGACTGCAGTGATGCAGAATAGTTCATTAAAAAATTGTTCTTTTTAACGAATGCTTTGGGCACATTGCGTGAAAATAGGTCTACAAAGGGACAGTTTCATTTTTCTGTTGTTGGTGGCACTACTATAATTCGCCGTAAAAATGTTTGTTAAAATCTTATTCATGATAACCCAGGTCTAGGCCTTGATTTATGAAAAGACTTTAAAAGTCTAGTTGGGGGCCAATATTGACTATAATTACACGGTCGAGCTTCCTAGCTAAAGTCGAGCTAACATCTTTTCATGGGTGGAGCTAAAGTCTTTTCATACCGAAGAAAGTCTAGCTAAGGTCTTTTCATGGGTCCATCATTAGTCATTTCATAACCAACAAAGTTGAGTTAAGGTCTTTTCATGGGTCCACAATTAGTCTTTTCATAACTCGTTTTTTTTTCAAAATTAAAAGTTGTTTTATGTTTTTTTCTGCTTCTGTACATACAGATGCAGAACCAGAGCAAGACTACATAGCTTTGCAACAGAGCAGCTCAACTTAAGAATCAGTTGGCAAACTGCCAAAAGCCTTAAGAATTTTGTCAAATCTTCAGATAAAGAGTTATTGCAGCTTTAGTATAATACCACATTACTTGATTCAATGAAACCAGCTAGCTTAAGTGTATTTGCCCTAATACCACTAGGCATGACAAAATTTCAGCTTTAGTCAGTTTGCTTTCCCTTCCAAAATTATGAGTTATCTTTTTAAAAAAATAATGCAGGTTTTTGAGAGACTTGGGGTTCTTTTCAATCGTAAAAGGCAAGGTAGCATAAAGGCTGACTATGTTATATGCAATATTCCACGCAAAATGTTAATGGCTAAGAAACAGACTTATAAAAAGACTAATGATAGACCCATGAAAAGACTTTAACCCAACGTTGTTTGCAAGCATTGTGTCGAGCTTAAGTCCAGCCCAAATTTTGGAAATTTTGGGTCCAGCCAAAGTCTTTGGTAAAACTTTGGGTCCAGCCAAAGTCTTTTGCGAAAAATTTGAGTTGAGCTAAAGTCCAGAATGTCTTAAAGTCCAGCTAAATTTTTTTCAAAGCTCAAATGAGTCGAGTATGGTCTTTTCATAGCACATTTTGATCGAGCATTGTCTTTTCATAAGTCTGTGCCTAGACCTGGGAATTGGGAAGAACCATTAAACATAAATTTGAATTTTAAAGAATCAATCGAAGTCATTTAAGTTATCTAGAAAATGAACTGAGTGAAAAATGGAAACTTTTTATCCTATTAAAATTGAACTGTCATTTAGAATATGATTAGCAAGATCGCTTTAATGTGTTGTAGGTTTCCACAAAAAAGGACAATTGAAATTTTCCAAAAACTATTAGAAAAAGTTTAATTGAAAAAGAACTGCTGTATTCTGACGTTTATTTTATGCAGGTGAGAAAAACACATGCTCCATTGACACAGTTTAAACCGTTTGAGACATCCTACTCGGTCCTACTCACTAAGAGCAAATTGGAATGAATAGAGTGGCGGAAGTTTGCTTAAAATTATCTGAATCCTGAGCCCAAAGAAAAGAAAAATTTTTCTGATTTTCTGTTCTTTGTCGCTCAGGACTCCAGTAAGTTCAAACAATTTTTCCCTCGCTCTATTCATGGCTTTTTGCTATTAGTTAATCAAAACAAGAGGTTTTGTTGATATTTAATTTATATTCGCGGGTTTTGTTCGTTTGTGAGCTGCACAAAATAAACGTTTGAATGACAAAATAAAAAAAGATTGGAATTGCTTACAGCCAAAAATCTAAAATAAAATGGATGATAGGCCAGGATTACAAATCCATAATAAAAACACAGAAAGAAAGGTCGATGAATATGCAACACATGGGAGAAAGCCAGTATGAGATCACAACAAAGGGAGGAAGGGAGGGATGAAGCAAAACATCATTTCTCAAAATATGACCAGAGGAGCAAAATTAAAAATTTTGGTGTGTGACAATCCTTATGGACAGAAGATACTACGATAAAAGTATGAATAACATTGAACTTGAAATTTTCATCCCTCCGTTCTAACTGGAAAAGAATTTTGTATGGAGTTTTATGACAAAAAAACTTTCCCGTACATATCCGATCACTGAAAAATGAGATTCTTTTACTCAATTTTTTTTGCTAAATTTTGTTTTGTGGTTTTTGAGACTACCTAGAAAATCTTTTTTGAAACTTTCACTCTTTCAATTTTTTATTACTACATTATTTCATTAATGCCGTAATAGGAAGCTTTAATTTTTATTTTTTTTATTATGGGTCCCGGATAGTGTCTTTTTTATGCATTTGATAAAGCGTTGAGCAAACAGAAACATTGCTCTTCTTGTTTGGTGTTGGGTTCTAAATACAATCTAGATCGGGTGGTTGTTTTCGGGAGGTGTAAATTAACTCGCTTAAATACAAAAACTCTTTCTACTTTAAGATATTCTGCTCACTTTCAATTTTTTTTGGTCCTGTCAACTCATTTTTCCTGCTCCTTTCGCCCACTTCACATAATATTTCAGCTGTATCACTCCATCTGTCATGTTTTTATTCTCAGCTGGATTCCTATGCGTCAGCTCGTTTCTTTGGTTTTATATTTGTTCATTAGGTTCATATGATTAAAAATGACGTGAAGCTGTGATATGAGTTGTTTTCGTTTTCTTCCCATTTTGCTTTCTAGACTATAAGCTTGACTTAAAACTTTATGTCGTTAAAATTGGTGAACTACTAAAGTAAAGATCAAGATCGTATGAGAAGCTGCGCATTGAATCTGAAATCAACTTAACGTTTTCGAGCATATTGCCTGAATGTGAGGTTAGATGTTTGGTTTTGAAATTACTTTTAATCGATCTATCGGTTGAAATTTGAACTATCAGCTAGCTGTGCTCTAGGATATGCTCAATTTGTACTTTTCTAACCTCTCTAATTTCTCTAACCTTCACATGTGTTTTGAGAGGAGCAAAGCAAGCGATTGGATCGATTAAGTCTAGATCAGTCTGTATCATGGGAGCGAGGGAACCTCTAGCTGATCCAACATATGCCACACTATCTGACATGATCAGATCACTGTGTCTCACAATCAGATTGGCTACTGATGACTCATACAACTCTCCAAAACTGAACATTTCCTCTTCTGGCAGGTCTGGGATTGCTAAGTTTGTTTGGTTCCGCTCGCTGAAAAGAGAAAGTTCAGTTTCTGTCTTGTAGAAGTTCTCAATTGGAGCACTACAAGATATAGTACTTGTTCAGTTTCGCCAATTGGAGGTTAAATGCGCGTTTGGCCGTTCTAGCATTGATTAGAATAATGCTTGAGTCATTTCCCTTTTCTATTATTTTTTTTCGGTTCGCTCATATTTCATCAGAACAATAAAATTAATTTTTGAATTGTCTTTTGTATCATCTGACAAAATGATACCTCGGGATCAAAATTATTTTTATTATTTAAAAAGGTCATCAGTATATGAATTACAGAGATTTGGTTCGTCTGCCTAATGTTGTTTAATCGATGTTGTTTAAATCACGAAAATGTGTGTAATGTTTGTGCTTTCGTAAACCTAGTGGATAACTTTTCGAAACATTGCTTTGATTTTTAACATCGATACACCGCTTATCCCTTATTGTTGTGCATAACAGTTTGTGGTTTTAAAATTAAATAGAGCAGGCACGAACAAGTTGCAGCTAGGCTATACCTGATGACGGCGAATGGTGTGGGGTAGGGGTCAGTGAGGGCCACCCACTTGTCGTACCCTTTGAACTCACATTTGACCACACTACCACCTTCTGTCACATCTGCACCTTCTGATTTAGAATCGGTTGCTAATCCATCCGTAGGATGCTAGAATCAGAAGTAACTGTTGGGTTATGGGTTTTCGCAAGCGTAATAAAAGCGTTTTTAACTAAGTAGAAAAATTATTTTCTCAAAATGAGACAAAAACAAGAATCATATTTTACAGTAGAATTTAGAGATTTACAGGAGAGATCTGATTATTCGATCAAGATGGTGATTTGATTTTGGGGCTTAAAAAAGGCTCAAAAATCAGCTGTATATATACCCATTATCAGTGCGAGAAAGTCAAGCTACAAAACTAATCTTAGCACAATGATTTACAGTGGGGGTCGCAAGGGTTACCTAATATGGTTTGCTTCTGCAAATCAGTCGCAAAGGGAACCATAAATGGATTGCATGTGCACTTTTCTAAGAATTCATTCACACTTCTGGAGATATCATAATCATTTAATACATGCTGGGAAGATTTTACATCAAATAATCTCACTCTAATGTTAGTTATCTAGATTCACCAATTTGAACCGAATATTGATTCTAAGCACCATTTCTTGGCGATTCATTTATATAAATTCTCTGATTAAAATCAATTTGCTTTTGTCTTTCTAATCTGGTAAGTTAAACTTTCTTTCTAATTCTCACTAAGTTTAAGACTATAGTTTGATCGATATCCTAACACCCCCACTCAGACTTGAGCTGATTGCGTAGAGTCTGTTCCCATCAAAACTACTCTTAATGTCTCCACTTTCGGAATGGGTAAGGACTTTGTGATGATGTCCGCTGCCATTTTGTCTGTAGGAACGTAATGAATTGAAATAGTCCCATCCTCCGTCTTGTCCCGAATGAAGTGAAACTTTGTCTCGATGTGCTTGCTCCTCTTGTGCATGACTGGGTTTTGGCAAAGTCTGATACAACTTTGGCTGTCCTCTCCAATTGCTATTGGACGTTTCTGTTGGATGCCAAAATTCTCTAGAATTTGTTTCAGGTAGAGTGAGTGCTGAACTGCTGCCGCCATGCCCTGATATTCTGCTTCTGATGAAGAAAGATCAAATGTGGCCTGCTTCTTGACACCCCAGCTGAGTGCTGCGCCACGTCCGTTGAGCTTGAAGTAATAGCCTGCTGTTGATTTTCTGTCTTTCACATCTCCAGACCAGTCTGCATCACTTTCCCCCCACTAAATCATAACTAGCCTCTTTTGTGTAAGTAAGCTTTAAACCTTTTGAACCTTGAAGATATCGCAGAAGTCGTTTTCCGCATAGCCAGTGTTGATTAGTAGGTGCGTTCATGTGCCTGGAGAGAATGTTGACTGTGAACATGATGTCTGGCCTCATCTGTTTGGTCAGATAAAGAAGTGATCCAACCAAGCTTCTGTAGAGCCTCTGGTCAACTTCTTCGTCTCCGTTCTGTGCTATCTGAAATTTCAAATTCAAATAAGCTGAAGTTCTTGAGGGTTTGCATTGATCCATTTGAAACCGTTGAAGCATTGTCTCTATGTAGCGTTGTTGGTCGACTGTGATCTTGCCTTCTTCTTGTCTGATTCTAAGGCCCGGAAACCAGTGTAGTCTCCCCCTGTCTTCCATGTGAAATGTTGCCTCTAGTGCCTTCTTGACATCGGAGATCACTGTCATGCTTCTTGATGCTACTATGATGTCAACCCAGACCAAGATGAAGGTGTGATCCTCTGCCTCTGATCTTGCGAACAAGCAGTGATCGTTCCTGGATCTGGTGAACGCCTGTCTCAGTAAGAAGTTTGCCAGTTCTTCGTACCCGTTGTTGGCAGCCTGTTTCAAACCATAAATTGATTTATTTAGTCGACATACTAACTTCTCCCTGTCTGATCCGCGTTTTACAAACTCCTGTGGCTGTATCAGATACACTTCTTCCTCGATTGGTGAGTACAGGAAAGCAGTCTTGACATCAAATTGGTTCATCACATGGCCCCGCTTCGCTGATAGCTGAATTAGAATCCTGAATGTCTCTGGCTTATAGGTAGGCGCAAAAGTCTCAAAATAGTCCATTCCTTCCACTTGTTTGAAGCCTTTCGCCACATAGCGTGCTTTGTATTGGTCTACTTGACCACTGGGTTCCAATTTCACTTTGTACACCCATTTGCCCGGTATGACATCCCTGTCTGTGGGTGGTCTCACTTGGTCCCAAGTCTCGTTGTCTTGGAGTGCCTTGACCTCATCATTCATTGCCCGGTACCACTGGTCACATTCGTCAGCTTGCTTAGCTTTGTAGACTGTTTTGGGTTCCACATAGTTACCCCCAGTCACACCAAGATGGGTCCTGACTTCTCCAAAAAAAATGCGGAACATTCCTTGCTCGTGTCCCTCGTCTTGGTTCTGCACTGTCCGCTTGCTCCAGTGCTTCTTCAAAGAAGCCAGCTGTCTGTGAGAAGTCCTCCGTTTCACTGTCTTCCAGTGACTCAGAGTTTTTGAGACTCCCTCTTGTTGCTGTAGATTCTTCATCCAGTGCTGCTTCATCAACATCTGAGGCATCTTGTCTCAGTGTCAATTCTTGAGTGTTCACGCTCTCTGAGTCATGCCACTCTTCCTTTATTGCAGTAGATGTGCCCTGCTCCTCTTTGTTGCCATCGTCTTGATGACCATCATCGGGGTGCCAGATCCGCAGTTGCTGTGACCCCTCATCTAGTATGTCGGGCGTCTCTGTGTTGTCAGGGATTGAGCCCACTTCGGACTCCTTGATGATCACATCTCGAACTGCCACAACCTTGCGTGTGTTGGATACGTACACCAGGTATCCGTTGTCTCGTTCAGTGTAAACCACAAATTTTCCTTCCAGTGCCTTGGGTTCAAGTTTGTTGACATCTCTGTCCCGCTTCCTCATTAAGACTGTGCAACCAAAAATAGATAGTTTACTAATAGAAGGCTTAGGTTTTATATCTCGCATCAAATCTGCTGGACATTTTCCCTCTCACTTCTTCTCCTCTCACAAACAAGTTCTTGATCCTTGTTGCGTGATGAATTGCTGCTCCCACATCATCTTGGGAAGTCCTGAGTCAATGAGCAAACATCTTGCCATCTCCAACAGTGTCCTGTTGCACCTCTCAGCTAACCCATTCTGTTGTGGCGTCTGTGGTATGGTCTTCTCCTGTAGAATGCCCGCATCTAAGCAGTATGTCTTGAACTGCTCTGAGAGAAACTCCTTCGCATTGTCCTGCCTCAGCTTCTTGGGCGTCACCACACTGAGAACAAATTTTTTCAGGCTTGCCAGTGCTTCACTCTTTGCCTTAAGCAAGTCCACAAACACAAACTTCGTGTACTGGTCTGCAAACACAATGCAGAGCCCGAACCCTGACAGTGAATCTATTCTGAAAGATCCCATCACGCTTGCGAACGCCCTCTCTAGCTTCTCTTCTGCTTGGGTCTCTGCCACTCTTGGTACTGGAGTCTTTGTGATCTTGGCCAATGCACACACATTGCATACATCATCGAGTTCCCCCACTGTTTCTTGTGCATTCTTGACCACATCCGCTTTATTCAAATGACCCAATCGTCTGTGCCACTTCCTTGCACTGTCAATTTTCACGCTGTTGGAACTCATCTTGAATTCTAGAACGCTGCAGGGTAAGCAAAAAAATTATTTTCTTGTGTTAGTTTTACCCGAGTTCCCTTCTGGAGTTTCATGCAGCTGCTTTTTTTTCTCGAAATTGAAGCTATGTCCCCACTCCGTGCATCTTGAGACTGATAGGAGGTTTGAAGAATAGTCCGGCAAACACAAAACAGGTTTGAGTTCGCATCGGAATTCCCCTTTGTTTGAGGGTATGCTGATTCTCACACAGCCTCTGCCCACCACTCTGGAAGCCTCTGGGATTTCTGACCACTAATTGAATGGGCACAAAGTCCAGGAACGCATCGATGTTCATCACTATGTGATCTGTACAACCACTGTCCACTAGCATGCCTGCTGTCTTCCACTGGGTAAGAGCTAACCAGTATTCCTCGTCTGGTGAAGCCAATGTTGGACCCATTGCCACTGACTCCTGTTTGCCTCCATCTTTTTGCCTTTTGCATGCTCTGTCTAGGTGAACTTTCTCACCACACTTGCTGCATTGTGCTGTCTCCTTCCTCCTGCAGTCCTTGGCAAAGTGTCCAGGAATCCCACACACAAAGCAGTTTTTCTTTCTTGGGTCCCTTCTTGAAGTCACGCTTCACTAACAGTGCCACTGAACCACTCTGTCCCTTGTGCCTCTATGCTGTGCTCTCATGGAATTTCTGCAGCCTCTTCCTCAACTCTGTGAAGTTCGTTGCCGGGTTAAAGCTTTCCTGTATAAAAAAACTTTCATACCTCATTGGCAGACGACTGAGGACCAAGGCGTTGAAGAGGGTCTCTGAGACTGCTTCCCCTGCTTCTTGCAGCCTTTTGAGCAACTCCTGTCCTCTGATGAAGAAGCTGTTCAAATCTTCAGCATCCTCGAGCTGCAGTCGGGCAAGCTGTGCCACCAAAGTCACCACTGTCGGCGTCTCCACACTCTGAAATCTCTCTTGCAAAAGCTTCCAAGCCTTTGCTCCATCTCCGATGCCGTCTTTTCCCACACAGTCATGTCTCATCAGCATGAGGGTTGTTGCATCTAGAGTCAGTGCCAGATGGCACCACACAATGTTCCGTTTCTCCCTGATGTCTGCAACTTCCTTCTCATATGCATCCTTCAGCACCTTGTGGTTCTTCTTTTCATTATTGCTCGCCCCATTGGCTAATGGTAGAGGCTCGTTGGGTTGCTCCTCTGTCCCAAGTAGTGATTTGTAGATTCCCTTCGTCTGCATCATTGCCACAAATCTTGTGCTCCAGATTGGAAAGTCCTGTGCATTTCCTGTGTAGGTCAGCAGCTTCACTGTCTGTTGATCCATCGTAGTTTGAGCAGGCAAAACGGTTGTGAAAAGAAAAGGTACTCAGCAGAAAAGGATTATGACTCTCAACAACAAATTAGTTTTGTTTTAGAAATTAGTTCTAAGACATAGAAAAGTGCTGGGCCCATAACCTGTTGGGTTATGGGTTTTCGCAAGCGGAATAAAAACGTTTTTAATGAAGTAGAAAAATTAATTTCTCAAAACGAGAGAATAACAAGAATGATATTTTACAGTAGAGTTTAGAGACTTACAGGAGAGATCTGATTATTAGATCAAGATGGTGATTTGATTTTGGGGATAAAAAAAGGCTCAAAAATCAGCTGTATATATACCCATTATCAATGCGAGAAAGTCAAGATACAAAACTAATCTTAGCACCATGATTTACAGTGGGGGTCGCAAGGGTTACCTAACATGGTTTGCTTAAGAAAATCAGTCGCAAAGGGAACCATAAATGGATGGCATATGCACTTTTCTAAGAATTCATTCACACTTCCGGAGATATCATAATCATTTAATGCGTGCTGGGAATATTTTACATCAAATAATCTCACTCTAATATTAGTTATCTAGATTCACCAATTTGAACCGAATATTGATTCTAAGCACCATCTCTTGACGATTCATTTATATAAATTCTCTGATTAAAATCAATTTGCTTTTGTCTTTCTAATCTGGTAAATTAAACTTTCTTTCTAATTCTCACTAAGTTTAAGACTGTAGTTTGATCGATATTCTAATCGGTTGCTAATCCATCCGTAGGATGCTAGAATTAGAAGTAACCGAATTTATAGAGAATGACGATGAGCTATTTCATGGAATCGTCAGTTGTTCCAACAGTCATCAGTAATTATGACACCTAACAGGTTTCCAAAACAGGTTTCCACATTTTAGATTTGCAAATCGAAGTCTTCCTAATCTGCTGCTTGTGAAAGAGTGCAACTTGTAATGAAAGAGTGCCTGGAATGAATCCTAATTCAGAAAATGAAGAAACATTTCTGAGAGCTCCCTCAAAACCAGTTTCTGTTGAAACTCTTAAAAGTGCAAATACTGAGTCTAACGAGGTCAGAGACCGTCATTTCCAGAATAATCACGCAATTTCTTTTGATCAACTAAGAGCACTACTGGGAGAACTAAACAAGTATTCTGCGTCGATACATAGGCAAAAAGTGGACTTTCAATGAAAAAAAAACGTTATTTAAAGGCGACGCCCACAAACTGCTTTGCAGTTAATTTTTTTAAAAAAATTCTCTGTTGGCCCAAATCTTGGAGCAGTCTAATCAGAAATCTATAAGATATTTATGTGGTACGTCGATACAACGTCAATGTAATTTTTCAGTAAATAATTTTTTCCGAATTATGATCCTTTTATTTTCCTCTGTTGAAAGTCATTTGCCACGTAGTTTTCCTGAATCACACCGAGAAAATTAAGATTTGTTCAGAATAACCTCAAATCTTTCTTCGTTACCTTAGCATGTCAACTGTCAATCAGTTGGAAAATTCTCGCAATACAGTTTTGAGTACTGTCAGGTTTAGTCAGATTATGTACGCAAACACTAGGGAGTATTTTGCAACTAGGCATGATTCGTTTATAGAATCCATATTCAGTATAAACACGACAAATTTGTACGGCGAAACCAGGAGCAGTTTTGGGACTCCCATGAGACACTGTTAGCACTTCAGCCCTTTTGGGAAAGGGCAACTTCAAAATGACTCGATAGATGACAAAAGTGAAGGACTCAAGTCAAACTTACAATCCTTTCGAAAAACAAAATAACGCTTGAAATATTTGCTCGTATAAAACCTACTGCTGTTAGGCTACCTCTGAATCGGTATTCGAGAACAAAATAGTAAACTGTGGAGCAAATGCATTACAAGAGAGACAAGTCTGTACCACCTACTTGAGATCAATTGAGGATATGGTTCCAGAATTCTTTTAAAATTGGTAAAATTGGTGCGGAGGTCGCCCGTGGCCAATTTGCAACCTGAAATGTGTCTCACTCCTCTGCTTGAGCGGAAGTAGGACAAATGATCAACAGAAAAGAAACAATTTTCTGAGATAAAACCTTGGTGACAGGAAAACTGTGCTCATTGATGAAGACGGTCTTCAGTAGACCGGGAAACATTAGCTTTGATAGGTAAAATTTCTTTTCAATGAAACAGACAAATTTGAAAGCGTACAAAAGATATAATGTATCATTAAGGAACTTTCTGTAAATAGAAGTTTCTTTGATCAATGAGATATCAGCAGGGATGTGTTTTGAACAGACAAAACTGATTGAGATATTCAATGGGCACCGCTCGGAATTATAGACGGCCGAAAAGGCTTGACAAAAGCAATAATTGTGGGAATTGGGCAGCAGTAAAAAACATAGATTAACAACAGGAAATACGCACAACCAAAATCGTGACAAATTTCACTCATGCAAGCGGGGCGCCCCTAATTCAGCAATGAAATTCTCCTCGTCAGACAGACAAAGATTGAAGGAACGTGAAATATCCAAATTGTGCACAAGAATTTTCAGCTTTGCCTTGCTTGTTTTGTAAATACGGCATCAAGTGTAACATCTGCAGAAATCTGAACCAATTTGGACGTCTGTGCAGAAATTCAAATACAACTAACAGATAAGAACGTGTAAATACCTGATGAATCAACTGTAAATAAGTTTGAAACCTTCAACTCCGAATGTGACTCAACTTATAGTCTATCAGGTGAGGACTCTTGCCACAATAGACAATGGAAGGTCCGCTGATTTTAAACATTAAAATAATTAATTTCAATTGGCAAAAACAACGAGGTTTTTTTCTCGGAAATTGTTCGCTCCATTGTAAGAAGATAAGAGATTACAAGTTAAGCCTCCGACACCTACGGAAATAACATGGTTTCTTGACTCTGCACATCAATTCTTGACTCTGCACATCACACAAATTTATATCAACTCAATCTTAACATTGTAATCCATCTCGACAAAAACTTTTAATGAACTGGAGCAAAAATAAATGGAGTGACAATAATGACAAGTTGTCTTTAAACTAAAAAAATACAAATAGCAATTGCAATAGGAAATAGACACTTCGATCCTACCTGAGAAAAAATATATGAAATGAAACGCATCACGATCCGGACTCAGAGTGTCAGTCAATCAATAGAAGCGCCGAGGATGAACAAAAATTGCATTTGGGCCTCAATTTTTTATCTAAGGGGACAAATACAAAACAGGTTATCGACTACGAAAGAACATTATTCTAGTAAATCACTTAGCAGAAGAATGAAACGCTTGATAGAACTTTTGCTCTCCTTTTTTCTCAATTGAGCACACAACCCATTCAAAAACAGCTAAGTTGATTACAGCTCACGAAATTTTGACCGAACAGTAGATGAGAAGTCAGTTGATGCTGAATTTGAGCATAAGAAGCGCAGTGCAAGATTTTTTATCATGGTTTGCTTTCTTTATTGGTAGTACAGTATTTTTTGAATTTAAAACGTAGTTATCGCTGCGTGATAACACGGCACCAATTTTACTTCAGCTAGTATATCAAAATGTCAAAATTTAGTACCGCCGTTTCGCAAATAACTAAACCACTGACCTCACTCAAAGCTCCTCCAGCGTAGAATATAGAATTAAAAAGATTTTTTTTTTATTTTCGTTTTCTACAGGTAGTTATCGAGGTTTAAACTTCTGTGAAAAGTAGAGTGAATTCACGTTGTTTTATTCACATATTCCGAAATTTTTGACTAATTTTTCGTCAATTTTGCTCAAATTTGTTGAAATTTTTAAGAATAGTGTCGTTGATTTTTCTTTTAAGGACAAACAAGTCTCTTTGATTACTCTGATTTAATTTTTTTTGTCAAAAACTCTGGATAAATATTTCAAAATTCAGCCTTTTTCATCAAAAACTGCACGAAATAAGCTACTTTAGTCCACTTTGATAAAGTTTGCCGGTACTACACCACCAATAAACAGCCATACAATCTTTGTAGACTCAGAAAGGGGCTATTCCTACTTCAAATTCCGCTGAGAGTGCTCTGTAATTAAAACTTTGCCGTTTTTAAATCAGCTGTACTGGTTTATTAACAAAAATGCAGATTTTTTTTTGAGTTTTCAACTAACAAATAATCTATATCTACGATATTTGAAAAATCAATAGTTCCTAACGGAAAATAAGCATTAGCAGGGCTAGTTTTGGGCCAATCTTGGACTGTTACAATCCCGAAAGAATTCGGATTGCAATCAGTCGGTCTTTTTTTTGAAAAAAGACTTTTTAATTATAAAGAAAAGAACATATCAAATGAAAGCCAAAGAGTGATAGGTTCAATTGGTTTCCTAAGCAGCTCCAAGCTAATGCTTTTAGTTTTTTACTTTATGATCGTTTCGACTTTTAAAAATAACTGATTTTTAAATAAATAATGGCTGAATGAACTTTTCCTCCATTTTTTCTTAATTTGATCAATTTGCAGCTTAGTGTCAGCATAGAAAGAATGCTTCTTCATTCTACTGATTTCAAATTTAGTCTCGATTGCGTTTTTATGCCCAAAGATATTGTTTTCTGGCTTTGATACTAATAGATTTCAGATTTTTTTGTTTTTAGAAATTTGCCAGTTTTTCACGTTTTCTAGTCACATTATCACATTACTGAGAGTTCTCATATCACATAATTAGCGTTGAAAACGAAACACAATTGAACCTATTTAAATCCTTAAAGATATAGATTATGGTTTTAACGGCCTCGACACTTCTTTCTTCAAGAAATTAATTGAATTTTTCAACTTTGTCTTTAAATGTAATTTTTACTTTGTCATTTCAGTTGTATGGATTTTCTTGTATAGTGATAGGTTTAACTGGCTTTTTATGGAAGAATTCATGTCTTTGAAAACAATCGTTTTCAAAAATTAAAAATAAAAAATTTTTTAACTTCGCAAGTTTGTTCTTTTTATTTTTGTTTTTGGTACCTAATCTCGTTAATTACAAGTCAAATATGACATTATGGGTGTCAAGTGAAGGTGTCAAAATGGATTGATGTGCTAAAATCTGTTTTTTAAAGAATGAGTTATGACATTACTGACTTCGACACCTGTTTTTCACAAAAAAAGTAAATTAATTTGATTTTTGTAATGTTTCACGTTCTTTTTGTAGACGCAAGAATTGTTCTGGATAATTGCAGGTCTCAAGTAATTCCTTTGGGTGACTAAGCAACCCTATTTAAATATTTCATTTTGTAATTTATGTTTTTCATGACTTTGGATGTTTTCTTTCGAAAAAAAATCAAATTTATTACATACTTTTGCCCCTTTTCTCTTTTTGTCTACTTGTTACCTAGTCTCACTAATAAATAGCCAAATACTACATTATCGCTGTTTGAAGAAGGCGCAAACAAATATATTTTGAGGGCCGAAATATGCCTTGACGGTTTTGACAGCGTTTTCTGGCAAGTTTCAATTGACTTTTTTGTTTGTTGTTTTTTTGTTGTTCTTTTTAGCCGCTTAAAGAAATGATTAAGGACAGGCCCTAATGCGCTTCTATAGAAGCATTGGTAATCGTAAATCTTCGGGATATTTTACTTGATTTCTAACGGTTTTAATTACTTTGAAGTCAAGTGTTTTACAAAAAGTAAGCGAATTTTTTAAGTTTACTGTTTTTGTTCTTTTTTGTCTAATTGTTACCAAGCCTTTTTATGGACTGGTCCATATCTTTTCTGGTTATTTATAAGTTATTTTTTTTAGATTTAGGTTCATCTGACGGTATGTTGACTTTGCTATTAAAGTAAATAAGTTATTTGTTATTTTGGGTTTTTGTTACTTTTCTATTAAAGTAAATAAGTTATTTGTTTATTTTTTGAAAAAGACTTGGGCTTTTTTGGGATTCGCAAAAAATAATTTTTGGGTTTTTCTATCTGTTCCTCATTTGGTAGACAATTATGCCAAAATGGTCGGGGTGGATGGGCGGGGTCAGAACCTTATGTGCCGTCGCACATTGCTGAGCCGCCTTGTTGTTCATCAGTTTAATGAATTACAAAAATTTCGACACTACTAAGCAATTCCTAAATTGAACTTGTATCCTTGGATGACGAATCTTTAGTCTGATTTAGCTCAAATAAATCAATCTAAGAAGAGGATGCTTAATTAAATCAAACAAAATAAATTCAACGGGATGAGTAATTAGACTAGAACCTGCCCTGCAATTATTACTTCTTTCACTGTTATCTCAACACTGCATACGACGCAGTGCTCAAGAGGTCCAAGATTGCATGCTGAACGATAATGAAAAATTCAAAAGAATTGTCTCTTGTATTCTTAGCCTCCTGAGAAAAACCTACATGTGAAATCAGGCCGGCTTGCTCGGATGACAGAATTGGGATGACAATTTTTTATAAAGTGTCCTTAAGTTGAAGCCATTGGTAGGCACTACTTTTGAAAGTTTCGGCATGACCGCACGACAAACCTAACAAAACCCTCATGCTTGCTCTACATCAATTCACACATTTTGGACAAAACTCCTGTTAGGGGGTCTATTCAGGTGCAACTACTGTGAAAATGGACCAGTATTGGGTTCGAACCAGCATCTCTTACTTGTAAGCCTAGTGTGCTACCCAATTACACCAACTGGTCTTAAGCTCTCGAACTTGGGCGTCTCTTATAACCCATTCTCACGTTCTTTCTTGTTCCTCAAGGCTTCATTTCTCTAGCCGAGTATACGTTGAACAAGTAGAGCTTCTTGTCAAGCTATGTCAAGCTTATCTTTTGCGCAATTTACATTAGGTTGATCTCTCTCAACCTTCTAACAACTCCCAAATGCAAACCCTGCATAACCATGAGTTAAAACTCAAAACGTATCATTCCGGCTTCTTTAACGTTCAAATCGTTATATTAATATTTCCAACTTCACAAGAGGAACTCAATAGTGGTGGTTGTGACCGTAAAAACAAGCACGTGCAAGTTGTAGACGGCCACATGACATCACTGCTGTGCCAGATTCTACAGTGACAGATTTTTTCTTTATAGTGCCAGATTGAAAACAAACAAGAGTTTTCATAAGCAAGATTACGTGACCGCTTAACTTTTAATCAGTTCTAAAGTGCTAAAATTCTAATTCTCCAGTGAAAAATTTTAGCTAAAATTTAATCAGAGTTTTTGAATCTTTTTTCACGTCAAAATCTACATACCTAATATAAAATTTTTGTTTTGTGTTTGCAGGTAATTTCTAGAAAATTTATTCTAGGTAAATTGCACGTATCTTTTTTGCAGGTAATTTTGAAGGCAATTACCTGCGGTTTTGGTTACCTGTAAACGTTGCAGGTAAATTTAGCTAGACAATTCTTAAATTGTACTTCACAAATCCAATTTATATCTCGAACCACTTGGCGGTTCTCAATTAATGACAGAGTGTTTCAGTGACTTCATCACAGCTACGTAACTTATACATAAAGGCTTCCATAATGATTAAACCTTGAAAACATTTAATTGTTCCGACCCTCTTGAGGGGGGGAGGAACTATATACTCTATAAAAGGTGTTTTGAAACAACTCTTTCGGATTTCAATTCATTTCCGTGTATAAAGCAACGTTTTACAGTAAGTCATATCAAGTAACGTATTAGCATAAAGCAACGTATAGCGTGTTATATAAACGATCAATGTAACAAGTGAAAACTTAGACGGCAAGATTTTTTGATGCTCATTTAACAGGTTTTTTCGTCTGATGTCATTGACGTCAAAATCAGTTCGTATTCGATCGGCAATAGTCTAGAAAACCTAAAAATATTAAGCCGAAAACCAGCTTAATCGATACATATAGTGGTTATATTTACTTAAAATTAGGTTAAATGAACTTTTTCGGAACTTTCTATGTATATTAGAACGTTTTATACGCATTTAAATCTTATTCTATACGCTTTTAAAATACTCGAATCTGATTGGTTAATAATATCTCGCTTACTTATTTACTTCGTAACATCCTCCGGCCCGGAAGAAGATGTTGGGAAAACTGGTACAAGTTTTACAAGCGGGCGGACGAGCGAACCGGTCGACGTACGTAAGACGGCAGAGCGCGCGACGCTATCGGAGCCGTAACGGAGTTCCACAATCCGAGCGGTTGGGTAGTAACCCCTAGGGTTGGCTTCTTCAACTATCCAAACCAAGTCACCGGTCTTAAGGTGTTGCTCGGCAGGCGTCTGCCACTTAGAGCGTCGGTTCAGCGTCGGTACGTACTCTTTGATCCAACGGGACCAGATCGCATTAGCGTATGACTGCGCACGGGCGTAACGTTTACGATGGTCGAACTCATTATTGCCGACAACAGGCGGAATACCGGTAGAGTGTTCTCCTAAAAGAAAGTGGTTGGGCGTTAAAGCGTTCAAATCGCACGGATCAGCGCTTACGGGTGTTAAAGGACGCGAATTGAGAGCATTCTCCACGAGACAAAAGGTAGTATGCAGTACCTCATCCGTGAGGCGACGCGTGCCAAGAATTGTATACAACACGCGTTTGAAGCTACGTACCAACCTCTCCCAGATACCACCTTGATGTGGTGCGCTGGGTGGATTGAACCTCCACTTAATACCTTTGTGAGCGAGCTCAGCTGCAATGTTGACAACGTTCCACTTTTCAATACTTTCTCGGAGTTCTTTCTCCGCTCCAATAAAGTTGGTGCCATTGTCCGACCAAATCATGGCAGGTGTACCTCTACGTGACACAAACCGCTCAACTCCCATAACACAAGAACTGGTGTCCATGGATGTAACTATCTCGACATGGACAGCGCGAGTAGTGAGACAGGTGAAGAGGAAGCCCCACCTTTTCTCAGTAGTACGGCGGACAGTAACATAGAATGGCCCAAAGTAGTCAACGCCAGTGTTCGTGAAGGGAGGAGACTGGTAAGCAAGTCTCTCCTTAGGTAAGTCAGACATGATTGGTTGCATAGTTACAGCTTGGAATTCTCGGCATCTTAGGCAGTGTGCTTTGATGGAACGCAAGGATGATCTTAGCTTCAGTACTGTGTAGTGTTCCTGCACAATCGATCTTAGGTAGTCAACGCCCTGATGGTAATGCTTTACGTGCGTGTGTTCAAGAAACAGTTTTACAAACGGATGACGTGCGTCTAAGATGATTGGGTATTTTACGTTAAACCCAACTTCAACTAACCGCTTGATGCGGCCCGAGGAACGGATTAGCCCATTTGGACTAATAAACGGTGAATGTGGAGCAATTCGGCTGCTCCGTTTAACGGGTTTATTGTCAAGAAGATCTTTTCTTTCGGCTTCAAAAGACTCTCCTTGCACCAAATACTGTAGATGACGCTCGGCTTCGTCAAGCTCAGTAGGGTCGGTAATACTACCATCGGGGTTACGGTAGCCGGCATGTTTCGGCAAAAGACGGAGAACGTATGCGGCAATGCGCAAGTACTTTTGATAAGAACTAAACTTATCAAATGGGAATAACGACGGAACGGGAATTGTCTGTTTTTTAACAGATGTAGCGAGAGAGACAGTGTCTTCTATGATGGCTGCTTGGTTGACGCCAAGTTTGATGTTATTAATGACGTCTTTGTTCGGTACGAAAGGGAAACTTGAGTTAGATAAGAAATGTGGACCATTGACCCAACTGCTTAGTTGCAAAACCTCAGCGGACATTCCACGCGTGCCAGCGTCAGCTGGATTATCCTTAGTTGCGACGTGGTTCCATTGGTCAACGCTGGTATACTCCAAAATTTCACAAACGCGGTTTGCAACAAAGATTGGTTGCTTTTCATTAGAGTTTATCCACTGAAGAACGGTCGTGCTATCCGTCCACATGAATACTTGGTTAACAGTTACAGTAAGTGCCTGAATAATTTCGTTCTTCAGTCGAGCGGCAAGTAGAGCTGCTTGCAATTCCAGTTTAGGGACAGTCATTACTTTCATTGGCGCCACACGCGCTTTCCCCAAAACAAACGCAAGCTCTGTTTTTATCTTGCCCGTAGGAGTTGTTACTCGGGCTCGAAGAAATGCGACGGCACTAAAAATATCCTGGGAACTGTCACCGAACATATGCAACTCTGTATTATCAAAAGGTCCACTAAAGTAACTTCGAGGTATTTTGATGTTTTCAAGCTTTGGTAAGTCCGCACTCCAGACCAAAAATCTTTGAACCATGTCCTGTGGGAGCTCGTCATCCCATTGTTGTCCTGTGACACGCCAGATGTCTTTTAATAGCAATCGCGCACCGACGGTAAACGGTGCGACAAGACCAATGGGGTCAAAGACTTTCGAGACAAGACTTAGGACCAAGCGTTGCGTGAGGGACTTGGTGATAGCGCAGCTTGTACCCCGACTCACAACTAAAGTGTCATTAGTGTGATCCCACTTTAACCCAAGCACATGCGATGAATCCTCCTGACATGAAACAATAACCTTGGGCTCAGTCGATTGAGGAGAGCCATCAATTCGATCAGCCAGATTTGGCACATTGCTTACGAATTTGGTAAGCTTGAACCCACCGAGATGGAGAAGATGTACCAATTCCTTCGATTTTTTGATGGCTTTCTCAGGAGACTCCACTGAGTCAAGGTAATCGTCCATATAGAAGTTTTCAAGGACGGCTTTTGCAGCTTCGGGGTACAATTTGGCATTGTCTCTCGCAGTGCGTTGTAATGCATAGTTGGCGCATGTGGGCGAGTCTTTAGCCCCAAATATATGGCGCGTATATTGATACACTACAACGTTAGTTGTGGGGTCCTCCCGCCACAGAAAGCGAAGTGATGGTTGATCTGATGGTAATACACCAACCTGTAGAAACATTCCCTCGATGTCGGCAGAGACGGCATATGGATGTTGTCGGAAGCGAAGAAGTACATAAATAAGGTTTTGGAGCAGATCAGGGCCAGTGAGCAAAGATTTATTCAGTGAGGCGCCATGAAATTTTGCTGCTCCATTGAGCACCCTACGCACCTTCCCCGGTTTGTTCGGGTTTAAAACCGGATGGTGGGGTAGGTACCACTCTTTATCGGACCGGCTCTCAACCTTGTGAGCGTCCGGAACCTCAATTACATACCCCTTATTTAGGTCTTCCTTGATGGTACTAGTATACTTCTCTCTAAGGTCTTCATCCTTGGCCAATCGTTTTTCGAGAGATTTTAGTTGCACAAGGGAGGAGAAGTAATTATTTGGGAGCTTGGTGTTGTCTGCTGCCCACAGCATTCCGACATCGTATCTCAGGCCATTGTGTACGGTGGTATTCTCAAGGATTTCGTGAGCCCTTGCGTCTGCTGCAGATCGTGAGTCGACCTGCTTGTTTGCTCCGAATGATTCAATGTCGTACCATGACTTTACTTGACTTGCTAACTCATTGTCCTGTTCGACATTCACTTTAAAGCACGTTGAGGTTAAACACGAACTTGATGGTAACGGACCGCTTAAGACCCAACCTATGGGTAAGCGTACGGCAACGGGTGAACGCTTCTCATCGGCAGAGAAGTATTCTAACGGGCGGATGGCATGATAGACATCTTGTCCGAGTATCATCTCAATGTCTTTATAGGAATATGTTACGGGATCAAGGACTGCTAAGTGTGGGTAAGTCTCTTGCAGGGCCTGTACATTAATTATATCTGAGCCGACGTTCAGACTCTCTTTAACGAAAGGGTTGACGGTGAATGGTTCGAAATCTTGTTGTTCTCTTGGTTTCACAGTAACTTCAACAACCCTAGTATCAACTACTTCTTCTGTATTAACACCCTTGACAGTTAGCTTCAGTGCTTTACCGTGCAAACCGAGTCTATCTGCGAGACTACCGGCCACCCAAGAGTTACTGCAGGCGGTATCACACAAAACTAAAGCCTTGGTATCTAAACCGGACGAATTGACCAACTGCAATTCAGTCACCTGAAGGAGCCCCTTAACATCAGTAACAGATGACATTGTTGTGGTCTTATTAGGCTGGAGTTGACTAGAAGTTGCTTTACTTTGACCTGTGTTGCCAAAAGGTTGAATGGTATTGGAATTTGTCAACTGTTTTGTTGGGAAAACCCTATCTGCTCCATGCAATAGTGTGTTATGCGAACTATTGCATCCTTCTGCTCGGTACTTTCTTGGTTGAGGGCACTGTCTGAATGTGTGCTTGTCCCGTAAGCACGAAAAGCAAAGTTTGTTATCCGCCACCAACTTAGCTCTCTGGGTTGGAGTCTTTTCCTTGAAAACTCGACACTCCCATAGCCGGTGGTTACCTTTGCATACAATGCACCGAGAGTAAGTGTTTGTGGAAGAAGATGGAATTTGCTTCTTTGTGTCCCTTTGTTTTGAGTTTGATGCAAACACTTTTGAGGCTGTTTTGGTCTTTGTTACTGAAGTGATGTTCTCTCCAGGTTTGGCCTTGGTTGCGCTTTGTTTCATAAGATCATGGGCCTCAGCCTTTTCTTTGAGCCAATCATTAAAATCAAGGAGGGTAGGCTTAACCCAGTGCTTCTTAACCGTAAAGAGTGACCATGACTCTTTCATGTTTGGTGGTAACTTCTGTACCGCTTGGTTAAGTAGGGAAGCGCTCTTCAAATCAGCATCATATGATAGTGACTTGAAAACCCCAACGAGGCTGGATATTGCTGCAGAATAGTTAATGATGTTATCACTATTGTGCATTTTGAGAGGCGGAAAATTGCTTAGTTTATCCAAGTGTGCACTTACGACTGCCTGTGGCTGGCCAAATTTACGTTCTAAAGTCCTTAGTGCATCCTTGTACATTAAACCACAGTAAGCAAACTCGGCGATTGCAACCTTTGCTTTACCGGTGACGAGTGTTTTAAGGTATGTCAATTTAACGTCATCAGTGAGCGACTGCGAGTCAATCGCGCTTTTGAATTGACCATACCACTCATGCCACTTTAATGGGTCGCCATTAAACTCTGCAAGTTTCCACTCGGGCAAAGGGTCGTTTTTCTTACTTGTTATCGCATCAGCCAGTTCCCTAATCAATGACGCATTGTCTGGTATCGGAGGGGCAGGTGCAGACACCTGCGGACCACTCCAACTCAACGGAGTGGGCCCAACATAGGGGTATGTTGGGTGAAAAACCGGAGTAGCTACACCAGGTACAACATTATTAGTGGTCGCGATCGGGTTTTCCTGCTGTGCACCAGATGGTGATTGCATATCAATCAAAAGTGGTGAATTCGAATATATACGTTGTGGAATATTAGTGCTTGAGGGTGCGATATGGGTGTGTACATTTGGAGGCAGACTATTAACGGTGGTTGCATCTTGGTTGACTATTGACGGTCTGTGCTGTGGAAACCGCCATTGACTCATATTTGGCACAAAGTTTTGGCCGAGAGGGATATTGGGCATATTTGGGACAGGAGCAGCAACGGAACGTACAGCTTTGTGTACTGGGTTATTATTATTCTGGAATGTTTTGACGAGAGGCTGATTATCCAAAGTGGCTTGTGGGATGGGAGCAGTGAAGTTAGGTGCAAAGACTGGGTTCGGAATCGGAAGGACGTTAAGATGAGCGGGTTCGGAGTTGTGCTGTTGAATGTTTGGACTTGGTGGGGCGCTTGGGTGCAGGGGAACGTTGATTGCGGGGGCTGGATGATTTGTTGTCGGAAAAGGAGGAAGAGTGGCGTTTGGTGCTCGGGGGACAAAATTAATTTGTTGTCGGGGGCATATACGCTGGGCCAAATGATTCTCGGGCAGACTTGATGTTTCAGGTCCCCTGGATTGCGAAATTTGAAGTTGTGCGTTGGGAAAACCCTCGGTTGTAATATTCTGATTTTCTTGTGGTGCGAACGTCTGTTGTGGAATGGGCTGTTGAATGGGCGGTGAAGAAGCCCCTGGTGCGTGTACAGAAGGCGGCTGACTATCCACGGTTCCTTGGTTAGTTATGCTTGGGAGCGCCGTGCCTTGCTGGCCTGTTTGATTCATTTGCGCCCTTAGGTGCGCCTGGTACAACGCCTGTGTGTTAGCAGCAGCCAAAAAATTTTCAGGTGGAGTATAATAGGGGTCGAGTTGCTGCAAGGTCTCATTGCTTAAAATGTAATTGCCTCGACAATTTTTTGGAATAGAATGCCTTGAAATTTCAGTGTTCTGATCTTCCACTGTTTTACCGTTGTTGTGGCTAGGACATTCTGGAGGGTCAATCATAACCTGTGGTTCACTAGTTTTCTCCTCATTGTGAAAACTTAAAGCAAGTGAGGTGTTGATCCAATCTTGGACAGCCTTTTCACTTCTCATTGAGCTCCTAGCACTTGCAGTTGTTTCAGATTGGCTACCTTTAGAAACGGCGTCCAGCAATTCAAATTCTTGCAGAGTTGCCTCTGCCAACCGTTTCCTGTTGTTTTCCTCCAGTTCATCCAATTCCATTTGCTTTTTCTGTTTAGCAAGGCGAATGGCTGCTTCATTCTGTTTTTCAATTTCTTCACGCTTCATCTTAGCAATTACGTAATCATGTTTACGCTGACTAGATGTTTTTGACGATGTCATAATTGAGGGAAGTCTAGAATGAATGGAAGCCCTTGGTTCCTGGAGCTCACTCACTTTATCATCAGCAGAGTTGATGTAGTTTCGTGCTGAAGTGAGTATCTTGTCATTCTTAGTTGTCATTGCCTCCAAGTAAGACTCTAATGAAGGAACAAGTGCACTTGGATCCTCCGTTTTTCCAGCAAATGCAATCAGGTCCTCATTTTTGTCTACAACAGTCATAAATGCTTCGTTGCACTTTGATACTAGGCGTTCAACTTTCACTCGCCTACTTTGACTATTTATACAATGGAGGATATCTTCATGTATAGCATGCAATTCAGCCTCACGCTTTGACCTGGCAGCGTACAACTTTTTGACTTTTCGATCAAGACTATTAGACATCATGATGTTATTATTTCCAAAGACCAGCAATCCTACCACTGCACACGGTTATCTTTTATAAGCACACTACAAACAAATCAAACCCACGTAAATAAAACCCAGCGCAAAAGACACCAAACACAGCACACTGTAGACAGTCTGTAAAACAAACCGCCCAAAGAGCAGAAAATGTCGTCGAGCACCCAGTGCCCGACAAAAACAGAAGTGGAGCGCTGAACGCTATGCGCTCAACGCGGAGGGAGACAAAGGACACACGGGAAGTCGAGCGAGCAACGCGCGACGGAACGGAGACGTTACGGACGGAAAATCGAGCGAGTAACGCGCGACGCGAGGGAAACGGGACAGACGAGAAGTCGAGCGAGCAATGCGCGACAGAACGGAAACGGGACGTGCGGGAAAGCGAGCGAAAAACGCGCAACAACGAAACGGGACGGTGCGAAAGAACGGGCGGGAAATGAAGTCGGGAAGACCTATGTTAGCAGACCACAGCAAAAACTCAACCAAACAACCTAGCCGTAACTCCAGAACAAACTTAAGTCACACCCCAGGAAGAAGGAGAGAAACTACTGCAAGACAACCTAACATAGTTCATAATGGGTTTATAACGACAAATTTAACGAGAAACTAATTTACGGCAATGCAGTAGTACACTAAAAAGATGAAAAGGTCGAGAAACTTACTAGCCGTAACTCCAGAATAAACTTAAGTCACATCCTAGCAAAACCCAAACCGTAACAAACAATCAGCATACTAACGTTATTAAACAAACTACAGCAAAATTGAATAAACTACAGTAGTGTGTTTGTAGACTAAGATAGTTGGAAAAGTCGAGAAACAATCCAGCCGTAACTCGAGAATAAACTTAAGTCACACCCTAGAAGGCGACAGGACCAAACCAACTAGCATTCGTACAGGTACACACAAACATACAGCAGCAAAATCAATATACTACAACAGAAGGGCTAGTAAATTAGTAAAGTTGAAAAGTCAACGGACAATCCAGCCGTAACTCGAGAATAAACTTAAGTCACACCCTAGAAAGCTATAAGAACTAAACAACAAACCAGCATACTAGCATACTCAACATACTACAGCAAAACAACAACATACTTCATCACATATGACATACTACACGGAAATCCGGAAAAGTAGCGAAAAAAACGAAAAGCGAAGTTTTGGGAGAGCGACGTTATTGAAAAAACGGAAAACGGAGAATTGTAAAGTTAAAGAACGAAGAGGACGCGGACGAAACGGTACATAAAGAGCGACGAGAAAAAGAATTATAGGAGTTCGATAACTTTTTTCTGTAGGCCGGAGGTTGTGAAAATTTTCACAACTTATTCTGTGTTTTGAGTTTCACTCAATTTACGAACCTTCTTGCTGGAAAATTGATTTTTTTGACAAATTTGTCAAAATTTTCTGCATTTGTCCAACTTTTTCTAAATTTTGGTCAATTTTTTGCAAATTCTTGATTACGGAACGGTAATCCAGTAAACTGGGCGGTTTTATGCTTGAAAATACGGTTTATCAATATTCGGTATTGATTTTCAAAAGTTTTTTGGAATTGACTAAAATTGACCAAAAATTTTCAAAATTGAACAATTTAGCCTTATTTTCTCTCAATCTTCTCTATATCAGAGGTTATTCTTTGATATACGAACCGAGTGTATCAATTTTTTCGAATTTTCGGTAAATCTACCAAAAATTTTCAAAATCGATGTTTTTTCGTCTCAAAAGTTATTTTTTGTGGGCCCCTTACCAATGTTTTCATTCTACAAGATTCAGTTAAATTTTATTACCCCATGAGATGTCCAAAAGTTCAATGGTTGGGTTTCCTGCCGTCTAAATTTTTTATTTAAACTATAAATTTACAGCAAAAAATTTGTAAAATTTGTTTTGGTTTTGTCTTACAGTTTTTTGTGCAGAGGCCGTAAGACGCCAAAAACTTCATCTGCCTTTACCATTCAGTTTGCCACGTCCAACATCTTTGTATTTGCAGAACAATAGGTCGTGTTCCCCAAAGTCCGTCTCAATGCAGGGAATTTTGGCCAAATGCATAATCAGCTTTGATTAGTTGACTGGTTCCGAGTTTAAACTCGAATATCTGGTCGCGATCTCTACTAGAATCAAACTTCTCGCCTGACTCTGAAAGGGTTCCAACATAATGGACCGATACGGTGTCTCCAGTCATGGGACATTCTCCAGTACCCTCGGTGATAATTGTTTTCAGGACGCCGCCATTTTGTTCAGGGGTCAAATCTATCATTTCGGTGTGATATAATTTGTTCCGTAAAAATAATTATTTCAGCAAAGTTACACGGTGAGCGGCAAAAGGTAAACTCACGCAAAGCACGTCAACCTATTCAATAGGTTTATCACAATTAGGCTAAAAGCAAGGAAAAATGGGTGTTCGTAAACCCGGAGCGGTACCATATAAAAGGTGTTTTGAAACAACTCTTTCGGATTTCAATTCATTTCCGTGTATAAAGCAACGTTTTACAGTAAGTCATATCAAGTAACGTATTAGCATAAAGCAACGTATAGCGTGTTATATAAACGATCAATGTAACAAGTGAAAACTTAGACGGCAAGATTTTTTGATGCTCATTTAACAGGTTTTTTCGTCTGATGTCATTGACGTCAAAATCAGTTCGTATTCGATCAGCAATAGTCTAGAAAACCTAAAAATATTAAGCCGAAAACCAGCTTAATCGATACATATAGTGGTTATATTTACTTAAAATTAGGTTAAATGAACTTTTCCGGAACTTTCTATGTATATTAGAACGTTTTATACGCATTTAAATCTTATTCTATACGCTTTTAAAATACTCGAATCTGATTGGTTAATAATATCTCGCTTACTTATTTACTTCGTAACATACTCTAATGGGTTTTTTTGTTCCGTGAGTTTTCGCCGCTCAATATATGCATCGTAGAGAGTTGAGACTGGTATCATTAGAAAGCTCGTCCAGCGTGGAATATGAAATTAAAAAGATTTTTTTAATTTTTGTTTTCTACAGGGAGTTATCGAGGTTTAAACTTCTGAGAAAAGAAGAGTGAATTCACGTTGTTTTTATTCACATTTTCCGGAATTTTTGCCTACATTTTCGTCAATTTCGCTAAAATTTGTTATAATTTTTAAGAATAGTGTCGTTGATTTTATTTTTGAAGACGAACAAGTATTGTTGATTGTTTTGATTTAATTTTGTTGGTCAAAAAATCTGGATAAACATTTCAAAATTTAGCCTTTTTCATTAAAAACAGCACGAAATAAGCTACTTTAGTCCACTTTGATTAAATTTGTCGGCACTACAGCCCCAAAAAACACTAACACAATCTTTGTAGACTTAGAATGAGGCTATTCCTACCTCAACTTCCGCTGACAGTGCTCTGTATTTAAAACTTTTTCGTTTACTGCTAGCTTTACTCGTTTATTATCAAAAATGCAGAATTTTTTTTTGAGTTTTCAACCAAGAAATTATCTATATCTACAACATTCGAAAAATCAATTGTTCCTAACGGACAATAAGTATTAGCAGGGCTAGTTTTGGGCCATTCTTGGACTGTTACAATCCAAAAAAATCGGGTTGTAATCAGTCGGTCTTTTTTTTTTAAAAAAATATTCTTTTAATAATAAAGAACAGAACGTATCGAATCAAAGCTCAGGAGTGATAGGTCCAACCAATTCGCTTGTTAAGCAGCTCCAAGCTAATGCCTTTAGTTTTTTAATTGAAAGTTTATGGTCGTTTCTTTTTTTAAAAATAATTGACTTTTCAATAAATAATGGCTTAATTAACTTTTCCTCTATTTTTTTCTTAATTTGTTCAACTTCCAGCTTAGTGTCAGCAAAGAAAGACTGCTTCTTCTTTCTATTGATTTAGCATTTAATCTCGGTTGCAGTTTTAAGCCTGAAGTTATTGTTTTCTGGTTTTTATACTACAAGATTTCAGATTTTTTTGTTTTGATATTTGCCAGTTTTTCAAGTTTTCTAATTTTGTCACATTATCACATTATTGACAGTTCTCATGTCACCATATTAGCATTCAGAATCAAAATTGAACATATTAGAACCCTGAAAGATATACATCATCTTTTTGACGGCCTCGACGCCTCTTTCTTGAGGAAATCAATTGAATTTTTTAATTTTGTCTCTATTTGTAATTTATACTTTGTCGTTTCGGTCGTTTGAAATTTCCTGTATAGTGATAGCTTTCATTGTCTTTTCATGAAAAAATAGAAGAACGCATATTCTGATATTAGTAGATAGCTGATGGCTTTCATGACTTTGAAAACAATCGTTTTCCAAAATTTAAGAAAAGCTTTTTAACTTCGCAATTTTGTTCTTTTTATGTTTCTTTTTGTTACCTAATCTCGTTAGTTAATTACAGGTCAAATATGACATTATAGGTGTCAAGGGCATAAAAAGGATATGTGTCCCAAAATCTTTTTTTAAAAGAATTTGTTATGACCTTACTGGCTTTGCACCGATTTTTCACAAAAAAAAGTAAATAAATTTCTTTAAACTAATGCCTTTCATGACATTGAATGTAATTTTGTTTCGAAAAAAAAATTAAAAGTATTACGTACTTTAGCACTTCGCTTTTTGTCTACTTGTTACCTAGTCTTACTAATGAATGGCCACGTACTAAATTATAGATGTTTGAAGAAGGCGCAATCAAATATATTTTGAGTGCCAAAATTTGGCTTGACGGTTTTGACAGCGTTCTCTGGCAAGTTTCAATTGAAATTTTGTTTGTTCTTTGTTGTTATTTTTAGCCGGTTCAAAAAATGAATAAAGACAGGTCCTAATGCCCTTCTATAGAAGCAGTGGTAATCGTAAATTTGTGGTAATATTAATTGATTCCTAATAGTATTTATTACTTTGAAGTTAACTGTTTCAAAAAAATAAGTTAATTTTTATACTTTACTGTTTTTGTTCTTTTTTGCATAATTTCTACCAAACCTTTTTATGGACTGGTCGCATATGTTTTCTGTAGATTTATAAGTTATTTTTGTTTAGTTTTAGGTTTATCTGACGGTATGTTGACTTTGTTATTAAATTTAGTTTTTAAGAGGGACATAAATTTTTTGATGTAATTAATGTTTGTTGTTGTTGTTGTTTGATTTTGCTGTTCGTCTTGACTCGCTTTCTTAATATTGACATATTACAGCAATCTAATGCATCAATTTTTACTCCACTGAGTTGTTTGCTCGGAGGCTATCTTATGGTTCATACAGAATTTTTTGAAAAAGACTTGGGCTTTTTTGGGATTCGCAAAAAATAATTTTTGGGTTTTTCTATCTGTTCCTCATTTGGTAGACATTTATGCCAAAATTGTGGATGGGCGGGGTTGGAACCTTATGTGCCATCGCACATTACCGAGCCGCCTTGTTTCATATTTATATTCATTATTTAAAACATTTTGTACTCACCTTTTGTCTTCTGTTGGTTGTTTTCGCATCCAGGGTAGTTTGGCTCTGGGTAATAAAAGTATTGTCTACCTCCATATAAGCAAGAAAATTGAGTCAAAGCCAGCCGTTAACAGTAAGCAAATCAGAAAACTAAATTGATAACAATGCAAAAAAGTTTTTGTTTTCTAATTACGAGAGCCGTCCTTTGACTAAAAATTGAAGATTGAGTTTGCGAAGGTACACATTGAGCTGAACTGTTAAATTAATATGTCTCAAGCAAAGATTAGGTTACTGAGAAAAAAAGCTTCATAATTTAGTTAGACCAGTGAATTTTGTTTACCATGTTTATGAAAGGCGCACTATATCTATAACAAATTGCGTAGCATATACTGCAAAACGCTCGTTTTATTCAATGCAGAATAGTATGAACAATATTTGATGCACGTGGCCTAACCACTGATAAAAGAGCAAATAACAAGTAGCATAAGATGGTCTATAAGGAGCAAAGCGCACGAAAATGGTCTCTTTAATGTATTGTATTTGTTTACTTTCATGGCCAGGTGACCATTAAATGAAGTTTTCCGATTTAATTTGGGTCTCCAATGATATGAAGATGAATTTGGGTACAAGATAAACCAATCTGACAGGAAGGTACGATTCACCTGTTTAAATTATGGTTTCACAAAAGATTCGCCCAATTGTTCCCTGCTTTATCTCACCACAGAGCCGGTAACGAATAGCAAAGGAAGCATTTGTCCACAGTTGTAAAAAAATTTTCACACAGTATGATAACGAAAAAATTAGCTTGCCTTTTTCATGTATATCGCAAAATTAGTTCTTTAAAATTTTGTAAAATTTTAAACTTCCGTGAATCCGTTTGCTATTGGGTTGAATTTTCACTGGTGTCTCCATGTATTTATTGCAGGAGTGTAGTTTGAAGGTAACTTCGGAGGCAAAAAGTTTGGAATTGTTCTCTATGAGTTCAAAGATACGACACTTTAAGTTCAAAATTTGCTACGTTTAGCAATGCACCCCCTTTTGCTCTTGTTAAAATGGTTGAAAGATCGAAACAAAATAATAAACATCAATCAATTTTCTTAAAGAATCACATTATAAAATTTTCTTCCGATTGTTTTCTTCCTAAAAATAAAAATAAAACAGCAGGAAAAAATAAAACTTAGCAAGCAGTTAGCAGAAAGAAACACGTATCAATCATTCTTTCATAAGGTTGCATCGATAACTGAGTCTCAAAATTAAACTCAATCAGCATGCATTTGTTGCTATCTATTAAGCCAACGTTCGGAACATTTTTCTTATTGTGTTGTTGGTTTTCTTTTTGAATTCAAAATTATATCGTTTACTAAGAAGATAAGTCTGTGTATAATATCATTTTGTTTCAAAATTAAAACTGGAATCTTATGAATTGGAAAAACCGACTAATTTGCTTGCATAACTTTTTCATAGGCAGCAAATACTTCTGGGCCGCTTTGAACACCCCCCCCCCCCCCCTCCAAAAAAAAAAGAAAAACATGGCAATACCACTGAGAAATCACTGTCGCATTTTCTCATAGTTGTGTGTATGTGTGTGTAAGTGTGTGTGTGTGTGTGTGTATGTATGTGTGTGTGTGTGTGTGTGTGTGTGTGTGTGTGTGTGTGTGTATGTATGTATGTATGTGTGTGTGTGTGTGTGTGGGGGGGGGGGGACACAATACGAAAAAGTCCTGCTGGCCTCTGCAGGATCCACTCACACGACTGCTCGCATTAAAGTTGAGAACCAATTTTATTGTTTCAATCGTGAGTTAAAAGGATTATGTGCATTAGTATATGGACTTCATAATATGCGCAAAAGTTGCATAATGTGGGCGCAAATGTTGCATAATTTGAGCGCAAAAGTTCCGATTCAAAGATGATGTAATGTCTCTGACTCTAGTCTGGGGGCTCCTCAAATCACCAGCTTTTTCTGATAAACACGTACTTTGACCAATTTGCTCAGCGTCTATGCTTGCTTTCCAAGTTACGATTTATCATGCATGTACCGAAAATATTTTTCTAAAAAACTGTGCGCTCACACATTATTTAAACAGGGCACCTTATACCCTTGTGTTCAAATCGAATTCGCGTGTTTAAATTCCACATACAGCTACATAGTCACTGCATGCAACAAACACGATAACAAATTGGGATTCGACATACTTTGGCGACCTGTTTAAATCGGCCTGCTAGTTTTGGCTCTAAACCATAGTGAGCCACGTAGTAACAGCAGGGAATTTCAGCTCACATCTTACATATAACGCATGATGTGGTCAACTTTTGGTCCCATAATTTCAGCAGCTATTATGGGTCTAACTGATGGAGATTCACTGTTTGAACTTGTAGTGAAATGCAATTGTTTTTGTTAGTGACTATTTCTTACATTACAACTCTTCCTCTGTCCATTTATGCCATTGATTTACTGGCATCGTCTTACGAGTTTGAAGAGGTTTGTCCAAAAATTATCAATTTTTGTTTTTTTTCTGGCTATATTTTTATTGACGTCTCAAGATGTACTTTTAGTCAATTCGAGCTTCATTTTTGACTGTCTTTATTTTTACTGTGGTACGTCTGTATCTATTTTGAATAAAGTATCAACAAAGTATAACGGGTTCCTGAAATTAAAATGTTCAAGAGATTTAAGCTTGAAAAAAAGTTGTGAAAATACAAAAAAACTTCGGATTTTTAGCTTGATCTATTTTGCGGGTTTCAATTCTTTGCTTACTCAAGATGAGGGTTAAACTAACTGTTTGGGAAAGGTCCTCCGAACAGCTGTTCAAAACACTATGAGTGAACCAACTGTTTTCTTGCTAACAAGATGCTGTATCAGTTTTTGTTACCATCTCTTTGGGTGTATTTTAATAGGGCGTAGGATATTAGGTAAAAACTCGAGTAGGCGAACACACTTTCTGTAGCCATTAGGTGAAAATTTTAAACTAGTTTTGTGGACATAAGGTGAATACCAAATTAAAACCATTAGAAGCGTTACTTCGAAATTCACTTGACGCTGCAGTGTACCCAATTGTCCCTAAAAATTGTCTCTACAAGATAATCGCTAACAAAAATGGTGTTATTTTTTAATATTGAGCAAATGTAGCAATTCTTTTTATGTCCGTCCAGCATCTATGACACCATTCTTCTCAAAATTTTTATGACCATAGCTTTGAACTATTTAGAAAAAAGAAATGGATATTTTTTCATGTTTTTGACTCTTTCTTCCGTATTTTGTCAAATACGTTTGCCAGAATGTTACCGAGGCGCAAAAATGATACATTTATTAAATGTGCCTTATTTACCCATTTCCCTGTAAGGACGTTAGGAACAAATGAGTATTTTATAGCGTCGAGTGGATTCAGAGTATCATCCTTGAGTGTTTTAACTGCTATTCTTCTAATGTCCTCAAAACTTTAGTTCAAAGTTTTCGCCTAAAGGCTATAAAAATGGATTCGCCTAATCAAATTTTCGCCTAGTATCCCCTAACCCTTTTTTAATCAAGCACGGCGTAAGGCTTCGAGAAAAGTTTTTGACTATTTAACTATCTTTAGGGTCTCTAGAAATCAAATTAAAAAAAAAATTTGTATTGCAGTGCTGCTAAGTTGCCTTTTCGCACACCATTTAGCAGCTAACTCGGAAAAAGATAAATCCTTTCATTCAAATTTTTTTCCAAAACGAGGTTTGTACAAAAATGTCATTCCTCCATTTTTCTATTCAAAAGTATTCTGACTAACTTGGGAAAGAAGTAATACAATAGCGTGATAGCAATTACGGACTAAAAATTGATCTAGAACAAGATGATTTTTTGCGTGTTTCAAAATTTTGGTATCTGCCTATTTTAGTTGCAAAAAGGCTAAAAGGCTGACTTGTTTTACTTTCGGTAAGATTTCAAGGTTTCTGTTAACCGAAAAAATAAATTCGATAACTTCTTATTAGTTGAATAAAACTACAAAAATTTGTGCTGGAAGCGATGCCTCCGTTTCATTGAAGCAAGTTCAATTTCAGATAATTAACACTTAATTTGTTTTTCAAAAAACGTCGTTGTCATGAAACACGCGCTGTAGTTTTCTCCTTTTTTAAATCATTTTTTCACTCAAAATTAATTCAAAATTAATATCTCATTGTTCGTCAGTTAACTAAATTTTTAATAGTGTCCTGGGTTATCTAATTATGGCATACTGTCTGCGGTTTTTGCAAAGGTTTAGTTTTTCATCAAAAAAAATCCCAATACTTTTTATTCCTCTAAAACTGTGACCTAAATTGGCAAAACAATCGAGCACTTGATTGAAGTCTTGTTTACAGTTCAATAGCAACTTTCTCTCTGTTTATTAAAAAAATATAAAAAAAATGTTTGCACCTGTTACGTGAAAAATGCTCTTAGCGTAGAGGTCATATTTTTTCCCACCAAACTTGAGGGGAGTTTTACTAGTAAAATGTACCACCTGATGAGCGGGATTAAGAAACAGTGATATGTTTTTTGATGTCTCAAATGATGAGTCGGCAGCCTAATTTATTTGTCTAATTGAATGGGCCATAAATTACTGATATAAATATTTGGGAGAGATGGCTCAAAAGATTTTTCTTAGAAAGTATCGACAGAGGTTCCATTGTTGATTCCAAATGAGCTGATATAAATAACAATGATCGGTTGTGAACCAAGATTTCATTAATTTCTTTAGTTAATTCATTAGATCATTAGTTCTTTCGTATCTTCTTAGCGTACCTAGAAAATGTATTTTTTAAATCATCAACTCCATTTTTTGTTCACTTTTTTGTCTTTTGTCGTCCGCGAAGGCGGATATATTTAATTTTGACATCTAAAATAGTAAAATAGTTGTGATTTATCAAAACTGAATGAATGGTTGGAATTCCGCCTGAACTGATACCTAAAGTTGATTCAGTTGTTGTTTGAGAAACTACAGTTGATGTGTTAATCTTTAGCCACCGATCACGACTCAGCAAGCATTTCAATTAATTGGACGTCCCAGACCTGACTCACATGAGAATGAGAAACCACAAGAGGAAGCGAAAAAAGTGAAGCCAGTGAAGAAGCCACCAACACCAACCACACACACCGCTCTTATTTTATCAACTTTGACCGCTAGCAAACCATTCCAGCAAATAGCTGGAGCTGTTAAAACTATTCCGGTAAATATGGAAAATTATCTTTTTGAAGGAACAAATATCTGATATGGAACAAAAAATTCTTTCACTAGTTTAAGATCATGATATAAGCCGCGAAACTATTTTTCCATAGAGTAACAAATTAAGTCCACTGGGTTAGAAATTGAAAATTGCTGATAACAATTAAAAAACTCTCCACAGTATTTTTGATTTATAAAGCGGTTTCATTAGTGCTTCTCATTTCATACTTATGGTAACTAGCATAAATTGCAACAACATCAGTTTACCAAATTGCCAAACATCAGTTTATCTTGCTCTATAGAAGTTAAAATTCTGTTTCTAGGTGACCACTTTATAAAATTTAGTTCAAAAAAAGCTGACAAAAAGACTGCATTTTTTTCGGATCTTTTCAACAACTGCCCCCCCCCCCTTGCTACCCTGTAGAGAATTTCCCTGCTCCCCTTCTGTGCTTTACTTAACCACAATATTACTTTGACTACAGTTTAGATAGCCGGATATCAATTTAAGCTTATTTGTTGACCACTGTTCACGGCGATCCCATTGAACCGACACTTGATACACACAAGATCTTAACATGCTGCGTACCATGAAAATATCATGCTTTTTACGAACTTGTAATATCGTACAAATCATCGTACCTGCATGAGTATCAAGAAACATTATCTTGTCAAGATAACCAAGAAAAATAAACCATGACATGGCAAGATTTACCAAGTTGTAAAAATTGAAAAACGCACTTTTAGACAAGATTTAGCAAAAGTTCATATGAATAAGCACGAGCTTTGTCAAGAATTATAAAGAATTGTTGGAAAATTCAGCTCCCAATTGCCGGAAAGTAAGAACTGTCGGAAATTATTTTTGCATTGTATTCCACTTCGGCTACTTAAAATAGCATGCCGTATTTTATTCTTTTCAGTTTTACATAGTATGTACACACGTGCAAAGTTATTAGTCGTCTCTGATTGGTTAATAAATCGCTCGCTTAAATTTTATTCAAGAATAGCCCCGTCTTTTGCAAAAAGGGGGACAATTGTTTAAAAGATCCATTTTTTCAAAAACCTTAATTTTCAGGAGCAAAACGAAAGGTCTTGTCAAAAGATCAAAGGATGTCAAAATTCTGTTTTCAGTAATGGAAGCTAACACTCATAGCCAAATAAAACTCAGTTTTTCAAAATATTTTTACTCAACACATAAAAACGTTTTTATTATTTTATGAAATACTGGATCTTTTCTTCTAGCTCCCCTCCGCTTAGTTATACACCCCCAATTTATAGATTTGAACATACTCTTAAGCTAATTAATTTTATAAATGAAATTATATGAACAATATGAATTTATTAAAAGCTGGCATGGCTATAGTTTGAAAATAGTACGTATTTCAACCAAAATTGTTGCATGCAACGTAAGCATCCATAAAAATTTCTGTATTAAATCAATTTTGGTGTTATCGGCTACAATGAGGGCCCGAATTTTGATTTTTCTCTAGACACTCTTGTTTCAATAAAAGTATCACTCATACAGTTCGCAAAAACTTAGATTTATTTTTGTGGGAGGTGCTAAATTAACGGCTTTATAGGGCTGGGGGGGGGGGTGTACTAGCAGAAAAGATCCGAAGTATTACGGTAACCACTTTAAAATTTTGTCTAAAACAAAAAAGAATCAGAGCTGTCATTTATTACAAAGTTGTAAGATCTAAACGAGGAGGTACAAGCTATTAATTTGCAACAGAAATCACTGGAAAAGTAGAGATAGATTTTTTCTTCTTAGGCTCCGACTGAAGGAAAAGCCCGACCAGTTGTCACCACAACTCCAGCTCCCGCAATAATTGTTAAAAATGATAGCTCTGTTGAAATCGAGGTGATAAAGCAATCGAAGAAGCCCATTGCTTTAGATGTCACTAACAATACAATACCAATTGAGATAACAATCGAATCGGACGCGAAAAAGAATGAAAATGAGACAATTAATATTCCACCACAAACTCAAGTACCCGACTTTGAGGACATAGAGCCGGTCATCACTGAAGCTGTGGTCGAGGTTGAGGTAAATGATGATAGCAGTTTTGATTTGAATTTTAATCTGAATCAGAGAAAGTTTAAGGAATTGCAGCCCAATTTTTACATTCAGTTCAAAAATGAGAATTCGTCTCAACTTACTCCATGCTGCTGCAAACTACAGTAGCCCCGTCGTCCTGATGCAAAGCCACTATTTTTGGCAATTGGGAGTTTTCAAATCTGTAAACTGACCATTAAATGAGAAGGTGGGGCTCATAAATTTACGGAAAATGCGCTAAACGCTAGAACTATTCCAAGACTTAAATTATCTTAAAAAGCTAACTGTTTAAATTTAAGTTTAAATTTAAGTTTAATTGCTCTCAAACATAGTTTGTAGCATTTATATTAGTCCTGGTCTTTTTAATGCAGTTTTCCGCACGACCAATTTTTCGTCTGACCAATTTGACTTTTCGTCCTCAAAAACAGAATGAACAGATAGCGATCGGGACACATTAAGTGGCCGAACAGCTCTTTTAGAGCCTTACGCCTTACTAGTCACTAAGTAGGCGATTCACCAAAATGGTTTCGAGGAGAAAATTGCATGATATGAAGGAAGTTTGACAACCCTGTCACCCCCCCCCCTCTGCCAAACCCCGCACTCCGCTCACACCTACCTGCTGTATTCCTAAGCCCCAGCTCGCTACTACCGAGGCCCACCGCTTGCCAGTCGTTTCAGATCAATTAGCCCGACGCTAGGCAGTTATATTTTAAATTTAAGTTTTTTTGTGCTTTTTGAATGAATCATTTTATTACTCAAGCTGTTTGTTACGAGTCGAAGAGGAGTATTGAGATTCTACAGATTTATACGACTCGAAGAGGAGTTTTAATATTCTACAGGTTTTTACGACTCGAAGAAGAGTTTTAATATTCTACAGGTTTTTTTTAAGCAGAAAGCATGTTTGTTCATGACTTGAACTTTGACTTCTTTCTATTCGAGCTTTTACCTCCGTTTTGGTTGTTGACTACTGTTTTCGGACATTGGATTTTAACAATAGCTTAGTTTGTAATTTAGAGCAATTGGTAACAGTTTGTAATTCAAGGTGAAGAGGTCAATTTGAGAAAATTTGATACCATTTAACTACCTGACCCACCCTCCAAAAGACTACCCCCCTAACGTATCCAACCTCCCTCGTACCTACCTACCCCCACCCCCCACGTACCCACTTACCTCTTTACCCCCCCCCCCCACCCCACCTACCAACCACCCCCCTCCCCCAGCATCTACCCACACCCCTGAACTGAAAAAATTTAACGCTTTTTATGGTATATTGGTCTACTATTTTTGTTATTTCTAGTGTTTTTTCGATATTTTGATTTTGTTCAAGTTCGGGTGGAGATTATTTTGCACGAAGATTTGAGACGTTTGTTGTATGCTACCGGCTATGTTTTTTAAGCAGAAAGCAAGTTTGTTCATGACTTGAATTTTGACTTCTTTTTATTCGAGCTTTTACCTCCGTTTTTGATTGTTGACTTCTGTTTTCGAACATTGGACTTTAACAATAGCTTAGTTTGTAATGTATAGCAATTGGTAACAGACCGTAGTTCAAGGTGAAGAGGTCAATATGAGAACATTTGATCCAATTTAACTAATTAACCCCCCAAAAAAACTACCCCCCCACGTTCCTAACCCCCCTTACGTACCTACCCCCCCCAAAGTACCTACCCCCAACCCCAACGTACCTACCCCCACCCACCTCGTACCTATCTAACCCCCCCCCCCCACGTACCTAATCTTTAACGCTTTTTATGTTATATTGGTCTACTATTTTTGTTATTTCTAGTTGTTTATTCGATATTGTGATTTTGTCCAAGTTAGAGTTCGGGATTAATTTGACGATGATTCGAGTCGTTTCCGGTATTCTACCGGCTATGTTTTTAGCAGAAAGCAAGTTTGTTCATGATTTCTGTTCGAGCAATTACCTCCGTGTTTTTGATTGTTGACTTCTGTTTTCGAACACTGGACTTTAACAGTAGCTTCGTTTGTAATGTATAGTAATTAGGAACTGCTGGTAATGTTCAAGGTGAAGAGGTCATTTTGAGATTTTTTGTTCCTATATAAGTCACCTCTAATTATCTAAACTACACCGCACAACCCCCCCCCCCCCACCACCACCACCTATCTCCCCTCAACACCTACCTAACCCCCGCCCCCCCACCGCTCCCGCACCATCTCTCCCCCCCCCCAACTTACCCCCCACCTACCCCTACCCCCTCCCTTCACCTAGCTACCCCCACCTATCCCCAACTACCCCAGCACTAACCACCTCCCCATCCTATCTACCCACCCACCCACCTACCTACCCCCACCCCCACTACCTATCCCTACCCCCCAAAATACCTCCTCCCTTCACCTAACTACCCCCATCTATCCCCCCCCCCAACTATCCCAGCACTACCCAGCTCTCCAACCTATCTACCCACCCACCACACCTAGCTCCCTCCCGCACTTTAAAAAAAAATTGTCGGCATTTTTAAAACACTTTTGTGTGGTTTGTTGGGCTACTTTTGTTTTTTTGTCTTGTCTATTTTGATGTTCTAATTTCGGTAAGGTTAGCTAAGAGATTATAATGCACGACGATTCGAGTCGTTTCCGGTATTCTACCGGCTATGTTTTCGTTTCGAACATTTACCGCTGTTTTTGATTGTTGACTTTTGTCTCCGAACATTGAACTTTAACAGTAACGTAGTTTGCTATGCATCAAAAATAAATGCGGGCAACATTTAAGGTGGAGAGGTCAGATTCAGATGTTTTGATCCTACATAAGTCACCCCTACTTATCTAAACTACAGACCCCGCACCTACCTGCCCCCCCCCCCCCCACAATCACCTACACCTAGCATCTACCCACGCCCCTGAACCAAAAAATGTGTGCTTTTTCTAAAATACTTTTCAAATTTTTTTGATTGGGCTTTTTTTTGCTTTTTCTCTCGTGTCTATTTTTATGTTCTGGTTTCGGTAATTTAGGATTAGAGAGTATAATGCACAACGCTTCGAATCGTTTCCGTTATTCTACCGGCTATGTTTTTTTTTTATTTTCAAGACTACTCAAGATGAATCCGCCCCGATGCCAAATAACATAATTTCACATTGGCTCGGTCATAATGTGTACTCTTTTTTTCTCGCTCAAAAATTATCATAAACAAACTATTGAGCTGGCTGCTAATAACCGTTGGCTCATGACACATCTCTCAAGATTACCATTTTTACAAGAGTTTTGAACAAGATAAACGAATGGTCTCGATGGTGGGGGGGGGGGGGGGATATAACCAAGATTTAAACAAATCTAAGCGCTGCAGCATATTAATTGTAATTAAAGTTATTATTCTGTTATTCCAGCAAACTACGCCTTCGGTTGAAGAGATGTCGTCTACAGCACCTCCAGCCACAACTGCAAGCATATTTGACCTGACCTCGCCTGATCTCAACGAATCAACTCTTCTCAATGGGCCCACAGTGAAATACAACCAGGCTTTATTAGACAACCTTTCTAATAAAATTTTGAATGAAACTCACGAGGGTCCTGTAATCAATGTGGATCCAATTTCGCAACCACTGGAACAATACAAAGCTAATGTTAAATACGACAGTACAATACAAATTACTACGGTAAGTGTAATGATACTATTTTCCTAAAAATAATGCCATGCCATCCTTATTCAAGTCCATTAACCACTTTCAAACATGGCAAAATGCCGCAAAACACTTAGTTTTTCCGATTATTTGATTTTCAAAACCGGTGGATTTATTTGTGCCTGAGTTATAGTAATTGGGGTATTTTCCCGAAGTTATTTTTGTAAACTGGCCGAACCAGTCACAAATCCGAGACTGACCTCTCGATGGTATGCTGTTCGAATCGACTGTCGTCCCCGCAGTCCTCACGGTTTTAAGTATGAGAAGCTAGCAATGAAGTTCTTAAACAAGAATTTTGCTCCAGTGTGTTACGTTTCGAGAAGTTAGTTACTTAAGATTGACTCGAACTCTGAGTGAGATGTATCCCAATACATTCACTGTTTCCGTTTTGCTTGCTCTTTCAACCATGTTTGATTGTTCCGGCCCACGTTAGAACAGGCAGGAATTATATAATCAAAAATGTTTTTTTGTTCGGTCGAGTTTGGCCGATCGATATATTCAGCGTAGAGAGTTTGGTCGATCGATATATTCATCGATATACTCATCGTAGAGTACGGGCTTTCTCGTGATTAGTATCATTAGAAAGTCCGTACAGCGTAGAATAAGGAACAAAAAAGTTTTTTTAATTTTGTTTATTCTAGGCAGTTATCGAGGTTCAAAGATTTGTGAACATTGAAATGATATCTGTTGTTTTTGTCCACATCTTACGGAATTTTCGCTCGATTTTCCATTAATTTTGATAAAAATTGTTAATTTTGTATACAATGGTGCTATTGGTTTTGCCTAAAGACCCAGAGGAGGTCTAATGATTTTGTTGATCGAAAAATTGTAGCTTGAAAATGGATGTTTTTTTCAATATTCAGCCTCAAAGAGGAACGAGATGCTTCTTTGGCCCACTTTTTTTGAAATTGTTGGAGATACAGACCTCAAACTGCTGACAATCGTTTCAATCCAAAAAACTTAGTTCTTCTTCCGTTTTGTTAAGATGGTTCTGAAATAAAAAGTCTGCCTGTTTTTTGCTGACCTAAAATAATCATTATGCAAAACAAATTCTTCAATTTTGATATTAAAACACTTTGTTGCCAAAGTATCTTTTTTGGTTACCAAGGGAATAATTAGTTGTTATTATTGAACACGTCCCATTATTTATGTCAGATTTGATCTCTTTGTGGTTTTTGGAAAACAAATATTATTATGATTCTTTGAGGCAATGTTTTTATCGAAAAACTACTGCATCAATTTTTGTCTATTTTTAAATGTATATTACAGACCAAAAAGGTTTTCATTCAGAATTCAACTGCTTCTCACTCAAGGTTCTTTCTGAGAATGAGGCCTCATGATCACATATTACGTTTTCAAAGAGAAATTCATGGTTCCTTTGACTTGAGCAAAGTGTTATCTGAATTGAATTGCTATGTTTTTGCACGCATTTGGTGTCGCTTTTTCAGTCTTATGACTGAGTATCAGTGAATAAAGATCCAACTGGCTGCTTCCTCTTGATTTGTTTTGAATTTTGCTACTGGTGCAAAAATCCTGTCAGCCTGTTGCATAGACTCAGTAAGCACAAATTGCATCTTCCTTCCAATAAATGAAATTTAACTTTTTCTTGAGGTACGTTTCATTTATCGGCTTATTTGCATTGATACAACGAGTTCAAGTTTTTTATTCTAATTTCGGACATTTGATCAATATGAAAAATCTTTTTTGTTGCCTTGCCTTTTATCATTTTAATAGTGGTCACACAACGTTAAAAAGAAGACGCATATGTTCATATAGAATGTTTTTAGTGATTAGAATATGATTTTAATGGTTTAGAAATTGCTTTCTGCAAAAGACAATATAATATTTTTGTTCTACCTGTATTTTTTTTCTTTTTTTGCCGTGCTATCACATTCTGAATAACGACAATTCTCAACGGCTCATTGTTAAGACATAAAAATTGTATTTCATAATTTCTTTTGGTTGCTAATACTGTTAGGGACTTAATCTTAGTGAAGACATCTCCCATCCACTTTTGGCAGTACGAACAATTAAATTTTTGTTTTTTAAAAAAAAGTTGCATCTATTGGTTTTATGGCTATGACGCTATGTGGTTCAGAATTCTTTAAAACTTTTTTGATAAAGTTGATTTCATGTGGTCATTTTTTGTTGTCTATTTCGCGAAGTGTTCTTGAAGCGAGGGTTCATTTGATGCTCCGGAATTTCTAAATCAAGCAGTCATAATGTCACTTTTTATATCTTAGAGTTTTAATGATTTCAGCAATGTTGTTAAATTGTTGTCTTAAGTTTTAGTCTCCATTATTTTGAGTTACGGTTGGCCTCCAATAAAATTAACATATTTTCTTGATGCTTAGTAGTTCAAAAATAAGTTTCTTAAAAAATTTTTGAACTTTTGGTTCAAAAAAATCATAAAGTTTTTAGGTTTTTTTTATTTTTTGTATTCGTGTCATATCAAAGCTTTAATGACGGTTATCATTAGTTTTGACGATCAGAACAGATAATCATGTTTTTAAACTCTATTGAATAGCCCATAGTTTTAGCAACTTCGACACCGTTTCTCCCGTATATTAAATGACTACTTTATTGTTAGATGTGTTTGTCACTTTCTATTGTAGTCTTTTTTACAAATTCTGGATAATAAGATGTAACATGTAAAAGAGTCTGTCCATTGTTTTCTCTTAGGAGCTATTGGTTTATTGTTCTTTTACCTTGAATATGTATTTAAATTGTAAACGGATTTTCAAACTTCACTTTTTTGTCTATTTGTTACCTAGTTTCAGTAAGGCCAGGTCCCATATATTTTCAGACGTTGTATACAAGTTTTTCGCTGATGCTATGCAAATGTTCATTGCTGTTTTATTTGATACTTTTTAGACTGTTTTCTGGTCTTATGTGTTGCAATTGTGACTTTTTTATGTAGCTATTTGTAAAATAAAAAAAATGGTTTTCGGTCGAAATTAACAGTTACTTTCGTTAGTTGATTTGTTTGTTAATTGTGTCTCCTAGTCTTATCAATGGCGAGTATCATTGGCTCTCGAGCTTGTTATTGTTTTATTCACTGTTTTGCTAACAAATTCTCCCAACTTCTCCGATGGAGTTACAAGAGAATCTGTCTAATTTTTGTAGCTGATCGCTGATGGTTGACTTTGCCTCTTTTTATTCTTGTTATTCTTTACTGGTTACAAAGTGTCACTACGGAAAAATCACAACCGCTTTGATGCGAATTACAATTTGATTTTTCAGTTTGCGTTTCAACTGATGTAATTTGTCTTTGTTAGTGATTTTTTTCTGAAAGTAGACAGATTTTTACTTAGACGGGGTTGATGTTTTGTGGTTTTTGTTGCTTGGTTTGTTTTATAGTCTTATTAATAGCAAGTGTTATCGGCTCTCCAAATGCGGCAATTATTAAGTCATTCATTGATTTGCATTTCAGACAAATGTCTTATTAACCACTTATTTTCGAAGTGTATGTGTATCTTTGAAAGTTTTATTTCTCTTCCTCTTTTGGTAGACAATTAGACAATTAAGTCGAAAATATGAGCGCGGTCGGGAAATTAAGTACGAACGCACATTACCGATCCTGCTTGTATATTTTAGAACAACAGTGAACCGAAAGAGGCAGTTGAGAGCTTGATAGAGCAGATAACGAATGTAACAAATGATTCAAAAGCCCCAACAACGCAAGTGGAAAGACCGGTAGTCTTAATCTCTGGCAGCGGAGATCTATCAGAACCAGAGACTGAACAAACTGAGGAGGTACGTTCGGAAAAATTTGAACGGAATTGGCCTCGTCTGAATTAAACCAAATATAGACTAAAAACTGTTAGACTGTGACTTGCGTTGGTAAGTAGAATCACTATTGTGATTGATGGTAACTTTGAGCAGATTTTCCCCTATGAATACCCAGGCGATTGGCATGCTTGTGCAGGCAAAGAATACACCACTATATCGTCAATAGCAATTCGCACAAATATTTAGGGCTGAGAGTGTTCTAACCAACTAGCACCAGAACCGTGGTCTGGCGTGTTAACCTATACATCAGAGCCATACTAATTAAAGAATTCTGTTGTACTTATAACTAGCTGGTGATTATTTCACCCTCAAGGAGGAAATCTGAAAGAAAGGCTAAGGAAACGTTCGGTGTCAAAGAAGAAGCACGTAAAAGAAACAACAAATTTCGTAGTTTTCATCATACAATTTTTGTGAATTCCAGCTCTTCTTCATCACCTGGCCAAATGTTGTTCTAATAAGATCTCAACCGAATGAGTGACAGCAAAAATCGAGCATGACTCAAGCTCAAGAAATTTGTATCAAATTTTCCCTCAACAAAAATAGGTTTTGCACCTAATAAGAACGTGTGGCATAATCAGAAAAATTTGTTCGGACTATATGCTTTCAGGGTGCATTTTGCCCGACCTGAATGAAATGAACTCTGATCAGGCAAAACAGTTTCAGATCAAAGTGACTTCTGAGCAGCGTTTTGACCTGCCATCTTCGGGTGGTGTTGTTCTTGTGGCGGCCCAATACTCTAAATTTTAGCGGAGAATCGCATACCCGGGTTGACAATTCTTAGTAGTTATACAAGGATCATATATGATGTCATACGAATCAAACGCTATTTCTTAGTACGATCCTTGTATGATTGCTAGGAAATCATCAATGATTTTGTATGATTACCGGGACATCAAATATGATCCTTTTACGACAACCAGGATATCATAAAAATTTAAGAGGATTATGACACTTTTATGAATAGTGGGAAACCATTTATGGCCGATGTATGATTATAGGGGAATCATTTATGATCAAGTATGATTACCAGGAAACCATATATGCTTTTGTATGATAACCAGGAAATCATATATGATCCTTGTATGATAACAGGGAGATCATTCAGGGAAAATACACTAAGGAAACGATAAGCACCAATGTGGGAGACATCAATTAAACTTCTAAACAAGTTATGATCTAAGCTCGTGAAAAAAGCCAGGTTTTTGCTTCACTCAAAAGGGAACTTAAAAATATAAATGCATACACACCTGAAGACATTATGACGAAATTCTGCTGAAAGCAACATTTACTTAAAAGAATAGTAACAGATATCATTACACACGCATTTCCGCTCGAAGTTTCGCATTTTCGACAAAATTTTCCAAATAGCGCAAAAAAGCGATTTCATCAAAAATTCCAACTTTTATTGCAATTTTCACATTCGGACGCAATTTTTATATATATTGCAATTGCTACAGTTGGTACAGTTCAGCGAAATACAAAAATAACAGAAAAAAAAACAAAAATATCTGACATATACTATACCTCGGAAAAAGGTAGACTTTTTACAGGATTTTTTAGACAAAAAGTAAAGATATCTCTAACGGGACCCAAAAATACCAAATCTTCCGTTCTTTGTGCAATATAAGACGTCTATTGGTGCTAACCAATAGATCTTGACCGTCAAAAGCCCAAAAAAATCAACGAAGAGAAATTTATGAAAAAAGATGCTATAATTTTGAAGGAAAAGTAGACCAAATTCTTCTAAGGAAATCAAGAAAAAACAAACAAAACCACTTTATATACAAAACAACCGTGCCCATATACATTCTCAAAGTGAGACAAATCAACAAGCAATGAAAAATCGACAAATGTTGTTCTAGGTGGCTGTATAAAAGTTAAAACGAGATCGAAATTTCGCTAAAAATCAATTTCTCCAAGAATTCCAATTTTTTTGCAATTTACCCCACTTTACCATGTTGATCCACTTTACCCCATTTTTATATTAGTGTAAGGTTTTTTCGCGAAAAACTAACTTTTGGTAAAAAAACTATGCAAACCTATATTTTTTGAGTTTTGTTTTCGGTTGGTATTCTTAAACTCAGGTTGTAAAGCGTTGTGATTTTCTTTTCTAACAAAGAAAAACTAAGATTGCCTATATTGAGCTTCATGTTGGAACTTTTTATTTGTACATGAGACAGGAGATGTTAGTTTGTTCAAAAAAGAAAAACCTAGATGCACAAAAAATTGTTTATATTCTGCAACATTAATTTGTAGCCGGAAAATATTTCTGCGGAGACAAACTGGTCATTTTCTGGAAAAACAATTGGTTTTTTTTTACTTAAAAAATGTTTTCGCGGTTTATCTCATTAGTTAAAGGAATTTTTTTGTGAGCATTATTTAAGTTTTGTATTTCATTGTAAAATTCACATCCTCAGATCAAAAACAATAATGGAAAACAATTGTCACATGAACCATTACTCTTCATACTTTGAAAAAGCTTTCAAAAAAACTCCCTTAATCAGATAAATGGGGTAAAAAATATCTAGCTCATTTTGATATAAAAAGGAGCCCTAGACTTGAGCTATAGCTGCTCATGACAGTTTGGTTTGTGGAAGTATTTTCTGTGACTCGTCTCTGGTATACAAGTTTCTGCATATTGGAATTTCACATTTTGTTCTCTTTCAAATTAAAAAAGGGGTCATTAAGTGCAATTATCTGCAGAACTTGCTAGCGTTACATTCTGGCTACAATCTTTTGACCTTATAATTATTTGCATTCAATCCGGTATTGAAAATAGTATCCAATTTATGTTGTAGATCATTGATTTTCTCGCATTCTGCTTGCGTACAGACTAGAATTCTGACTTTTGTATGATTTTGTATGATTACAAGGTATTTATATATCCATATATGACCTCGTAAGATAAGCAGGAAAAAAAACGCAACTTTCTTTATTATGGCGTAAATTAGCTAAAAACATTGGAATGTGATTGGCGTGTGCTTTTGACTGATTTCAAGAAAAATTTGCTTTCCAGTTTATGATTCTTTTATGACTACCAGGAAATCATACTTTCATATTTGACCTTGTACGACAACCAGGAAAATTGAATATGATAACTGGGATAAAATGAATTGTTATGATAATTGATCTTACTTCAAGCGAACTAAGCGTCACAATTGGGGCCGTTTAAGCGTCCTTTGAAAAATTGTATGACACTTGTATGATTACCAGGATATCATACAAATCATATATGACCTTGTATGATTACCGGGATTTTTGTATGATGAGCAACCCCGGTACGCTTGGAAATTGTCAGAGGTTTTTCCTCTAGAACTTAAGGGGCAATCATAAAGATGAACTACTTAACTTCATTGGTAGCCCTGATGAAGTTATTTCTATATGCATAATGCATCAATGCAAATCGTATTCCGAGTAAAGAATCAAAACTTGGTCTGGAACTTCCGTCTGTGTTCGACTGCCCAAATATACACCAACTTCTTCATACCTAAAAGATTTTGTCACGTTTCGTTTTAGATTGACTGAATGAGTGCGTCTTGTCTCAACTTATCGGCTCTTTAAAAAGAAACTACTTATAACCCCTAATTTTTCAGGAGGCTAAAGATCACGAGATTGACGAAGAAGATCTGATTAAACTGATACTTGAAAGCGCTAGAGGCAATAATTCACTCTCAACTCAAGACGCCACTCCAAATGAGACTCTTGACACCATTTTATCATCGGCTCTTACTCCAGATGGTGGAAAAATGAAAAGTGTGAGTTTTATAACAACATTTTTAAATTACAGTTTTATCCCATCTCTTTCAACTCGCTACAACTTCATAGGCATATAGCGTTAAGAACTCTCTAGTGTATGAAAAAACAAGCCAGGGAAATCAGTTGTGTTTACCCAACTAATTATAATTTATTTTGCTCAAAAATTGCAAGTGCGATTACTGAATAATTTCAGATATGCAATTGAGCATAATTCTGAAACGCTTTTCATTGTGCTAAAAGAGCGGTTTGACCAGTAACAGATTGACAAAAGGAAAAAGATTGCAGGATAAGTTCTTAAAATAATCCAAACTAATGAATGAAAAATGAAATACTAATTGAACTGACCAGAGGACCCGTTGAACAATCTAAAGCAGATTGACAAAACATAGAAAAAAGCATATGAAATAGATGAAAAGACGCTTTTGAGCGTGTTGCGTGTCGTCTAATTATTTATAATCCTTAGTGGCAATTCTAGGAAACATTGCAATTAGGCATAGGGGGACCTGTCTTGAGAATTTTTCATAAGTCTCAACATAATATACGGAAAAAACCTGTTTATTTCTTATCCCTTTCAAAGCAATTTCGGTCCATAAAACCAGTAGTAACAATTTTTGCGCTAAAACGAATTTTTACGCTTTGTCAGAGTTTAGGTTTTGCTTACATCACGGTTAGAGATCAGCGCTGTGATTTATTACGACTCGAAGAGAAGTATTGGAGGCGTATCTTTTTTGTAATCAATAAATTTGAATTTGAATTAAAAATGAAGCAACAAAAGTCAAACGTGCTAAAACTTGGAGTGTTTTGACTATTGATCAAACTTTAGGACTAGAACGAAAAATACATAGCAGGCCAAGTTCTGAAATACAATTCAAAGAATTCAATGGAAAAATCAGACGTACTTTACCTGACCAGCAGATCAATTGAACAATTTCAGCCAGAACAAAAACAAAATCATCTCAAACAATTGAGAAATTAAAAGAATCAAAATTAAACAAAATATACTCATTGCTAAAACTCGAAGCTTTCAAACCTAAGGCAAAATTTTTTTCCCTTTAAAAATACCTATTCCAAAATTATGTTCAAAATCAATTTTTGTTTCTGAAATCGGTCCAGTATTATATCTGCAAGACCTGAAAAATATTCATTGGCCCTTGAAGGTCGATGATTAACTCGAAAGTGACCAAAAAATTGAAGAAAAACAATCAATTACAAATTATCAGAAAATGTTGCTGAAAATCAAGATATAAATATCTTCAGAATTATCTCTATGTCTCTAGAGGCTATTCAGTAAACCAATTCCAAGCCTTAAAAAAACTCATTGGCTCCTAGATCGATAAGCAATAATTTTTTGAAAAAACTTCAATCTTCAAAAAAATAGAAATTCGTTCTATTAAAATGTTGAAAGCCATTCAGTTGCCCCCTAGCATTTAATAATTATTTAATAACATACAATCAAACACTGGTTGAGGTTACCTGTCTACTGAGACAAAAAAATAACTAAAATACAAATGTTTTGAAAAAACTTGAAAAAATTGCAAATTTTATCAAAAAACTTCCAAAAATCGAAAGGTTAAATTGTTGAAAACAAATCCATTGTAACTAAAAACCATGCAAAAACTTTTTATCAGAACGCAGAATAGGTTTCCTCAAACTTGAGAATGGACGAATATCAAAAACTGACAAAAATTTTGGGAAACCTTAAATAAATTCCAGATTTTATCAAAAAAATGCTAAAATTCGAGACTCTAAAATGTTAAAAACCATTCCATTTTTACTAAGAGCTATGAAGTGCCCTATTAACCTATTATCCTCACAGGAGATTGCCTGGTCCTTGAAGCAGGAAAAACTGAAAAAATGACGAAAATTTTCAAAAACCTAAAAAAAGGCGAATTTTGTCCAAAAAAATTGCTAAAATTTGTGATATTCAAAAGTTGAAACCTATTCCGCGGCAACTAAAATTTTTTCAGTAACCTATCATCAAACCGCTAATGAGCGCCTTATCTGGCCCATGGGACTCAAACAACTTCAATAATGACAATAAATGTCAAAAAAATGTGAAAAAATTGCAAGCTTTGTCAAAAAATGCTAAAAATCATGATGGCAAAAAGTTGAAAACCATTCCATTACCACTAGAAACTATGCAGTAATCTGTCATCATACTCCGTATCAAACTCTAAAGGAGGTTTATCGGCACCTAGGGCTACAAAACTCAAAAAATGACAAAAATTTTCAAAAAAAAAAGAAAAAAATTGCAAAAATTAGTATCCTTTCGCGGGTTTGTGTTCGTAGTACCAATTCTTATAGCTCATAAAATGGTCATAACAAGCAATTTTGTGCCGCAAACGACCTTAATCAACTTTTAAAAAGTTCAGCCTAAGACTAATCAAACAAAGAAACTCAAAAAAATCACAAAAACATGAAAAATTGCACCATTTTGAGCCTAAAAACTCCTAAAAATGAACTTTTAACCTTAAATTAAGGCCATCCCAGCAGCTGCATCACTATTAGCACTTGAAAGACAACTAAATCCCACTTTGGGCCTCTAATGAAACTTAATGCCCCCCGGGCTTTACCTGTTTATCCCGTTTTGAACGATCAAAGTCATTGAAAAATGTGTGAACACATCTTAAAAAAAACATAGCCGGAAGAATTCCGGAAACTAACGCCCCTAACAAACATAAAACTTATTCTACTGATTGACCACAATAACTAACACGATGCTCATGCTACTGAAAAAATACTTGTCAATTTGAAACAAGAAAATGAAAAAGAACAATGAAAAAATAACTGACCAGAAAAGACGATAAAGCACGTGATAAAAATTTTACATTGAGTTGCAAGTTTAAAAAACACAAATTTTGGCGAAAACCCATTCAATAGGTTTAGTTTTATTTCGTTGAATCACTGCAAAATGAGACAAAAACCAAACACAAAATTTTCAAGTAGAATAAACGAAGGTACAAGAAAGGAAATGAAAAACAAAACCAAAAATTTTCTCAGTAAAAAAACAAAAAAAAATTGGCCACACATTATGAATCAAATACCATTATGCTGAACTCAAATCATTATTTCAAAAAACTTTTAATACTACAACTGGTGAAGCGTCCACCAATCCAAATCATTGTCTATTTATAAATGTAAAAACGAAGAACGAAAAAAAATGAAAAGGAGTTAGAAATTAAGAAATTTTAGTCATATTTGTCATTGAAAAGTGCACTAAATATATTTCAATACAATCTCTAGAAAAACTCCTATCAAAAACTAGAACACTAAAGAGTAGGAAAAAGCAGAAAATCAGAAGATTTCAGCAAAAATTCCCAAAAAAACACGAAAATTCGCGGATATCTTCATAAAAATTACTCAATTATCTTTCAAAAAATGACTCAAAAATAAAATCAAAATCAAAAAAACACATGGAAAACAACTAATTTGGACTATAGGAATCCCCAAATGCTATAAAAAATTGAAGAACACAAAGGGCATTTGAAAACAACTTGAAAAAAATCATAGAAAAAATTGAGTTTTTTGCCTTTTTTTTTTCACGGGAGCACATAGACCCAAAAACGTTAATTGGAGCGAATATATTACGGGAAGACTTCTAAAACATTAGGAAAGTCGAATAGGCTGAAAACTTTCTCTAAGTTTAGAAAAAAAAACGAAAAACAGCAAAAAATTAAGAAAAATAATTAAATATTTTTCAGTTTATTGTCATCTTTCTAAGCAAAATCGATTAAAACCTAAGAAAATGTTATCAATTGGTATCTAAAGACTCAGTAACTAACATGAGTCTATTCAAAGCCCATACAAAGCATTATAACAAAACAAAACGCAGAAAATTGCTAAAATTCGCCTAAAATTCAGCAAAATAGCTGAAAAACCAGCAAAATAGTATAAAATTCTTATTAATGACCAGAAACCTACGAACCACTATTAACACAACTCTCAGCATCACACAATATCATAATCAGACTTCTAAACCAAAAAAAATAACAAAAAAACGGTTTTAAAAAGCAGCACGTGAACACAAAATTTCGCTCGCTCACAGAAATTTTTTTCACACCTCATTTTCTCGCTCTCTCCAAAACAGCGGAATGAACAAAAAACCACTCTCTTTTTGCTCCCTTCTTCAATTTTCTTCAGCACCCAAACCACTCTAAAATTTTTCAGGCGTTTCATTTCCTGCTTCAAAGTTCACTCCAACTAAAGTGATTAAAAAAAAGGACTTCTCCAATACTCCTCTTCGAGTCGTAAAAACACAGCGCACCAATACAAATCAAATTCTTTGAATCGTAAAAAGTGATTTCTTGTTCATACCGCTTTTTTTCTGAGAACGTGCAATTGGCGTTAATACAATTGGCGATTATTTCTGAGACTGCCCCTTGATGTTGTATTTTGACATTACATACCATCTCCCATTTCCAGTTGATAATTGGCGATTATTTTTCGTATCGCTATTTTCAAATTCTAACGCTGTTGAGAAAATTCACTCTAAAATCGCATGTAATGTCAAAATACAACATCAAGGGGCCGTCTCAGAAGTCATTAATCTCTTTTAAATATTTAAGTGCTCCTTACCGAATTGTTTGTTGTTTCATTTCCGCTGAGTGACCAAAATTTTGATAACCAAGCTGATCTTTGCAATAAAAATTGAGTCGTCTCTATGACTTTCAAGTAGTTTTGCAGTAATGTTTTTGAGCACTCTATTGGCTCTTTTTCTCAAATCAGAACTTAATCCGAATCAATCCACGTTCTATCAATTAATTTGTTAGGTTTCATCATAGATGTATAGGTTACGTGACACTGATAAAGACACCGATAGAATCTGGCATTAATAGAGAACCGCTTTTTCCTTCGATTTGTAAGTCGAAATCTCAGTTGCAGCCCAGTTAAACAAAACTGGATACATGTTTCCATGTCATACAAGATCTTGAAAACTCTTGCCAACACCATGATAGCCAAAATTTCTTGAAACGCCTTGGTAAGATCTTGGCAAGATCTTATCAATACGTGTCAAGAAGTTGTCTTGCCGTGAAGAGTCACGTAAACTTGCTTGAAACACGACGCACTTTGCACATTTTAAAATCTACTGTTAAACATAGAAAAATTGGCAAGTATTCTTGAATTTGGTTCTGGAAAAACTGGCATTTTAAAACTTGTACATGAGTGTTTCCATTAGCGATATTAAAGCCTACCAACTGTTTGTCTTTTAGCCAAAAGCTGGAGTTGTTGAAATAACTCTACCGGGTGCTGCCGATGTGAGCGGAGAGCAAAAGAACCCATCCTTGAAAGACCAGGAGGACGTTACCATCTCTCCTCAAGTTGCCCATTTCCTCGAACTTCTGGAAAAAGAAACGCACAGTGGTCGAAAAGTACCGTCCATAGTAGAGGTACAGGAAATTGATCTGACTAACGGTACCGCGGGCGCTGTTAGTCAAGATAACATTGACGACCAAGGTAACAAAAATGACAGTAAGACTTTGACAAAAGTGTTGGGTGGCTTGACATCTTTTGCAGAAAAACTAGCTGAAATGCAACAAAAGAATCCAAACTATTTCAAAAATAATGGGACAAGCGATAGTGTAAGTGGCACAACTGCTATGTTTGGAACTGGAAATGAGAAAAATCATTCAAACGTCAAACTACCAGTTGCAGAGATGAAAGTGTCAGCTTTGCCCATTCAACCGAGCACCCTGACTATGAGTGAAAACAACAGAAATATGACAAAAATTTCGAGCACTAGAGATATTTTAGCAGTACTTGTAAAAATTTTGCCCGATTTGCTGCTCAAGAGGCTGATAAGTATTTCAAACAAAAAGGGTAAATATGTTCACGAGGTTGGTGGTAAGCTGGAAAATAACCCTAACATCAAAGTTGCTGAAAACTTAGAAGCTGGTCAACAACTTCCTGGTCAAACGAAGTCGCTGAATGATCATTTAGGGCAAGGTAACACCAAAGCCCAACAAAGTGTAAGACCAGGTAGGTCGCCTCTAAAAAGTTTGCTGAACCATTTCTCTAACATGCAATCAAGTCTTGCAGCTGCACAACAAAAATTGAAAGCGAATCAAACTAGCGACTCGATATTGCTCGATCAAATTGGGGGTCCTGTTACACTTGATGGCGAAATAGTTGAAAATGACTCAAAGAATGAGTTGCCGATCGAGGGCTCTGCTGTTGTTAGCATTATTGCCGGCGGAGAAAATGGCACAGATCACAAAGAAACAGGGCAAATGAACGCAGCCCCAACTGCAATTGTAGAAATTGAGCAAATAAGAGATGCTGATGACAATGTTGATAAAAGTAATCAAAGAAACGTCAAAAATTTAAAAGCAGAAAGCTCCAATTCTGACAATAATTTGGACCGCAAAGACGAGAAAGAAGCTCGAGACAATGAAAACAACCTGGTTGAGAAATCTTCCGAAATATTGATAGATAATGAAAGGTGGGAACCAGAGGGTTCTGGTGAGTCGCCGGAGGGGTCTGCCTCTGAAAAGGAAGCAAGAACTGATGATCAAGTTTCTGAGGCGTCGAAAGTTGCTGAGGCTGGTAGCAAGTCCTCGAAGGAGCGAACAGACGCCGAAAGAGAAGATATTACATCTGAGAGGCGAGGGACAACAACAACAACGACAACAACAACTATCGCTCCAACAACAACTACGACAACAGAAGCAACAACAACAACAACAACAACAACAACAACAATCACACCCAGGAACAAACGAAACGAATCTCAACCAGAATCTGATGGTCAAGCGAAAAGTGAACTATCTTCGAGCAGCCAGAACGAACACCTAAAACAGAAGTCTGACAAATCACACGCTGAACGTGATGTGCCGGAAGAACAGTTTGGAGTGAAAAATGGAAGTCAGCCGATATTGGTCAATTTAACTAATGATGTGGGCAAAAACGAACACAACACCGACAACGCTTCAGACCAAATTATTGCTGTAATTGACCCAGGAATCAGTCAATCTGGTGAATCGGAGGGCGGATCCCACTTTGAGCCAGGTTATATTTTAGAGATAGACCAATACGGCAACCCCATACGCAATGGCGGGGGACGTTTTCTCTCCAATGCGTTTGATAAGTTTACGACTCTTACCAAATCAGCTGCGAAAGAGCTCAAATCAGTTCCAAACAAGGTCAAAACTACCGTTACCATATCCAAAAAGAATCGAAACAGAAACGTCGGAACAAATCGTCGTGCAAACAGACAGAGGTCTGAACAAGTTAATGAAAGTAATGATAAAAGCTCTTTGAACGAAAGATCTCGAAATGAAGACAGCGGGCACAAAGATCAAAGGTCTGATCATATTAACCAAGGTAATCGACGTAGCAAGGACAAAAGTGATCTTATCAAAAGATCATATAGTCATTTCGATCATGAACACTTGAGGGAAAGATCAAATGTCAATGATTTTAACAAAGATATACTTGAAAGGGGTCCAGTTAGTCAAAAAGTTTTGCGAAGTTCCGCCAATCACCCTGAAAACCGGCGAGATGATGACATTAATGATATTGAAAACGACAGCGAGCGGGATGAGCCGAACGTGGAGCGAAGCGAACAGGACGACATTGAACGATATGAGGTGGCTGAGAACAAAAATTATCGCAATCACGAACGAGGTGCAGGCGAGGGTTACGATCGCTCGTCAGAGAGAGGAAATGATGGAAATGACAATGTTGATGATATTGATGGTGCAAATGATGATGATGATGATGATGATGATGATGACGATGATGACAGTAATGACAACGATGATGGTATTGAAGACAGAAACGATGAAGTTGATTCTCGAAACGATTTTGATGACAGTTCAGAAAATGAACGCTTTGACAGTCCGCACACCAAACATCGACAACTCCAGAATTTTTTCAGGGCTCCAGGAGAGAGAGAAAACGCAGTAGGTTTTGATCAACCTTTCAATAACGAAAAGTCAAAGAGGAGACAAAAATGGCGAACTCAAAAAACGGATCAGAGCCGTAGGAAAAATCACAGCAGACGGTTGAGAAATGAACGAGGCAAAGACCAGCGAGGTTGGGACAAAATGGATCATAATTTGCAAGAGACGAATTACGCAGATGCATTGGACGAAAACAAGCCAGAAGATAGAGGGATTGAATCAAACTGGGATATCAAGCAGAACCTCGCCAGGCGTTAATCAAAAGAGATGTTAATAATGTTGATGAATACTTAATTGAACGGAGGTAAAAATATCTTAATTGTTTCTCTGATTTAGTGATAATGACAATAAAATGATTGTGCAAAAACTGAAGTGGTGAAGGTGAATGTGAATATTGATAAATGGTGGAGAGGTTGATAGTTTTTACAATAAAAATTAGTCTCCATATCTCTTCAGTCTACTTTCTCAATTTTTGAGCTAACTTTCGAGACGAAAATCAAATGAAACTGCCAGTGTGCATCAATTGATCGGCAGAGCTTTACTCACAACTGTCAAACAAACGTACTAATTATTGTCTGTAACGACTGCTTTCCTATCAATGGCAGGGAAAGTTTTGTATCACCCAGTTCATTATTAGAGATTTAAAAGCTGTCGGGATACGAAGTTGTGCAGTTCGCTTTTGTAACTTTATATCCGCTATACTTATTCGTGTTAAAACACACACAATTGCAAGTTTTAATTCAATATCGTTAACATATTTTTTGTCGGACAAAAGCGAGGTTAACTTCAATTGTATCAAGACAGCAAGTGACTCAAATACACAACGTTTTAAGGCAATAGCAAACTGCATCAAAAACTGTAAATCGAGCAACATTTTTTGACAGGTCTTAGTCGAAAATCGGTCACCGAGAAGTTTTTGAAACCTAAAAATATTAAGCTTAAAACGAGCGCAATCAATTTATTATATTAGTAGGCTCAACAAATTTATGTTGTGTGTAGTTTTTCTGAGCTTTCTACGTAAAATAGGATTCATTTTGTGCAAGTTCAAAATATTGGAATCTGATTGGCTAATCTTTTTTGTAAGGCTTATGAAAATAGTTAAGAAAATGACGCACTAAACTTTCTCGCTGGATAGATGGCTCGTTTTATTACTCGGTAACCAAACTTAAAATTGCCGTCGCACTAAACGTTGTTTTTTAATCCACATAACATATTGTTCAGCTTTACTGAAAAATAAACTCGGTTGCTGGAGCTACTCAATTTAATCCGATCAATTAATCAAATAATGTTTCTAATTTTTGGTTTAAAACACAATAACTCAAATTGGCGTTATTGAAAACCGAAAACTTTGTATGCCTATAGGTTGCTCACTGTTGATGATTATGATTTAGTCTAAAAGGGACATTCAGTTTCAGATTTCAACACTATTCAGAGAAGAGAGTCCGTCTTTCGCAATGAGCGGCTTTGAACTATTGGTCAAAACAGAGTTCCTTCGTAAGTCACTGGGGCCGAAGCCATACGTAGCATCTAGATTTTTCACCGCCTTTGATTTTCAACAAACTGATTACAAAAACTTCGTCTGATCAAAGAAAAGGAATTTTTCGTTACCCTTATGTTTAAATAACAGAGCTTCTTAAATTTCCTTTCACTCAACCTTCAACCTCAACCTTCAAAACCGAATCGATGGTAAGAAAAATAACAAGTTTCACAGTATTTTACTCCTCAATTGAGATTGCCACAATCCGCAAATTTTATCAATTTAACACTAAAATTGTTAACCTTCAGCTTCTCTGCGGTTGTGCGCTCAGATCTTTATATGGCCTGCTATTCTTGCTGCTCTTGTCAGTTCTCAACCGTTGATTGGGTGAACCCAACTATGTCGACATTATTCCACATTAAACGTTATTTCAACATTTCGGTGTAGAGTTGACGTAATTATCTATAGTAAGATAAAAGAGTACTCCAGGTCATCAAAATTAAAAACGAAATGTATGGACATATAATGATTGAACTTTGCTTTGTATGTGTCTCTAAATTTGTTACTTCAAAAAATTAAAAGTTTGAGGAACTCATTAATGCTCCCTTCACGTGTTCAAATGCTCGACCTTCAAGTGTTTTTGCGATGGAAAACAGGGCCGGCCCTGTTTTCCATTGCAAAAACATTTGCCCTCTTTAGTGACACAGGAGCAGGCTTCACCACTGGTCTATTGTAAACTCCATCGATCGTTTGAACTTTCGCTGATCGAATCACGCCGTCGGAATCACGCCGTAAACGAATCACGCCACTCGACCCAGATTGTATTATCCTCGCTTGTAGCTGTCTTCGATAAACCAAACAAAATCGCTTTCTCTGAGGTTTTCGTTCGACGTAAATTGCCACCTTTGCCTGTTATTCAACGTTGGCAGAAACTGTTTACGAAATCTATCCCAAATGAGACCTGCATAGGCTTGAGTTTGTCGGAAGAGCTTTTGATGATTGACAAACTCTTCTGCGCATAGTAGATTGGTTAACAATTCTTCTTGTTGCCAAGCAAGAAGTGATTGGGGGTCAATGCTTGTAAGTCATCAACATCTGAACTTACTGGAGTCAACGGTCTCGCGTTCAATGCTTGATCCACAATACACATCATATTTTAAAGAACGACCTCCATTACTGATCTGTTCCTCAACACTTCATACATGACTTTTTTGCAACTTCTGTCCAACTTTTGTCACATCCCTTCCAAAACGAGGTGCTGCTGGTGAATTGAATTTTCATCTGATTCCTTTCTGATTTTCATTATTTCCTTCTTTGTTCCATGCCCCAGCTTACCTGGCGGCTTGTCGTTCAGCTTCAACACATTCGGTCCTGTTGTCTTTGATGGTTGTACTGGCTTTGCTTCTTCGTGGAATGGATTGCACGATTGCATTGAGACAGTTATCCGTGTCTAATTTGGGTACCACTTCCATATGTACTGCTCTCACACTTAGACATGTGAACAGACAACACCAACGTTTTGCGTTTCTTCGCTCAATCTTCATTTTGAAATGTGCAAAGTAATCAACTCCAACATTTTTGGAGGCTGTTGAGCGTCTGAAAGCTCTTTGGGTAGATTTGCCATTACCGTTGCTATCTTTTGCGCTCCGCTCTTTCTGCAGTTAACTGACTTGTTCTTTTCTGATCGTAATTGTTTCGTATGCCGAGGATTCTTATATGGTGAACAAGGTTTCCTACATGCTCTTTATCCTCGTGTGGATTGTTCTTGTGTTCCTTTCGCAAGAATAACTCAACCACATGATACTTACATTGTAGCAATATTAGATGCTTTGCGTTGAAGTCCAAATGACCTTTATTTTTTCTGTTTTTGGCACGAAGGAGTCCTTCTTCATCCAGAGAATGCAAAAACTGTTGAATTTTGCTACTTTTTGAATTTAATTTTTCAGCTTCTCCAGACTGTGCTTGCTGTAAAAATTTGAAGATGATTGCCTTTGCTTTTTTTTCTATCCTCTGTATTCACTAGAATTGTTGCTTGTTTGTGTTTGCTCAAAGCTCGCTGTACGTATGACATTGTATTGTCAATCGAGTTAAAGTTACTGAATCGTTCTCAAGGAATAACCGTTGTTTTTTCTAAAAAAAATTGATGGTGTGTTTTATTTATCTGAGGCAAAGACAAGTTGACCTCCTCTGGCCATTCAATCTGTGGTCACCTTAACCAGGCCGGCCATGTGATCCACTCACTCTTCTGGGGCTCCTCAATTTTCATCGGTCTCGCGCCAATACCCTCTGGGTTTTTGATGCCGCTCACATGTCTCAACCGTGAATCATCCGTTTCGTCCAATATCTCAGCCACTCAATTGGCCGCAAACACATGATGTTTATTACGTTGGGAGTTGTGTGTCCACTGCAATACTGTCGTTGCGTCTGACCAAAAACTGCTACATTGTATCTTCCTTTGGTGTTCCTTGACTATCTGTTCCTTCAACCGTACTATCATTACTGGCGCTTGAATTTGCAGTCGTGGTATTGAAAGATGCCTCATCGGGGACACTCTGCGTTTTCCGATTAAAAATGCTAAATTGACTGATTATTGCTTTGGTAGAGATCGTAGATCGGCCACTGCACCTGCACACAACGTGTCTCCAGATGCGTACTTAAAATTGAAGTTCCATTTTGTCCCCGGCTGTATTGAAGTATCTTCGATTGATCAATGTTCTGGCTAGAAAATGAAGTTGTTCCTTCCACCTCAAAAATATTGCATCTTCATCCGGTTTTACTTCACTGTCTCAAAGTTGACCATGTTTAGTCCAAACGCCTTTGAGAAGACGTCTCATTTGAGTACTGAACGGAGCCAACATTCCGATCAGTTCAAATACTGAAGACACAGGTTACAGAGTATTTTTTTGAGTTATGGGTGTTTCAACTTCTTTATTGGTACCACTGCTCGCTTAAAGAATATCGTCAGTAGCTGTTCATTGTAGCGCGAACATAAAAAAATCTGTCGGAGATGGGTTAAATCTCTACTTGCTTCGTGTTGCTGATTGATTTCAAATCTACTGGAATTGCATTGGAAATTTCATCGCTGTTGCTTATCCACTTTTTCAGTTCAAATGCATTCTGCGGAAGAAGATGTCGCAACAGAGTGAACGCCTCGATTGTCTTTTTAGGGGTTTTTACTGATTTTAATGAATCGTCGATATAGATATTGTTTGATTGTGCGGAATTCGAAACATTTCTTTGTTATCGAGACCCAATTTTCAAGAGCACAGTTTGCGCAAGTTGGAGAACTCTTAGCTCCAAACACGTGGCGCCATTTTTCGTATATTTCAAAAGTTTCCTTAGTTCTTGGGCGCCATAGAAACCTCAGACAACTTCTATCTTGCTCGAGAACTTGCAGTGATATCTGCTGTTAGGGCTACTAAACCCTCACGAAATATCAAAATTGTTCCAGTCAGTCAATGCAGTAGATCAAATCCTGCTAGCAGCTTGTCATTTAGGTATGCGTTTTTGTAATTTGATTCATTATTGCAAACACGTCTTACTTTGCCAGGCTTGTTCGGTTGAGCACTGGAAGGTGTGGCAGATGCTATTCATTCATCAAGGTGCTTTTCAACTTGGACCCGTCTAATATCTTTACGAAACCTTTTTGTTGATACAAAACATTCCGGTCCTTTGTGAATATTCATTCCAGTGGGTAAAACTCAAGGAATGCTGCGCTGTAGTTGTTCGACCGGTTCGGCTCTGGTTAAATCGACAGCATTCCTACTTAATACTGCTCGCCTTTAAGTTTTGTTTCACTCTCTTGCATCTCTTTTGTCTGCAGTTTTTTGTTTGGCTGACTGCCGAAGTTATTTTTGGGGCATAGATTTCTATAATCCATCATTTTTGAATATCATCATCCACTCTCATATCTTCTCTGAAGGCGAAATGACAAAGATTTTGTCTTCGTTTGCCCATCATTGGTTCAACGTCTACCCATCTCAGTTCTGGTAGAACGGTGAAAGGTTATCTTTGTGTTCCTATCTTTTAGCCAATGGCTTTTGTTGCTTGTAAGCATCTGGTCCCAGATTGATGTAAAATTCCATGAAGTTGCGCGTTTTGTTTGGGAGAAGAACCAAGTGATTGAAGCTTTGCTTCATTTTTATGTATTCGCAGTTTGTGGTTCCCAATGAAAGAGACGGGTACACATATGCTTCTACTGAATCTACAATTGAATGCGGTCACTTCATTTTGATGAACAGTTGTTCTGTCTTCAAAACTTTCGTTCCGTGTATGCCAGCTATGTTAGGCGTAACATCGGTATAGTTGGCTCACAACTTCTCATTAACCCATTGGTCGATGCAAGAAACTATTGATTCACTATCGAGGAAGGCATCTGCGTTTAAGTTCTGCTACCGTTGTGGATCAAAATTGGAACTATGTTACGAAATCTCGTTAATTTGTTACTTTCACTAATTGTTGTTGCGTTTACGTTAAATGCCGGATTGCCCTTGTCCATTTGGTTTTCTAAGTGTAGCAATTGTTTTTGTTTTCTTATATATCGATTTATATCACATGTGTTGATTTTACAATCTTTGATTGCATGTCTATTTCCTAGACATCCGTAACATAAGAATGCTTTCTCAAAACTGCTTAAAGATCATTCACGTTCTTGTTTTTAAATAAAGGACAGTTCCAAATTTTATGTGTTGTATAGGATAATGCACAATAATTGTTATTTTTTGGCGGCACTTTCTTCAAGTCTGAAATCGCACTAAAATTCGAGGTTTTAGGGAATTGCTTTTATCTGTTTGCTTTTCGTCGATTAATTTCCCTGCGCTCATCTGGGGGCTTTGACATGCCTGCGTAAAAACACTCTTGATAACCATTTTTGTAGGAGATAGAGATATGACTGGGCTTCATGGGTATTATTTATTTAGAACAACCATTTCTCTTTCAGATTAGATGGCAAATCTTCCATTGCAATTCGCAAATTTGTACTAAATCGCAAATCGCCTTCATAGTTGTAGTGCCTCGGAACACTGATTACATTTTTGATGGTTGTTGAGTTATCTACTAAAACTTTTGGATCGCGCGTTGGGATTGCATGTTAATTTCAATGAGCTTTGAGTTGCGCCTCAACACTCAGGTAAGGTGGGTCAATCTCCATTCCAAAAAAACCCAAGCTTCACCATAGAGCTCTCCGGAGTAGACCACACTCGGTATAGCCACTCTTGGCTTGCCAGTCACAAATTTTTTGAAGTCTCTCCTTATCGCGGAGTCAGATATGGCACGGTATATCTGCATATCTGACTTGTCAAGCCAGCCAAAGACATTCTTGTTCCTTATTTTATGCCAAATGTAAGGCAATCGGCTTACTATGGTAAGCGCAGAACCATAATCAGAAACATAATCTCTTGTATAAAATATTTCCTTCCTGTATTCCAATTTGAGTGAATCTTCTTCTTGCAAACAAAGCATTTCCATCTCAAGCTCCTTTTGCTTCGTTTCAAACCAATACTCTACAGGCGGATTTTGGAGTTTTATATGTTTTTTTAGAGCTTCGCGCACGTTTCTCTGCTTTCTTTGCTTTCTCATAGGAATACGCTTTTGACTCCTTGTCCTGGAGTCCTTGTCCTGTCAATCTCCATTTCAAAAAAACCCAAGCTTCACCATAGAGCTCTCCGGAGTAGACCACACTCGGTATAGCCACTCTTGGCTTGCCAGTCACAAATTTTTTGAAGTCTCTCCTTATCACAAATTATTTGAAGTCTCCTGGATTTTTTGCTGATTGTTAACTAAGCTTTGGAAAGTTTCTCCAATAGATCTTAGAACTTTGCCATTTGGCCCCGCAGCCTTGCTTTGGAGAAGTGTCTGATTTCTGCAGTTTTGTCATGCTTGTGTGACTGGAATGTATGGCAGCCAATCAGCTTCTAGGTTGACAAAATTTTCTCGTTAATGGATTTTGTGTAGTCAGTAGTATTCCAAATTGTTAACGGTATCACCTCTCTTCTCAAGCAGCTTCTCAAGAGTAATATCAAATTACAAGATTTGATTATATCCTGTTTTAAATTTGCTAGGCTGATCATAACTATTGATGAGTTTGTAGTCTTCTTCTGTTTTCAGCTCAATCTGTTGTATGCAGTGGTTGATGATTGAGTCATTATTCGTTTACTTTGATGGCGCAGTTTAACGCCTTCCTGTGCTTTCGTCTTGAGAGTTGGCAACTCAGCGTCGTTCTACAGGGCAACTTAAATTGCCTTGTTGGCTCTTTGCTTTGTTCAAATTCAGACAACGGTTTTTATTCCTAATTGTAACGGCTGTTTTTCTGTCAATGACAGAGGGAACTTTATACCGCCTAGTTCGCTATTAGCGCTCTACAAACCGCCGAGATACGAAGTTGCAGAGTTCGTTTTTGTAAATTCATATCTGCTATACTGTAAATTATTGTTGCATTAAACGTTGTTTCTTTAGTCCAAATAATTAATCGTTCACCTTTGCTGAAAAAAAATCGATGCTGGAACTACTCCATTATTTCCAATCATCTAATCAAATAATTGTATTGAGTTTTTGTTGACAACTCAACATTTCAGATTGGGGCTTTTCAAAACCGAAATTTTTGTATCCTTATAGGTTGCTCACTGTTTTTGCTTATAAGCAATTCTAAGAGTGACATTCAGTTTCAGATTGAAACACAATTCGCATTGGAGAATCCGTCTTTTGCCATGAGCAGACTTGAATAAGTGGTGAAAACAGAGGTTCTTCGTTGGTCACTGGGGTCGCAGCCATACAGACGAAGTAGCATCTATCTTTCACCGCCTTTTACTCTCAACAAACTGATTATAAATCGTTCTTCTGGTCAAAGAAAAGGAATTTTCTGTCACCCTAATGTTCAGATATCAGAGGTTCTTTGATTTCCTTCTTCTCAAGCTTCAACCTAAATTTTCAAGACCAATTACATGGTAAGATAAATTACATGTTGAACACAATATTTCACTGCTCACTTGAGATTGCGACAATCAGCAAATTTTATCAAATTAACTTTCAGATCTTTTTATTGCCTGCTATGATTGCTGCTCTTGTCAATTCTATGTCGAAGTAACTCCAAAACGTCACTTTTTCCCTACAAAACGGACATCAGGATTTGTTGGTTAACTATGTAGATTTTCCATAGAATGTTCCAAATACACGTCAGAATGTCGGTGTAGATTTGAAGTAATAATCTAAGTTAAGTTGAAGCGTACTCCGTGTTTTTATTTTTACTTTACGAAATATGTCAACATATAGTGACTCATTTTGGCGTTGCATGCTTCTCGAAACTTTTTATTTTTATAAATTAAAAGTTTGAGAAAATTATTTGTGCTCGGCCTTCACATTGTGCAAATAATGCGAACGTAGAGTAACCATTAGCAAACAAATAAACGATTAGCGATACGTTTGTCCGCTTTCAAATCTTTTTATATTTATTAAACATTCATCTTTCTACTTTGTTGCTGATTATTAAATCATTTGTGCACATATCTACTATATTTAATTGTTAATGTTTTGAACAACGGGAAGTTCAGTAACATATTTTCACCCCAATCACTGCACAGTTTTCATGGTTCGTACTTGTTACTAAATATTTACTATTTAATTGTTTTTTTTAACAAACTAGTGTCATGTTTTTGCTGCATATTTATGTTTTTCAAAACCCGTTTGAGAAACAGGGAAACTTAACAACCGCTGTGATGTTCGCATTATCATGAAAACTTCTGATCATTCTTTGAAGAAGTTTGATGCGACCGAACTCTGTTAAAGGTTTCATTTGTCAGTATTTAACGTTGATAAAAGAAACGCTTTTAACAACAATCAAATAACTTCCAATGATTTTTCTAGTACTTTTCTACGCAGTTATAGTGCAAATTTAGTTTGTCGTTTAATATAAATTTTTTTGGCAATTTTTATCAACATTTATCAAAGAGATCTGTTTCATTCATTTACGTGTTTTTTATTTAAAAAAAGTTATTTTTAGAGACAATAAATTTCAATTGCTTTCTCCATTTATGATTTTTTTCAACTGATAAGTTACAGTCAATCAACACACCGAAATAGGAAACCATCAAAACTGACCTAACAAAAGAAAATTGTTCGAACAAAACACAAGAGCGCTCGCCTAGTACTCTGCGTTGCATAGAGAGTTTCAACCTAGTTTCTGGAGGACTTGTAAAAACGATCAGCCAAGAGTTTTCAATTCCTAATAAACTGAGGAATAAAATTAGCTACCAGGATTGAAGTTTCTTCTATTTCCTAATAAATTCAATTTGCGCATGCTTGATGACCCTACTTTAAAACCAAAGGATTCATATATAATCATTGTATGATCACCAAGAAATCGTACATGCTCTTTGTATGATTGCCAGCGTT